>NC_135597.1:6235017-6536299 GCF_965152235.1 Eretmochelys imbricata
CCGCCCCGATTGCTGCTGCTGCTGCACCTGGCTGCCAGACATACTCCTCTCTGCAGTCCTAGATGCTTACCTCTCCCCCACCCAATTTCATCATCCAGGCCAATTGCACGCTTCTCCTGGGAGTCCCGCCTCGCTCCAGTTTGAGGCACAGGGTTTAAACTTCCCTGCAGCGTGCCCCCAGATCCCTATTTTGAAAGGGGCACAGGGAGGGAGAGGCCACTGACCAGAGTGCCAGTCAAGGTGGCAGCAGCCGCAGCCTCTGCTCAGTTCCAGACATGAACAGGGCGATTGTCAAGTGCAGGCAGGTGCCCTGCTGTGCCAGTAGGATGCGAGGAAAAGGCTTTGAGTCAGTCACTTGTCTGCCAAGCACATGGGGAATTAGAACATCACGTCAGGACCATGCAGACTCCTGTCTGTATCCTCAGGGTGGGACAGGGCTGGAGAACAAAGGCTCCTGTGTTTTCTTAGGTGGCGAGAGGGACTGACAGCACAGGTAACCTTTTGGATCAGTATAACGAGAACCTTTGAGGAGGGATGGACCCTTACTACTAACAGTCCCAGGGTAAAATGGTGGTGCTCCAGGGTGATGACTATGGTCATTCTTACCAACTACACCTTTGCCTGGGGGAATCTTTCCATGTCCTATGGCTAGGAGATACTTGGAGTTGTGGGTGGTGGAGGACCGAGATGCCTTTGCTTTAGGAGCAGATAAAAGGGCATCTCCAAAAGTGAGCCCAACAGAGGTCACAGAAGGCCCTGGAATTTCAGAAGGTGATGAGAGAAGCTGGGGGGGGCTGGGTGGCAACATGAGGGGGTGAGTTTCTAGGCTTTTCACCTCACCCACAGACCCCGAGTGCAGAACAGAGACAGCTCTTGGATTGAATGGGCAATGAAGACTGAACTCCACTCCAGAGGAGGCCTCTCCAGAAACGGCACACGGGCAGCGTAGCTTGCACCGTTGTTGCTCATGCTGGACCTACAGGATCAGGGGAGAATTCATTCTCTGCAGCCCATACAGTCCATGGTCTCTCTGGTGAGGCTGCCAACAGAGGGACTGCGCAGTGGCGGCATATCTGCCTTCTTGGAACTCGACTTGGACCCTACCAAATTTTCACGGGAGCTGCCAACGTTCCATTAGAACTTTTAGTGATGAGTGACCTGGGCCAAGGAACCTGGCAGTGAAATGCTGCATGTTGCACAGCCTCCCTCCATCACTCCCCCTGAGCCAGCCACTCCCCGGATGCTGCTCCTTTCCCCATTTAAAAGCCACAAGCGTCCAGGACAATGCCAAAGCGTTCCTAGCTAAGTGCTTTGCCTATTGCAAAAGAGGCTCTCGGGCACTGTGGCTTCCATTTCATGTCTGCCTGTTTGGATTCCTGCTTGCAGAATGACTAACTTTAAGGACTAAAAAAAAATATATATATATGTTTTGATTACACTGCCTTTTTGCCAACTGGGAGCATTAGTCACAGGATTTTTGTGTGTGGAGATACCAGGCTTAAAGCTCAGCAGAGCTTCTTTCTTTCTCCCCCTCCTCCTCCTTTCTGACTTATTAGCAGGATTCCAAGCATGATGAAGAATAGAGAGAGAGAGAGAGAGAGAGAGAACGTGCATGAACATCTTCAGGGAAAATTACTCTGCATTATTTTTCTCCCCCCCCCCCACCAGAGAGAGGAAACCACCAAAGGCTTTTTAAAGGTTTGGGGTGAGTCTTTGGACACATGGGGGCCAGATCCTCAGCTGGTATAAATCGACACAGTTCGGGGGCTTTGACAGAGCTACGCCCATATGCACCAGCTGAGGATCTGGTCCACAGTTTGGCACCTATTCATCTCTCTGTATAAAGCAAGGGCGGGAGAAGGATTCTGGATTGGCAACTGTCTGGTGATGGGCAAAACAGGGGTGCCTCGCTTAGCTCGCTGCTCCCTGGGCATGCCCCACCCCTGCCCCAGGAGGCCCCACCTTGAAAGGGAGACGGGGTGTTCAATCTCTACCATCCATTCCATCTTTGTGGAAACAGCCAACAGAAGGAGCCAACTCACACTAGTTGCAGGGGTGATTTTGGTGACGCCTTCCTCCTGGAACTAGACTACCGTGATTATTGTGTGTATTATGGTCGCACCTATGGACCCCATCATGCCAGGTGTTGTACGCCCATGTGTGAGAGAGTCCATGCCCTGAAGCTCACACTCTGGGTGGGGAGTATTATTATCCCCACTTTACAGATGGGAAACTGAGAGAGACTAAGCATCAAACCCAAGGCCATACAGTCAGTGGCAGAGACCGGAACTGAATGTAGATTTCCTTAGTCCCAGTCCAGTGCCTTAATCACAAAACCATATTTCCTCTCTAAACTTGAGACCCACTGCACTCATTTCTGAGAGGCCGCCAAACAGCAGTCAGATGGTAACAGCTTTGACACTAAACTGGGAGGAGAGGTAGATACGCTGGAGGGTAGGGATAGGATACAGAGGGACCTAGACAAATTAGAGGATTGGGCCAAAAGAAATCTGATGAGGTTCAACAAGAACAAGTGCAGAGTCCTGCACTTAGGATGGAAGAATCCCATGCACCGCTACAGACTAGGGACCGAATGGCTAGGCAGCAGTTCTGCAGAAAAGGACCTAGGGGTTACAGTGGACGAGAAGCTGGATATGAGTCAACAGTGTGCCCTTGTTGCCAAGAAGGCCAAGAGTATTTTGGGATGTACAAGTAGGGGCATTGCCAGCAGATGGAGGGACGTCATCGTTCCCTTCTATTCGACATTGGTGAGGCCTCATCTGGAGTACTGTGTCCAGTTTGGGGCCCCGCACTACAAGAAGGATGTGAAAGAATTGGAAAGAGTCCAGCGGAGGGCAACAAAAATGATTAGGAACACATGACTTATGAGGAGAGGCTGAGGGAACTGGGATTGTTTAGTCTGCGGAAGAGAAGAATGAGGGGGGATTTGATAGCCGCTTTCAACTACCTGAAAGGGGATTCCACAGAGGATGGATCTAGACTGTTCTCAGTGGTGGCAGATGACAGAACGAGGAGTAATGGTCTCAAGTTGCAGTGGGAGAGGTTTAGGTTGGATATTAGGAAAAACTTTTTCACTAGGAGGGTGGTGAAGCACTGGAATGGGCTACCTAGGGAGGTGGTGGAATCTCCTTCCTTAGAAGTTTTTAAGGTCAGGCTTGACAAAGCCCTGGCTGGGATGATTTAGTTGAGGATCGGTCCTGCTTTGAGCAGGGGGTTGGACTAGATGACCTCCTGAGGTCCCTTCCAACCCTGATACTCTATGATTCTATGATTGAGCAGCATCGGCCTAGGTTGAACGTGAACTAGCAACGTAGAGCTTTGTATTCCCTTATTCCTTTCTGGAGCCATCCAACTCCCCATAC
This sequence comes from Eretmochelys imbricata, assembly GCF_965152235.1. NCBI lineage: Eukaryota > Metazoa > Chordata > Testudines > Cheloniidae > Eretmochelys > Eretmochelys imbricata. Next base: position 6,238,401 of record NC_135597.1, read on the forward strand.
GTCAGCAGTAGCCTCTACAAAACATGTTGATGACTTGGCACTTAGGAGCTGGCTAATACTAGAGACCCACCAGTTTGTCTTAACAGAAGAATATAAGCGGTGATCTCCATCACCGAACAGGCTTGGGGCTGTGTTTGCCAGCAGGGGGAGTAATGCTGGAGCCGAATTTAAATACATTGTCAGAGTGCCTTCTACAGTACCTCGTCTGCCAGCTGCATAGGTTACATGTGCCATCTGCATAGTTCCTCAGCTGAAATTGTCACTATACTCTCCTAGTTTGTAGGAGACATGTCTGCCTGTTGAGCCAGAAGGGCCAAACTGGTCGGAGCCACGCTGAGCAGGTCTTGGAGGTAGACGCCCTTTGCAAATCTTGCGCCATGCAAAAGGGCTCCTGCTCTTGGTGCTCCTGGCATGGGATGGTAGGTATTTGGGTTCCTCCCAGGGGTTTTGTAATACCCCCACATCTGACACGTTGCACTCACAGACTTGACTGGCATCTCAAGGCACCGCACAATAACAGAAGATAATTAAACTAATTACCAAGCTCATTGAAACCAATTAAAAAGGGCTCCAGGAGAATATCAAGTCTTTTAACGGGCACCAGCTGAATGTTGCAAACCTGGGAGTACCCAAACATCAGGATGCAGATGACAAAGGCTCCAGCACCTGCTGTGTAAGAGGTGGGACTGGGGGTGACCATGGGAGTTGTGCTTCCAGGTGGGTCCCACTGGTGAGTAAGTTGCTGATTCCGTTCCCACGGCATAATGGAGAAAATCCAATTTATTATGGAGACAAATTGCCCCATGAGCCTTTCAGAACATAGAACTTCATTGGCTTGGCAGCCTTGCTGAGAGCCAGCTGCCTCCTTCCAGCCTCCCTGCTAACATCCTGGTGAACCCAAATACCGCCTTCATCCTGTGATTGTCTTTCTCTCCAGAGCCTGAGCCCTTCTTCCTCCTCAGGAGGAAGCAAATCTCATGATATGTGCAGTCCCCCCAGTGCCAGAAGGTGACTAGACACGTTGTCCATTGGTAGGTACAACTCAGGGGCCACCTTATGGAAGGAACAGACACAACCTGTGAATCTAGACACTCCAGAGGTGGGGTTCGTGGGTCAGCGTCCCCACGACTTTTCTCCAGAATTATAAGCTCCAAGTTATTTCAACAGGGCTGCCGGGAAGAGGACCAGCGCTGATCGGGGGCACATGACTTATGAGGAGAGGCTGAGGGAACTAGGCTTATTTAGTCTGCAGAAGAGAAGAGCGAGGGAGGATTTGATAGCAGCCTTCAGCTACCTGAAGGGGGGGTTCCAAAGAGGATGGAGCTAGGCTGTTCTAAGTGGTGGCAGATGACAGAACAAGGAGCAATGGTCTCAAATTGCACTGGGGGAGATCTAGGTTGGATATTAGGAAAAACTATTTCACTAGGAAGGTGGTGAAACACTGGAACGGGTTACCTAGGGAGGTGGTGGAATCTCTATCCTTAGAGGTTTTTAGGGCCTAGCTTGACAAAGCCCTGTCTGGGATGATTTAGTTGGGGTTGGTCCTGCTTTGAGCAGGGGGTTGGACTAGATGACCTCCTGAGGTCTCTTCCAACCCTGATCTTCTATGATTCTAAGATTGGAAATCTTATCTGGGACACATCTGCACTTCTAGTCTTGTTACTGGTGTTTAGGAGAACCTCTTCTATGTCCCATCATGAGAGATGGGGAGGGCTGGAGAGGGGAGGGGTCCTTCCATACAGCATGGCAGAAGCTCAACCCAGGACAGTCTCTGCAGAGACCATCACCCCAGCAGGGAGAGTGCACCCACATCACCTTTTCTCCTGCTTTGGCTGGAAGTTGCCTACGTCAGTTGTTTTGCTTGCACAGACACAACAAAACGAGACAGCATGTTTTAAGGGAAAGCCAAAAAAGGCCTCAATTATCCGTGGGCTCTGATTATACCACTGGCAGGAAAACAGGCTGGAGAGGGCAGGAATCTCTCCTCTTGCTGCTAGAAATGAGCCTGAAATAGCAGAGCATCTCCTAAGCGTGCTTGAAGTTTCCATGCACCAGTGTTATCCTTATTATGGAATTTGTGTCCATGAAGTCATCTACCAAAAAAACTTCCCTCTGCTAACGTGACCTGGATGTGCCATTCCCAGGTGTGAGGGTGTCTAAATTGGCTCTGCTCTTCCAAACTGGTCAGCTGGAGACCGCCTGGCACAACCAGCTGGCCTTGGGGATTTGTAGTCCATTTACCGTATGCAACTCACCTGAGTTTCCGTAGCAAAGCCCTAGATGGCAACTAGTGCAGTTTAGCATGTGGAGGAGTCTGTTTCTTTCCTCATTCTCTCGGGAGGAGCAGATGGAGTTTAATTTTTCGTGCAGTGGCAGTGAGCTGAGAATAGCAGCTCTTCAAACTGGCACCAAGGCGGTGGAGAGGCAAAACAAGAAACACCCAGAAATGCCCCCTACCAACCTGGATGCTGGATTGCAGAACTGGGTCTTGAGCTGCAGAACAAGCACAACTGCACGCCGGGATAAATTCAGACCTGGTGTAAACGGCTTCAACTCTGGTCTCATGCCACATCTGAATCTGACCTGGGATTATTGATTTTGTTCCATCCCATGACTGGCCCTCTGCTATGGCCACAGGTGCTGAGCTCCCTCTGCTCCCAGTGACTCAGTCCAATGCAGACTGAGTGCTTTAATTCAGAAGGATAAAAAAGGTAAGATCCCAGAGAAGGACAACGCCCCTCACTGCTGGGATCAGGGTAAATTGGTGGGATATTTCCTCTTCCACGTAGCAAGACAGAAATAGGAGGCTTGGATACAGCCGATCCCTCTGCTGGAGTGGAAGATCAGGATCTGGCCCTGAGCCCTGTCTCTTGTTGTTGCCACAGGGGAAATTTAGGTCAGGCTGTAAACGCCCTTGCACTGCTGGAGCAGGGAGATCAGGTGCATGAACTGCTGAGTCAACACAGGGCCATGCGGCCCCAGAAGCACTCACTTGTGCTGCTTGGAACTGGAAGTTCTGCAGCCCAAACCCTCACGTTTATTCACAGCAACAACTTATTATTTGAATTTCAATAGTGCCCAGAGGCCCACCTGAGATCAAAGCCCCATTGTGCTAGGGACTGTTTAAATGCAAAGCACAAGACAGCTCCTGCCTCAAAGAGCTCCTGACCATACAGGGAAGACAAAGAGTGGAGGAGAGGTATTATTATCCCCATTTTACAGAGGGAGAAGCTGAGGTTTTCAAAGGGATCTGGATGGCCAGTTCCCATTAAAATTAATGGGAACCGGCCTGTTCAAATCCCCTTAGGCAGCTTTGAAAATCTCAGCCAGTGAGATTAAGTGACTGGTCCAAGGTCACACAGAGAGTCTGTGACCATGAGCTGGGAACTGAACGGAGCCCTCCCGAATCCTAGTCCAGTGCATTAATTACAAGACTGTGTTTCAACTGTGACTCCTTTCAGATGTCAGACAAACAAACCCCCAGCAAGGAGAGAGGTAGTGACTGCCGCCAGGTTTTGGCAGAGCTTTTAGATCTGATAGCCTGTGTTTAACTGTGTACACTTAACTGTCATTAACAAGGAAAACCTATTTCTCGTAGAACTTCTTATTCTGAGAAATTACACAAAATGGAAGAATTCATTGAGTAAAGGGGGGAACAAACAAACCCACCGCCACATCTCTTCTCATAAGTACAAATCATCTGTATCAGCTCTTCTCTTGGGAATACGCGCTGCTTTTCAAATCTATCGCAATTTTCCCTGCATGACAGAAATCAGAAAAACTGTTCTTAACATACAGGGGAAGGAAACATCGCGGGAACCTGGCACGCGGCGCAGCCTAATGCAAGAGAGAAATTAAGAGAGATAAATATCCCTAGACATTTCACTCCCCACAAACAACTCAGAGAGAGTTTAAAATATCGTGAGAGCGTTTAATTGGTTTTTCAATTTTTTTTAAATAACAAGAGCTGGATCTCACTTGTGCCTTGAATGGAGAGAGAGTATTCTGAGCTGGAAGCACCAGTTAGGAAAGTTAATTGGTGTTAAAATTAGAATCCCCTTGTTTTAGAAACCACACCTGAAAAAAATGGAAGCAAGCAAGGTTTAGGGTCAAGGACTGTCTTGCAATTGGATGTGATTGAGACGATCTGGCTTCAGTTCCCTGCCCTAACACAGACTTCCTGTGTGACCTTAGAGAAATCATGTAATCTCTCTGCTCCTAATCTGTAAAACTGAGAAGATAATACTTCCTTGGTCAGTCTTATTCATACTGTATGATCTTCAGGGCAGGGACTGTCACTTAATATATATCTGTACAGTGCCTAGAACAAAGAGGAATCTGGTCTTGGATGAGCCCTCTCCCTTCTATCGTAATACAAATAACATAATTCACGGCCATACCTGTCTGTAGGACTGGGGCTCTAGTTCACTAATCTAGATGCTGATTCTGCAGCATTTAAGCGTTTCGGCAACTCTACTCATGTTAGAAAAGTTGCACGTAATTGTAAGTATTTGCAGGACCAGGGCCCTAAGGAATGCAGTTGTAAAGCAAGGCACAAAGCAAGCTATGGCCCAGTGGCATCATTCCACAAAGCCAGCGACTTTGCAAATCAAAATAAGAAGGGGAAAAGCAAGTAGGAGGAAATTATAGTTTCAGAGTTATTTTCAGAAAGGAAACTGGGAAAAAAAAAAGTCCCTAGTTTCAGTACAAAACATGGAAAATGGAGCAAAATAACTTCCAGCATGTTTTTTTGGGGGGAGATCAGGGAGATTTTCCTGTTCCTTGTCTGGGACTTAAAAAAAAAAAAAAGAAAAAAAAATGGCAAAGATCCCTGTGTGTGTGTGTGTGTGTGAGTGAGTGATGTGCCACAGCAACTTCAGTCAATTCCATTCTCTTACCACTCCTAGGAGTGGTTGTGTTTGAGGCAGTCTGGGTGTATGTGAACCCTGGGGAAGTCTAGAGCTGCTGTTGTGTGTATGGGGATAAAGTGTGTGAAAGGGAGAGAGGGGGGCGTGCGGGTGGCGGGAAGGGGATTCGTGTGCATATCGGGCCGTGTTGTGTGTGCAGGGTTGATGGTGCAGAGCGTGAGTGAATGTCAGGAGAATGGTGCAGAGACCATGCCCACGTGTGTGAGGAGTGAGGAACGGAGTGTACAGTGGTGGGGAAAGGGTGTGTGTGTGATGGTTGCATGGAGAGGGCACGTGTGTGACTCCAATGTGTGATGGTGGGGCGGAAAGGGAGAGGTTATGGACTGACCAGCTATGCCGCTACACCAGTGGTTCTCAACCTATTTACCATTGTGGGCCGCATCCAATACTACCTGTATGGCCCTGAGGATGTCACATGGGTCGCAGCTCTGTGCTGATTGGGCCACAAGCAGCCCGCGGGCCTCAGGGTGAAAACCACTGTGCTACGCGGCCCCTTATTGTCTTCCCTTTCCATTCAGTCTTGGTTTGAGTAGGTTATAAGCACCTGTGAGTTGGAGGGGTTAGGGAACCACAATGGAGGGGACGCCTGGGATTTGAGAGACATGGAAAATGTATCTGTGGGGAGGAAGGGTGGATGAATGAGGCGGCTGGCAGCGGGGAGAAGGGCAACGCTGAGAGAGAATAAAAGGGAAGATTCAATGAGCCAGCAGCTTGGCCAGTTGAACTGTCTACAACTACACGAAGGGTGTAACCACCCAGAAGGAACAGGAGCTCTTCCACGTGGGATGAGGGGTATAACTGAGAGCAAAGCTGCGTTAAGTCAAGGCAAACTTAGGCAGGATGATCGAAGAAATTCCCTAGCCGCAAGATCTGAGACTGCACAATTGATTCTGCTGGCACAGCTTCCCTGGGAACCTGAGGGTACAGCAGCGCTCAAAGGGCTTAGCTGAGAGTGAGCAGCTGGAGTGGAGAAAGAACGCACACGGAGGAGAAAAGCAAAGGGTCAGCTGCAGGGCAAGTGGAGCAGTTGAAAGTGGGAGAGGGTCCAGTGTACGGATCAAGGACCTGGAAGAAGAAAAGAGCAGGCCCAGATAGATAACATTTACCTGAGGCACAAACCTGAGGGAAAAGGAGACAAACACAAACACAAAGGAAGGGGATATGCAGCTCCGATGGGCCTGGAGAGATGTGGAACAGACCAGAGACAAGTGTAGTTTAGCCCATGCGGGAGAGAGATATAAGGTGTGGCAGGGACCTGCCCCATTAATAGTCATGCTCTAAAACCCCCTGAGCAGCAGGAGAGTCTGGGCAAGAGAAGGAGAAAAAGCAGCATAAGCCCCTGAGAAAGAAAGTCGTAGAGGCAAATGGAACCAGAAGCAATACGCAACACTGGAGACTGCTGAAGTAAATACCACGTCAGAAATACTCAGTCGTTTTAATCTCTAATTACAACATGAGTGGATGAAGGGGACGCGGGAGATATAATACATCTAGACTTGGGGAAATGATTTGATATGGTGCCTCGTGAACTCTTACTTGAGAAGCTAATTCAAATTGGCTTGGATGTGTGAGCGCTGTCACATGGATCGAAAACTAGCTGAAGGATTGGCGACTAAGGGTAATGCTCCATGGCACTGTGCGGTGGGGAGGTGTCCAGCACAGAGCTGCAGGGATCAGCGCTAGGGCTGGCTTTATTTATTAACAATCTGGATGTGCAGGTAAACAGCACGGTAATTACATTTGCAGATGATACTAAACTGGGAGGTGTTACAAACACCAGTGAGGACAAAGGATTAACATAAAAGGATCTAGGGAGGTTAGAAACACAGGCAGGAAATGAACATGGATTGATCTTGGGCAAATGCATCTAGGGAGAAGAGATCCCAAAGCACAGATATTCACTGCGTAGGTGACATTTAGAAAGCAGGAGCAGCCAAAAAAATACAGCTAGAGGTGAGAGCAAATAGCAAATGAGATGGGAGCTTGCAATAAGACATGGCAGCAAAGTAACAAACAAACAATGCTGTTTTGGATTGCAGATGGAGATGCATCAGAGCATGAGGGAAGGGATAGCTCTTCTTAAAGCATTAAAAGAGCCTCTACTTCTCTCCCTGGCTTGGGTGAACAGGGGTCCCCACAGCTCCCCCGCGTCCCTGGCTAGTGTGATGCACGCTCCTTCTTTTTCTTCAATTGACTGCCCCTTCTCTGCCTGACATCTTCCAGTTTGGGCTCATTGGTAGAAGGGAATTATGAGCAAACCAGGTGGAGAGCAAAGAAGAGATGGAGAAGTGACTGAGCGGAGCGAGGGGGCTGACAGGAGGAAAGCTATCGAGCCTGATCTTGTGAGGGGCCCGGAACTGCTTTTGGATTTCAGTGCGAATTTAGGGTATTCATCATCCTTCTGTTATTAGGCCTGACTGCTGAGCACCTCTGGCAAATTGGACTCTGAATATGATCAACTTGACCAGACAATGACCAGCGGTGAGACACCCGACCATTGGCAAGTGCCTGAAGGGAATAACCAACAGAGAAGAGGAATGTAGGATAGTCCAAGGGTTAATATCTAGGGGCAACAGGATGTTTAGCAGAGGAACACTTAGATTGAATATTGGGAACTGGGACGTCTATTAGCTTATGGAAGAGCCTTGTGAAAGATCATGGAGAAGCCCACAATTTAGGTTATTTAAAACTTGATCAGACCTAGCACCGACAAACAACAGTGTGGAAGTTCCTGCATTGCCCCTTTGCTTCTCCATCTCTGGCAGGGAGGAAGGACAGCCTGGTGTCTAAGGCACTGAACTAAGGACTCAAACGATCAGGGTTCATTCCCAGCTCTCCCTCACGTGACCTTGGACAAATTGCTCCTCTTCTGTGCGCCTCCGTTCCCCCTCCCCAACATGGGAATAAGGACACTTCCCCAATTCACAGGGGTGCACTCTGTGGATAAATACCTGGAGACGCTCCGGCACTATGGTGATGGGGATCAGATTTGTCACTAGCACTCGGGCAAGAGTGATGAGTGGGGGGGAAGGGCAGGATAAATTCTGAAGCAAAAAGCAGGGAAAACACAACCAAAAAGATGGAACGAGAAGGCATTGGAACAGAGATGGGGCCAGCTGCAAGGAAAAGCCAAGCACGGATGGAATTTAAGCTGCTTCCTCTGCAGAGAGAGCTCTTGGTATAAGGAATAGACTGTCAGGGGCCATAATAGGAATGACTCCTATAAATCATTTAAAGAAGGAGTTAGAGAGGTGAGTCGTCAGTCTGCTATGGGCCTGTCCACCACCAGCAATCGATAGCACACACCTTGCATGGAGCTCATCCCACACAACTGCTGATATTAACAAAACCCAACAGCTCCCTTTTGGAATCCCCCAGCCCATGGCCCCTGCCTGCATCAGCAATAGCAGGGCTCCCCTTCCGAGAGGGCACAGGCTGGGATCCAATTGGTTAGACTAGGAGACATTTAAAAAGGCCCCGGCAGATTTTGGGAGCAATTTCCTTTGTCAAATTAAAATGGCCCTTCTTTCAACTATCTGCAAAGGAGGCGTGTACAAGGACTGAACATTATAATCTACCCAAACAGCTTCCACAGGCACAACTCCTACTCTCCTCTAGAAATGTTTGTGCTGAAATCTGGGGCGAGAAGTTGCCACACTGTGTAAGGGAAAATTGGTTCCATGCAGACAACTGACTTCAAGGAGAGAGGAGAGGGGAGTCCAATGACAGGACCAAATATCAGCCAGACCCTCTTGAGAAGATGCAGTATTCTGCCATATGGGGTGAGTGGAGGCGGAGGAGAGTGGTCTAACAAGTAGAGCAGTTATGGGGAGTCAGGGCTCCTCGGTTCTATCCCCAGCTGTAGGAAGGGAGCTGGGTTTAGTGATTACAGCAATGGGCTGGGAGCTAGGACCCCTGGGCTGTTGTCCTGAGCTCACTGTGACCTTGGGAAAGTGGTTTCTGTTCCCTGTGCCTCAGTTTGGAAATGAAACCTACCTCGTAGGGGGCTGTTGGGCTTAATTAAATGTTTGTCAAGCCCTTTAAGAGCCTGGGCTGGGAGGAGCCAGACAAGGGCGAAGTGATGTTATTACTGCAAAGGCTAAACGTCAGCCAGTGAGCTTATTCATAAAATTAAAGGGCACAGTTAAAAAAAGAGAGAGAGACCAGATCTATTCCAGATAAACTGGTGTGTGACTGGCAACAGGACATGTATGCTAGCCAGTCCAGAAGGGGTATGGAAAGCATTGTGTTCCCTTAGTAACCATCAGCCTTCCTGCAAGGTGCTGCACTCCCATTGACATCAGGAGAACGCAGGGTGCCCAGCACCTTGCAGATTCAGCCTGCAAATACTCACTACCTACATCACGTGGAAGAGCAGAAGTAGCTGGGAGGCAAATCTCACACACAAACCCTCCTTATGTGAGGGCCCAATCCAGCTCCCACTGAAGTCAATGGGAGGTTTGTTGTGGACTTCAGTGAGATCAGGATTGGGCCTGAAGAACTGCAGGTCCCTTGCTTTGAACAGTAAACATCTTGGCTAGAAACATCCAGCAGCCCCAAATGGCAGTGACACACTATGGGGATGTCCTCGCTGCGAAGTTAACCGAGGCTTTTACTTGGGTGTTGTCCCTAACCCTCCTCCCATCCACACACAAAACTCTCTCTCCTGAGAAAACTGCTGCTTTCCACCCAGCCTAACTGGCCTGGCAGGGGGCTGGGTTAAAGCTTGGGTTCTGCTTTCACTCGGGCTAGTAACCTGCCCATTCTGCAGTGAGGACACAGGCTAAATCCCTTAAGTGCTGAGAGTCCTCCAATGCTTTCCTACAATTCTGCCCATGTGCCCAGAAGGACGGACCATTTATCCCACAATTAATTGGGAAAAGAGTGTCTCAGCCGACTGCAGCATAAAGAACCATGGGCTGTGCCCCCAGGAGAAGTCCTTGTGACACACATGGGGGACATACAGCTCCAGTGAGAACACAGGAACTCAGACTAAACCAGATGCCGATCACCCAAGCTAACTCTGCAGCGCAGACATACCCGATGGGCCCTGCCCACTTGGACTCCCTCCACAACAAAAGGCAACCTCCCCACTCCTACTCCAGGTCCACCCTAAAAGATCTGTTTGGTCGGAAACTCTTCCAAAACAGCCAAGAAGGATCCCCTGCTGTGGCAGAGGGACACCAAGATGGTATCTCTAGCTACCACCACACCCCTCTCTCTTGTCAGGCCTGACAAGAGGCATCCCGTGCCACAGACCCAAATTTACCTTGGTCCTCTACAGACTTGCTTTGTTTTCACCACTTTTTAAATGCAAGCTGTTGACAGTGACAGAAATATAGACCAGAAGAAGAACGTTGTGGAGCTCGAAAGCTTGTCTCTTTCACCCACAGAAGTTGGTCCAATGAAAGATATTCCTCACCCACCTTGTCTCTCTCAGAAATACAAAGGACAGTTCATAGTAAACATTACAGACAAGATACCCATGGTGGTCTGGGATTCCTGCTCTATAAAAGGCAGTTTCCACGGTATGCATCCGATGAAGTGAGCTGTAGCTCACGAAAGTTCATGCTCAAATAAATTGGTTAGTCTCTAAGGTGCCACAAGTACTCCTTTTCTTTCTGCTCTATTTGTGGCTGTTATAGGCCTCCTTTCAGGGTCTGCGTCACACATTGGAAAGACCAGCGTCACCCACTTGGGACAAGGGAAGGTTACAAATTTACAATGACTGTGCTGACAGCAGCAGGAGACCATTATCCTGTCACAACGCTCTGTTTCACTGACATTCAGTCATCACAAAGAGACCAGTTGATTTCTCTTCTGGGCACAGGGGCAAATTCTTCTAGCTGTGCAAATTCCCTGTTATTGTTAGTGTCTCACTGTACCCACCTGGACCTCAAGCTGAGTGAGGGGGGCCTCTAACCTCCAAGAGAAATCTCCAGACGAAACCCATCAATACCCAGATGTGTTCTGAACTGTACAAGCCGAAAGGGCCAAGTAATTACACACAGAAACAGGCAACAAGAGACTGCCTTATTTTTATATAGTGCCTTCCGTCCCAAAACACGCTACGAACCATATCTTCAGAGAAAACACATCATCAGCCATTGTAAGGCAGCCACCAGCCCTGGACAACCTGCACACGGCAAACATCACAACAGTGTTGGGGACAGTGCAGGGAACTGCTCACTAAAAACATCAGCACAAGCCCTTAATCTTATGGCAGGAACTATGGGATCGCTAACGTCCAGGTGCTGCAGATGGAATGTCAGCTGTTACCGTCTCGTGTCAGTGACCCACAGGCACTAATCAGCACACAGAAATCAAACTTACCTCCTGGAGAAGGGGAAAAGTTGGGCCGATGCTGCTAGGATTTGGACCTGTGGTTCTGGAGAGTCTAGGTATTTCAAAGCTGATACTTAGAGCTCCAAACAAATCCCTTCCCGCTTGTAAGCCTGGGCCAAATTTATCCCTGATTTCATATCACTGGAGTCGCACCACGGATACTTTTCCCCCACTGGGTCTACTGGAATGTAAAGACCATATAAGGAAAAAATATCAGTGAAATTACAGCAATTAAAACGGCATTGACCTGGCAGTAGCAGTTAATTACTTTAGGGCCTGTCCCTGGACAAAAGCTAAAGTACATGAGATTTGCCAAAACTGCTTCAGCTACTTCCCTTTCACCCCAGTAGCCTGCGTGAGTCTAGGTTCTTAATGCAGAAGAGAGTAAGGAGAAGTGTGTAGGGGGAGGGCAAGTTAGAGAAGAGGATGTACACCGAGCAGAGAAAAGAAACTCTTCCTTTACTGGGTTTGTACGACTGAAGATGTTGTAACCCAAGAGAGAATGGTTCCTTGGAGGAATATAATGTTAACGGGGGTCCAGCTGCTCTAACTCTGCCCAAACAGACCCCCCCAGCCATCCCCTGAGGGCTCATTCTGGCCCTGGTTCAACAAGGTACTTAAGAACATGCCTGACTTCAAGCACGCGTGTAGTCCCACTGAAGTCCAGATTAGGCATGTGCTTCCTTGCTGAACCATGGCCTACCATCCCTACATGTCCTTTGTGCCTATGGAAGAAAAGAGGAGCAGGGGCTGAACAAACAGGCCATGTGATCTGGAGGGGTGTGCATTTGTGGGTATCGCAAATATCTGAGCAAGTGCCAGTCCTATTCCCAGCAGCTTCCTCGAGTGAGTAGTCACAGCTACTCCCACCTGCAAACAAGATGAGCTATTGCCTAACGGAATACTCCTCTAGCTCTTCTCTAATCCTTTCCTTCAAAGCACTTTCTAAATGGTAACGAATTAAGCCTCACAATCCTCCAGGACTCACTGTGCAGTTGAATTTGGAGTGTAAGGAGGAACATGTCCATTCAAACTATCTAAGTTTCTTCTAATATTTAATCTCCCATGGGAGGCTTTTTCTTTCCTGCAGTTACTACAGCAGTTTCTAAAACCCTTGCATTATTTCTAGCCCCATGTACTTCATCCCAGATGACCTATCAGAATGGAACAGATCTCCTGTTTTCTATACCCTGCAGTGATTTGGCTTGGGAAAGGAGGTAGAGTATTAACAGCTCAGCGGAACCAACCAGACCCCTTTTTACCCTCCATTATCCAGCAGATACAACAGAGCCTTGCAACTTACAATTAAGAGCTTCTGTAAAATGGTGACAGCATCAGTCAATTACAAATTCAAGACTGGACAGAGCCCTGAAGATGATATTGTAGGCAACAGCCCACCCTCCAAATGATGAGACTGGATTAGGGGCTTGCTCCAAGGACTACTTCAGGGCAATGCTCACATTGATGTCCCTGGATGTTGGATCAGGCCCTTCAATTCTTAACAGGTTTCTTCCATTTCTAATTTCTATGATACATTGGGAAATGGAAATGGGAGGATTATGAGGAGCAATAATACTTAATAATGGCCTATCCTTGTTACCCTAAGTGCTCCTGTTCTGACCACTTAGCCCTGTAAACAGAACCCGAAGGAGATGGGATTGGTAAAAAGATGGGTTATTTTAAAAAATCATATCAGAATCACTAGAAAATGTACAAAGAGATTCCAGATATGATCTATAGAGACGCACAATGCTTAACATCCTACACTTTTCAAGCAAGCCATTTTAACATTTTCTTTACATATTAGAGATTTTTCAGACTATATATATATATTTTTTTTTCAGATATATATATATATATATTTTTTAAAAGAAAGATAAAATAAAGATATTTACTACAGGGTTTGATTGTCAGCAAACACAATATATTTACTGCATTAGCATTTGCTCACAGTGCAAATGGTACAACAATACATCAGTTCAATATTTCTGATTTTTTTCTTAAAAATGCTGTATGCATTAACTATCATATTTGCATTACAACGTGACAAATGAGCAAATGAAATGTGTGTGAAAATTATCACCTTTTCACAATATCAAGCATCATTTTTTTAACCTTAGTATAAGGTACTATAAATCCAAGAAATAAAAACATCCACAAAATATATTACATCTGGTAGGTCTTTTTTTTTTTTTCTCTAAGTACTCAACTTTATACAAAAGACTTTCAAAAATATCATTCCCTTAGGTTTGCATGGTTAAACCTGATTTTTTAATTTTTTTTGTTCCTTTCAGTTCACATAAACTAGATTGCATTTTCTCTCTTTTCCTTTATGTTGTATGGTTTTTGTTTTGTTTTGTTTTTTAGAAAAAAAAATCACATGCAGACATCAAACCTGAATAGCACAACCTTTTGGCAACAAATATTTTTTTTTAATAAATGATTATTTTTGTTTAGTTTAGCTTAAATGGCTGAGCAGAGTTTTATCAAAACAAAAGAAGAAAAAATCAGAGCAGTCATGCAGTGACATGCACATACCAGAAGGAGAAAGGAAAAAAAATAAAATTGAGGGATAACTGATTTCTCCTCCCTGTGTTTTTTTAAGTGACCAAATAAAATCAAAATATATCACATTATAAAAAGTATTCAGCAAAATACGGTTTTCTGCATTTCTGTAAAGAATTTCCCTTCTGCTGAAAAAAAAATGGTAAATCAGCATCTTCCCCCCCACCCTCCCCAACATTATATTGTCAACCCAGATTAAGCTAGGAGTACCTGGAAATTCATAACCCACTTCCCTTTTAGTTTCTTTTTCAAGATCTAGATAGCTCGTCCATTTAAATCCACCACAGAAAAACGGTGCATTGGGGAAAAAATAAAGGGGGAAAAGATGCATAAAGTGACTTTAAATCAGACACCCTGTAAACTCAATTACTTCCCCCCTCCCTCCCCCACCCCAACAGTATACTAGCCACAGGGGGAAAAGATTGAATAGGTAACAACAGTACATTCAGTCAGATCTTTGATGAAAGCTGCGAAGCAGCTCCACTTTCCCCCTCTTTCTTAGGGTTCAATTGAGCAAGTACATTCAGAGCTGCTTACAGAGGACAACTGGGAGGTGGATCGGGGTGTGATAAAAGAGGATTTTAGTTGAATACAAATCCCCCATCTTCCCTTTGGAGGAAAGTTTGGAGCGACAATTTTACTCCTGACAGTTATTTTCTCTTCTCCAAAAATAAAACATTAAAGCTGTAAATACGTAGATACCTTTATATATGGTTGGTACTGTACTAGAAAGCCAATAGTGACATTAACAAATACATACTGTATATATTTTTTATTATATTTTAATTCAGAACTGCTGTAGAGATGGTAACAAGAACAGAAATGGCAACAACCTCTTCTCATCCAGATGAAAGGGGGAAAGATGTTTCTCCCCCTCTTCCCAAGGTTTTTCATACTAAATGTGACATGAACTAAAACACCAAGTGGAGTGATATGGTGAAATTTAGGGGGATTGCCTGTTCCTTCCTTCCTTCCTTCCTTCCAGAAGGGAGGATGCTTTGGGTGGAAGAGGTGGTGGGGGGGAAGGAGACAGAGGATGAACCTGTAAGGGAAATCGGTTTAAAAAATAAACCCGTGAAGAAAAATCTGGAGCAGCCAAGAGCTGATCCCAAGCCAGATCCCTTCTCCAGCACATCAGAGGAGGTGCCTCGAAGACAAGTAGTGAAGAGACCAGGAAACCATAAAGGAAGCGGCTCCAAGGGGAGGGGGCAGGAGACCAGAAGCAGCAGCAGCATCATTCTAGGCATTTCTGTAAGAAACATTTAGCTCAGCCGGAAGGCCACCCATTCCAATGATACCCAAGGTCCCCACTGTGTCCAAGAGGTGGCTTGGTTCTCTCCATGGTCCAGAGTCCTTTGGGGGTGGTTTGACACCGAAGCAGCCCAGTTCAGCTCAGAGTCACAGACACACACAGGGACGCACAGTCTCAGCGGGCAGCAAGCACTGCGCTTTGGCGCTCCCCCCGCCACCTCCAATGAGTAGCGAGGGGGGGAGGAGTGGGGTACGCGTATTGGGAGCGGGGGAGCTTCCCCGACCCCGTCGCCGCCACCCTCGCTGTGCATCGCATGCCTTTCCACAGCTGGCACATCACAGCCCTGCAACCCCTCACCCGCCCCCCACTACGCTCCGCTGGGAGAAGTGTGTGTGTGTGGGGGGGTCCCGCGCCCCTCCCGCAGCCGATTCGGATCAAGACGATCCGATTGAAAGCGAAGTCCCCACCCCGGCGACGCGGGGACTGGAGGGGAGGCGCGCGCACTGCCAACTGTTCCTTGGTGAGGGATCCCCACGTTTGCGCTTTTGCCAAAGGCAGCAATTGGGAGGCACTGGGACCAGGGATCGGGGCGGGAGCCTCATGCGCAGGTGGTGACCACCGGGGCCAAGGACACGGGCGGGGAGGAGGAAGAGGAGCCCTTCTCGGCCTTCTTCTCCTTCTGCTTCAGGTGGATCTTGGCGTGTCTCTTGCGCTCGTCGCTGCGCGCAAACTTGCGCCCGCAGAACTCGCAGGCGAAGGGCTTCTCGCCCGTGTGGGTGCGGATGTGGGTGGTGAGGTGGTCGCTGCGGCTGAAGCTCCTCATGCAGATGCGGCACTGGAAGGGCTTGTGGCCCGTGTGGATCCTCAGGTGCCTCGTGAGCTCGTCGGATCTGGAGAAGCGCCGGTCACAACCCTCGGCCGGGCACGCGTGGGGTCGCTCGTGGAGCGGGGTTTTGCTGGGCCGGTTGGGGTACTTCCTGGGCCGGATGGGTTTGAGGGTGAGGGGCTGCTGCTGGAGGCTGCCGAAGCTGGGGTGGATCTGTTTGTCCTTGAAGGCTTTGATGGTCTCCAGCGGGGTGATGGGGGGAGGGTTGACCCGAATGGGATCCAAGCTCTGGAAGGGTTTGTGTTCGGTGAGCGTGCCCATCTCGTTGGGGTGGTGATAGAGGTTATAGTCTGGGATCATGGGGAAGAGGTTACTGTCCAAGGCTGGCTTGGCTGCTTGGTAATCCTGGGGGGAATAGGTGAGCCCTGGGTTGCTTTGGGGGTCGTGAAAGGACACTGGCTCCGGGTAGAGGTCACTGCAGGTGGAATACGGGGGCAGCGCGGGGTACATCTGGTCCACCTCGCCCTGGTTCTGCACCATGCTGGCTGTAGAGGTCTGGGTGCTGGTGATGGCACTGGAGGAAGGGGGCACCCCCAGAATCCCAGCGCTCATGAGGCTGATAATATTATCCTGACACCAGTTGGACGGGGAATCGAAAGCAAATTTCCCCAGGTAGGTAACAGTCTTGTTGCCAGGGGTGGGTTGGAAAGAACCCGAATAGGACGACAGCTCTTGGTTGGTCTTTTCGTTCGCTAATCCAATATCCATAACATTCTCTGCAAAAAGGAAAGAGAAGGGGGATGAGTAACGCCGCGTCAGAGAGTGGTGCAGGCAAAAACGTTGGGGCCCTGGATAGAACAGGCGGAGGGCAAACGGGACGGGATCTAAGATCCGGGACACCCAGAGAGGGGCGAGAAATACCCAGGTGAGGGACTTTTACCTAGAACTGCGGCTCAATCCCAAACCACTGCCCAGGTAACAAGCAGGGAAATTAAACAGAAGCTTGGCTGAGATCTGTATTATACACATCTATGGGTACTTTCACCACACAGCCATGTGTATCCATAGGCGTGTAGTGACACACACACAGCCACAAATCCACACACCTGTGCTCACACATACACACAGATACACAAATACAGACCCATAGGTGTTCACACACACGCAGTTATAGACAGCTGGGACAATCTACATATAGACTGCATAGACATCTCCACAAAGACAGCGCTAGATGTGACAACTACACACACACACGCACGCGGACTAGAGAGACACGCATTGTGTTGTCTTGTCTGGCGACAGCCCAGGAAAGCCCTCAAGGTGGGTCAGGAGGAAGCAGGTACCTGAAGTTACAGGTAGGCTCAGGCTGCCAAGAGCGAACTGGTCTCTCTACTGGTGTCCAGGTGCTTTGCCACCCCACAGGCAGAGCTGGGGACTCCAAGGGACCCGTGTCCGGCCACCAGCGCTTTACAAACTTGCCGAGTTTTCTGCGTCCAGCCCAGTTATGGAAGATACCAGGGAGTTTTAGAGCGAGCAGCGCAGCTGTGGAGTTGCAATCCTGCAACGGACTGAATCGGCAAGACACAAGAGCTACCGCGGTTCGGATCTGGGCAGAGGGGGCTGCAGAGGGGGCGGCAGAACCGGGTCGGCTCCCTGAGCGGGGACCGAGGCTCCAGAACACCCCGCCCCCCCGCCGCAAGAAATCGAGTCGGAAGGAACCAGAGCAGCAGCCGGGGCAACTTTACCAGCACCCAAGTACTCCTGGCCCGGGAGAGGGGTGGGGTGGGGGGTGAGAGAGCGGAGCCACCGCTTCTCCGCCTTACAGGCTCACCTGTCTCCCCAGGGGTTTGCTCCATCTCCTCCTCCTCCTCCCCCGAAAGCTCCCTGCTCCCACCACTCCCGCTGCATCCCCATGTTGGAAAATAGCTTTCACACACCCACACCCTTATCGTTCTGACAACAATATCCATTAAAAGTCCGTGCCGGATTATTTCTCCCCAGTGCCTAACGCAGCAATGGGCAGCAGACTCCGGATTAACCCCTATGGAATCTAGACACCGCACAAATATCGATACCCAGCGCTAGATACACACACAGAGGGAGAGACACCTAACACACACAGAGTCACATTGCATTGACACACGCACGTATAATAGAGACACTATCCCTCTCCGAGGGGAAGCATCCATGACTTTGAGTAGCGCCCGGGTTGGTTGGAGATGGCCCCTTTCAGCCTGCACCTCGGGACCCGCTGCCCACCCTCCGACCCCCCAGCGATTCTGCCCCGCCATCCTACCGGCCACCTCTCTGTCTGGCAGCTTCCACTCCCCACTACAGCCCCGAGAAGCGAAGGAAAGCCCTGCAGCAACGGAGACAGCGAACGCGTAGAAACACATAAAGAAGGGGCTGGATGGGTGGGTGGGTGGGGGAAAGATATCCAGCCCCACCGTCTCCTTTCCCTTCTAGGCTCCATCACACCCCACACACAACACGCGCCCTCCTCCTTTACCCCCTCCTCCCCATATATCCCTTCCCCTTACCTGCAGCCATCTGGTTGTAGTGAGCCACTGACTCGCTGCTGCTGGAGAAGATATTCAGAGAGTTGGGGATCTCCTCTGGGTACAGATTGTCAGGCAACTGGTTCATCAAAGTGTTCATGGTCCCCGGCAGCTTCTCCACGAGTTTGCCTGTCATAGCACTGGAGGAGAAGCAGGTTCAGTGCGGCTCTGAGCTCAGCTCCCAATGAAACGGCATCCGATCCGAGTGGCAAATCCGTGCCGGGGAAATCATGCAAGAGAAAAGTTGGGGGTGGGGGAGGGGGGGTCTTGAGGGGAGGGGGTAGGCGGGGGAGTTGGGGGTGGTTTGCGGAGGAGGGGGCAAAGGGATGGGGGTACAATCCTCAGTGGGTCCTTGGTGGTGTTTCCTCCAGTGGGAGGGGGTGATCTGGCTTGCAGATCTGGTTGTAGAAGCCGGTGGGAGTATTTGATCCCTCCTCCCTCCTTGTCTCTCTCGCTGTGTCTCCGTCCCCCTCTCTTGCGAGCAGGTTCACTCACTGCGGCCCAAATGTTCAGCCAGGGAAATCCACAGCCTATTTATGTGAGGCACTGGAAAGCTCCGTGACGTAGCTGCCCATATATGGACAGACAAAGCCCAGCCGAGAGCTAGACGTCACAATGGAAGCTCCTCACAATGGAAAACTAGAAAGCAGGAAGCAGCGCCCCAGCCAAATGCTGCCCTGCAACTGCGACGCGAAGCGAGGGGCCCGGTGCACGATTTTGCAAGCACCTCGGTGCACTAAAGAAGTCTCCTTTTCGGCTGCGTAGCTCTGACAGCACCTCTGGGCGACCGGCTGTCCGGCCTAACCCGGGTCAACATTTGACCGCGCTGCTGTGCACCAGGCGCTCGCTATTATTAATTATTATTAATTATTATTATTAATTATTTACCTCGGGCACGGCTAGAGAGGCACCTCTCTGCTGCCGTCAGCCCGAGTGGACTTTTCAAAAGAAAGCGCGCCCTGCGTGACTTTGAGATGGACTTCGCGATCCCTTTTGAAAGACAAGCTCCAGCCACTGAACTTACCCGTGCCCAGCCCAGGTCCCCCTTTCAAAACGGGAGGGCAAAACAAACGAATCAGGCGCGTGCCAAGGGTGCCCCCTGATTGCGTTTTTAAAGCAAGCCCTGTTTTAAGCACAGTTGTCCTGCATGGGAATGGACTCGTTGCTTATTGTGACTTTTCTAAGCTGCCATTGCACATGGGGGGGAGGGATAGCTCAGTGGTTTGAGCATTGGCCTGCTAAACCCAGGGTTGTGAGTTCAATCTTTGAGGGGGTCATTTAGGGATCTAGGGCAAAAATTGGGGATTGGTCCTGCTTTGAGCAGGGGGTTGGACTAGATGACCTCCTGAGGTCCCTTCCAACCCTGATATTCTATGATACACAGGACATAAGTACCGTGCCTAACTTGAAGCTTAGGCTCAAATAAATGTGTTAGTCTCTAAGGTGCCACAAGTCCCCCTGTGCTTTTTGCATGCAAAGAAACACTTTCATTTGGGGAGATATTCCTATGGATTAGTATTCCTATGGATGTACGATCATTCCTATTATCAATCCTACGGATTAGAATTCACTAGTATATGCTAACTCCAAGCATTCATAGAATCTCAGGGTTGGAGGGGACCTCAGGAGGTCATCTAGTCCAGCCCCCCTGCTCAAAGCAGGACCAATCCCCGATTTTTGCACCAAATGGCTCCCTCAAGGCCTGAACTCACAAGCCTGGGTTTAGCAGGCCAATGCTCAACCCACTGAGCTATCCCTCCACCCAACCTTGGGTTTAACAGGCCAATGCTCAACCCACTGAGCTATCCCTCCCCCCAACCTTGGGTTTAACAGGCCAATGCTCAACCCACTGAGCTATCCCTCCCCCCAACCTTGGGTTTAACAGGCCAATGCTCAACCCACTGAGCTATCCCTCCCCCTCCTCGTTAAAATAGGTAGGTCTGGACAGGGAGGGTCCGAACCAGGATCTTATCTTGAGGAAGTAGAGGCGTAATGTGTGGGGTTTTGTGCACACAGAACGCTCGGACGCAAAACTGGCCCCAGGAAAATGGTTTCATTTCCAAGGGAACCAAGAAAGGTGAGCTAGAGAGGTACCATTGCACACTGTCGGGCAGTGTTTTGTGGGAGTGAAATATTTAAAACAACTGGCTTGAAGGTGCTGAACTTGCAGAAGTCACGGCAGATTTGAGATTTCTTGTCAAAGCTAATCATGGGAGAGGAAAATAAATTAATTTGCATCCAGTAGCCCCTGCCCATCGCTCCTTGATATTATGCACAGGAGAACTTTGCATAATTTAAAGCTGGTTACACTCGTTGGTCGCCTGTGATTTTTAACCTCCCCTCCCCCTTCAAAGTTTGGCACTTCCAAGGCGTCAGTAATTAGGTGGTTTCGTGCTAAGTGTGCCAACTGATGCTATCTTTAAATAAAAGCCTCCGAGTTATATAGCAAATGTATGGAAAAATTCTATGTTGCAATAGCTCCACTTACCCAATTCCTGCAGGGCCAGCTTTGCAATGCGAGTGAAATCCATGTGTAGGAAATCTGAATCTGAGGAGGTAGGGAGGAGGATTCAGCATGAGATTTCTGCATTTGCGGATGAACCTCGAACTACACACTTTGGGGGGAGGGGCAGAGGGGTTGATTGTGCATCTTTAGATCCCAGATTTATTTTTCAGAGGGAGCCCTGAATTGCACTCTTGAGGCAGGCCTGCATAATCAGAAGCATGCCTGTTGTTTTAGGGGGAAGTGCCTTGAACTCTTTGGGGGCATTGGATGGGAGTGAACATGTGCCATTATTTTCATTTATGGGTGGGGATGGGGTACTACATTTCACACGGGGACGGGGCAGCATGTCTCACTGGATGTTTGAAGAGGGGGGGGGGGCCGTCAGGCTGATCCCTGAACTCCTCCATTGGGAGGCAAGCCTGTCCCCATCAGTGTAACTAACGCACCCTAATTATATTATTTATTTGAATGACCATAGCGCCTAGGAGCCCCAGTCCTGGAGCAGGCCCCCATTTTGCTGCTTGCTGTACAAACAGAGAACCAAAAAGGGGAGGAAAAAAAAAAAGGAAAAAGGCAACCCCCTGCCTGTAGGGGCTAAGTTACGGGGCAGTTTGGGAGAGCTCTCAGCTGCAAACTTGGGGCGGGGGAACATGCCCCATTAGATGTTTACTAGCGGGAGGGGGGGTAGCCCTGCCCCCGGGGGGGGGGTCGCTTCACTCTGCCCCATTAGGAGTTTGCAGTGCCGAGAAGGGAACTGTGCCCCATTGCCTGGAGGGGGGCGAGGGGGCAGCTCTGCAGGGCCCTTACCCCAGGAGGCGTTTGCACTGGGAAAGGTAACTCTGAATTGCAGGGGTGGAGCAGCGCCCCCTTAAATGCTGGCACTGGAGGGGGAAGGAGCCCCGAGCCGGGCCTGGGAGGGGAGCGAGGAGTCCGACCCCCTTAGGTGCTTGCCCCCCTGGGGTAGGGACCCTCTGCCCCGCTCCAGATCCAGTTGGGCCCGCTGCAGCCAAGCGGGGAGGGGAGGGGAGGGAGCCCCGGCAGCAGGAGGCGGAGGCCCGGCCGGGCAGCCAGCCCAGGGGAAGCTCCATACAAGGCTCAGATCCGGCACCGCCTCCAGCTCCTTCTATGGCAGCCGGGTTCCGGTTCCCCGGCTACAAGTGGAAAGAGACGGAGCGGAACTGGCAGCCTTTAAAGGAGCCGCCCGGAGGGGAGGGGGCAAACCCGCCCCCTCCCGGCCTGGGACCGCTCCCCCTGCAGGGACCCGGGGCTGGGCTCGCTGCCCCAGCCCATGGCACAGGCGCCCTGCCCGGGGCCAGCGGAAGGCTAGCCTGGCCCCGGGCTGCATGCCTGGCCCCGGGTGCAGCGAGCCTCTGGCAAACCCCCTCCCACCCCACTCCCTCACACCCGGGGCAGAGCAGAAATGCGGCCCCTGGAGGTTGGGTTGGGCCAGCAGGCT
Source organism: Eretmochelys imbricata (assembly GCF_965152235.1). Lineage (NCBI taxonomy): Eukaryota > Metazoa > Chordata > Testudines > Cheloniidae > Eretmochelys > Eretmochelys imbricata. The sequence continues at coordinate 6,260,837 of NC_135597.1, forward strand.
AGAGGACAGCACCCCGGGGGGATATTCTGCAGAACCTCCATGCTGGGTACAGAGCCCTGGCATCTGTAATGCCCACACTCAGCAAACGGGACTGGCGTATTTAAGGCCTCACCCCACAAGACCCACGTGCAGTACACTGCTTGGGGTGACCAGATGTCCCAAGTTTATAGGGACAGTCCCAATATTCGGGGCTCTGTCATATAGAGGTGCCTATTTCCCTGCCCCCACCTGTCCCGATTTTTCCCACTTGCTGTCTGGTCACCCTGCTCCATTGGTCTAGCTGGGGAGGCAGGTGGTGTTGATTCTGCTCCTTGAACACCCTGAAGTATAAAACACTAAGCCATGTACTACCCTGCCCTGTGCAGAATGGATGTAGCCAGCTTATGGGAGTGGGGGCTATGACACATCATAGGGCATCCTTCCGGGAATGGCACCAAACGCTCCCGCTTCCCACTGTCTTGGGGACAGATGCAGCAGAATTTTAAGGAACCAATTCTTTTCTCCTTCCAGCTTTGTTCCCTGCACTGACTATGGCCTGTTCCTGCAGTCCTTATGGCTCCATATGGAACAGAGGGCTCAGCTCCCAATCTTTGAGTTCTCCTGTATCTGAATTATTATACCAGGGGTTCTCAAACTGAGGGTTGGGACCCCTCAGGGGGTCGTGAGGTTATTATGTGGGGGGTCATGAGCTGTCAGCCTCCAACCCAAACCCCGCTTTGCCTCCAGCATTTATAATGGTGTTAAATATATAAAAAAGTGTTTTTAATTCATAAGGGGGGTTGCACTCATAGGCTTGCGATGTGAAAGGGGTCACCAGTACATAAGTTTGAGAATCACTGTATTATACTGTGTATCTCAGTTGTTCAGTTTAGATTATAAACTCCTTGGGAGAAGGACTTTAAACCAGATTCTACTGTTAGTGACACTGGTGTAAATCTGGAGTAGCTCCATTGAAATCAAAGGGGTTGCTCCAGATTTATGCTGGTGTAAAGGAAATCAGAATCGGGTCCCTTGACTATGATGTGGCTGGAAAGCCTTATGTACACAAACTATGATACTATAAACTACATAGTCCCACCTTTGAATAGGAAATCATTAGTGGTACAAGGAATATGTGGCTCTTTGGCAGAAAAAAATAGAAGGGTTAGGATCTTTTTCACCCTCTCACTAAACTCATACAGAGATAACCGGGATTTCCATTCCCACAGTCTTCAAAGCAAAGTGTGGGATGGAGTGGGACTTTGCTTGTGTGATGGCTGCCATTTTAGTTGACCCACTGTGGATTGAACAGGGCACCTCCGGAGCTAAAAGCTATAACTAAAAAACCAGTCTCCGTGTCTAGGGGCTGTAACAGACACACAGTCCCCATGGCTCTGGCCCAGAGGGAGATCACATAACACACTGACCAGTGGGTTAAATTGCTTCTGCTAAATTTTGGCCCCCCCTCCAGACACAGCATTTTTTAGCTTTGGTTCCTAAGGAGTCTTCTGATGGGCAGATTTGGGGGCAGGGTGTGTGTGTGTCTGAAATGCATCAGATTGCAGTGTATGCCCTGTCCTATATTATATAAAAATACTTCCCAGAAATGATGCTCTTGGATTCCTCAAAGAGGGCCTGATCCCTCACCCCGACTTCCAAGAACTTAGCAGCCACACAGGTGGGTCAGGGTGTGCAGATGAGGACTCCCCCTTCGACTCTAGCACCCGGGTTGCCTCTCCTCATCCACTGCCAAATGCAGCATCATAATAAATAACAATAAAAAGCACACCAGATTTTATAGTGGAGGGCTGAGCGTTTGCTTTATTGGCAGACACAGATGAGACTTTCATTCCTAATTACTGTGCAGGAGCAAGCAGGCACTGGCCCAGCGGTCCTCACCCTACGAGATGGTGAAAGGCAGGTTCCAGCCCTGCATCCATGTGAGTGCCAGGCAGCCCAGCCCGTCTTGGCTTTGTTCCACATGGTACCAACCAATGTGGTTACCTGCCTGGGGAGATGATGAGTCTACAGTGGGTGGAGGGGCAATGGATCAGCTAGTGTGTGAACTCATTTCACATTGCTAGTCACACCCCTTGCCTTGGAGTTCTCCATTACCAAGTTCTTGCAAAGAGAAAAAAATATTTCCCACTAATAATACAAACATATGGAAACTCTGGTTTGATTGATAAAGCCTGCCTTGCATGGTTCAGAGCCTACTGAGTCGTTAGGGCTTGTTTACACAAGAAAGTTGCAGCAGTTTAACCTAAGCTGTGTATTTAAACCGACTGGTGTAAATCCCAGCGTGGACATACTTATTTTGGTTAAGAGTGGTTTATTTTGGTTTAAGATAACTTGTAATAAGATACTTTGAAGCTGAAATCAGAGTATCCACTCGGAAGTTTACATTGGCTTAACTGAACAATTTAAGTTAAACTAGTGCAATTTTCCTGGGTTGAGAAGGCCCACGTTTAAACAAAAGAGGAAAAGATACATGCAACCCAAACTCCTGAGCTGTTTTCAAATAGCACCTGGTTTGTCTAGCTGTCAGCTGTTCCTCTGCTCCTAGGCAGTTTTACATTGTAGGGATATCTCAATGTGGCAGTTGTGTGGGGAGCAGCACGGGGGGAAATGAAAAATGTTTTTTTTCAGCTTCGCATTTATTTGCTGACAACTTCTTTATGTTTATTGACAAATATATGTGAAAATGGAGAGGCTTTAATTATGATTTTGTATACTTTCACTAATGCGTGTGTACATGAAACCACCGCAAAAAAGGGTAATCAATTCTGATCCTTTGGGCAGGGATTGTCTCTTATTGTGTGTTTGTACAATGCCTAGCAAAAAGGGACCCCAATGCTGATTGTAACCTCCGGGCAGTACTGTAATACAAATGCATAATAATAATTTAATAACATTGATCCACACGCTTGAAATCCCCCCAAACATTATTTTCTTCCATGTTCAAAAAATTCTCTGTGTTAATGAAGCATGGAGAGAGAAACTGACATAACCTCAAACTCAGCATCTAATCCAGGCGCCATGTCAACCTCAAAAAACTTCTCTGATGTCGCTCGCATTGGTGCCAGGAAGTTTTGCTGCCCTAGACAAACTGGAAAAATAACCTCCTTTCCCAACCCTCCATTCTCTTACACAATCACTAGGCACTGGATATTTTACTACCCATAATATTTTGTTGCCCTAGGAAACCCACCTGTTGCAGTATGGCTAAATAGTTAGAGAAGAGGGGTGAAGTGAGAGTCAGGACACCTGGGTTCTATTCATGGCTCTGTCACTTGAAGGCCATGTGGCCTTGGGCAAGTCATTGCACCTGGTTGTACCTTAGGTTTCCTTCCCTGTTACACAGGGGTTGAGAGGATCATGTTACCATACTGGTGACTGGTCACTGCCATATGTTTCATGTGTTTAACCTTACAACGTTTCTCTGAGGTAGGGCAGTGCTATTAGCCCCATTGTGTCGATGGGGAACTGGGGCACAGAGAAAGTCTATAGCAAAGCAGGGAATTGAGCACCAGTCTTCTACTGCCCAGGCTGGTACCCTAATGACCAAACCATCCTTTTTTCACCCTTTTAAAGTAGTTTGTGATTCCCCAGATGAAAGGGTCTAGCACGCAAGTGCAAAATTCTGCAGATCTGGGGACAGCCACCACCACCAAAAATGCAAACTTTGAATATTAATAACCCTGCAGTGCCTTTACCTCTGAGCTGTGTGGGCTCTGGCTGTCAGCTGACATGTGAGTTCCCTAACTTTTCTCGGTCTTGTGACCGTGAGCCCTGCCGCTGCCCAGCAATTTTAGCAGAAGTTGATCTGTGCAGGAAGGTGTGAGGTGATTCATGTACTGCTCGTTCTGCTGAAACTCCTGCAGGTGCAGAGCAAGGGGAGAAAGAGAATGCTGCTGAGGGTATTCACAGAGCACAGCTGGGGGTTTTAAAAGGGGAACTAATTAGTTTGTCATCTAAGTAACAACTAAAAAGTACATACAGAGAGAGAATAGCATGACTGATCTTCTATAGAGAGAGACACGCCACCATGTAGACACACAGAGAAGAGCCCCACAATCATCTTCCTGAATAGACAGAAATGGCCCCTACCAACAATGTCCCTAGAGACAGAAATAGAAGACTCCCCTCATGTCCCTCTATGCCTTCTTATTTCTCAGGGAATTTGGTTCAAGTGGTGAACTTCCCATAATGGTTCTGAGTTTTTGGAATGTTCCTAGCACATGGCTGTGCATTTCCATATTGTGAGGAGACGGAGTCACCTGTATTGACAGGTTGCTGAGATCTCTGACCCTGAATGCTGGGATACTGGGCCTCAGACTCTTGTATTCACAGAATGCTGAGACTTTTGGCTCTGAACTTCTGCATTGGTTCTGCACCTGTTCCATCAAGTTCTACACCTGGCCCTGAGAAAGCTGCTAAGACAGCTGACTCTGGGCCATGTTCGGTGGCGGCTGCCTTGGTAGTCACTTTATACAAACTCTTTTTCTCAAGCTGCCCTGAGAAGGGGAAAAGGGGAACAAAAGGGAGCCTGAATCGAATCTTTAAGCCCTCAGAAACCACCAGGTGGGCAAGGCAATAGGGTGTGTTTATTTTTCAGGGCCCCAAACTGTTCACTTTGCAAACCATAGGATCACATCAGTGGGACAAAAAGAGCCCAGAGGAGGAAGCTAGAGTCCGTCATTTCATGTCTGAGCTTCGGGACAGCTTGTCTCGCCTGCCTGAATGGCTGCGGCAGGCTCTGTTTACAGTAGGGAGAGAGGCAGGAACTGAGAGCCACCAGAAAGGATTATAATGACATGGTGGCTGCGATGCCAGCTCTTCCTGACAACCACTGTCGATTTCTCTTTCTTGCTTTTCATTCTACACTAGGCTTTGAAGCAAGTCTGTCACGTTCCCAGCTGTCACCTATCCCTTCATTAAAAGGCACCTCTGCTGGATGCTCCTCGTGGGATAGTTAGACAGACACCACTGAATTCTGGAGGAGCACCACCAGTTCCCCAAGGCTCCCACTGCACAGCTGGAGAGGTGAACTGTTTTGGATTGTTGCCTTCTTCTGAAGCATCTGGGTCAGCAGGCACTGGGATTTCCAAACCAATGATGTGCAGCACACCTAATGTCCCTGTGACTCATTTCCTGACATCACCTTGGGTGATGGGTCGGAGATAATACAGCTGTAGTTTGGGAGAGCTTGTGACTGATGAAAAGAAAATGAACTTTGCCATGTTCAGTCAGAAGAAACAAGGACAGGTCAACCTTTCGTCTGACAGGCGGAGCTGGTGGCCACTGGGACCTGTATCCTGGGCTGTCCAGATATCTCATTCAGTACAGCTGTTATGACCACAGCAATTGAGTCTACACGTAACCGTATGTGTAGCTTTGTAAGGCACCCAGATACCATGGTGATGGGCACAACATGCTTTCATATATAACAATAATAATGTAGCGATTTAGGGCTATATTAATCCCGAGTGTAATTTCAAGGGAGTTATACCACAAAATAATTTATTCCTTACTATCTGTGGGCCAAATTCTGGCTTCAAGCTACATGCTTGCCGGGAAAACCGTAGCCGAGGGTGGGGGGGGGGGAGGGGGAGAGTGGAGGGAACCATGGTGTACAACTACCCAAAGTTGACTCTCTCAAACCCCATGGAGCAGATATTCTACATATCTTCCCTGAATCAAGACATGGAGGGCATGCTCTGGGCTGTTTTTAACATAACCCTCTTGATTGACCTGGGGAAACTACATGCCCTCTGCTGCTTGGATGACTTATGCTCCCATCCCATTATGACCTCAGGTAGGCCAGAATATGAGTGCAAATGAACACTGCATGTCAGGACAAGAGGTAAAGCATGAGGCTGGTTATGGGATTGCTGGATCTCCCACTCCCCTAACTATCCAGTCGTTCCATGCCAGCAGGATGACTTTCCTGATTTGTCTTCTTGTTCCTGACTCGACTGGGGCGTTTCTTCCCAGAAGACAGGCTGGTCCTTTGTCAGGCATCCAAGTGCAGGATCTCATCGGGAAGGGACAGCTCCATTTCATTTAATCACAGCGGCAAGGCCATCTCACTGACGCCGTTGGGCAGGGGGAGCTGAGGCCATGGGAGCGGAGCAGCGACCTGGCAGTGCTTGGGACGCCAGGACCAGTTCAGTTTCAGGTCCAGAGCTGTGCAGGAAATGCTGCTGAGTGAAAGTTCTGTCTGCAGCTGGGAGGGATGATCCCTGAAGGTGGCAGCACTAGCAGCTGGCTGGCAGCAGCAACTGTATTAGCAAAGGCGAGAAAGAAGCCACTCAGACGGGGAGGAGTGTGTAGGCAATGCAGGCGGGGGCCGGACATATGCACACTTCCCAAAACACACGGACACATACACAAGGACACACACGTCCCAAGACACAAGGACACACGGTCACACATTTCCCACGGTGCACACATACACACTGAGACGCACAGACAGACACACATGCTTCTCAATACACACGGACACACAGAGAGACGCTTCCCTTGAGGCTTCCTTTGGTGCTCAGTTGTTGGTACCGCAGCAAGAGTTTTCCTAACTCTGCAGGGAACTTTCGACTCCCCCAATACTCAGAAGCAGCAGTCCGTGGCAATGGGACCCTCCACTGGCCACCAAAACCTCCAGCTGCTCCCTGAGACCATCCTCCACAGAGAGCCCTGACTCCTTCGCTCCAATCAGGGAAAGGGGGTACCTGAATTTCAATACGCTGAGGACCACACTGATAAATTGCTGGGTGTCTGAGAGCCCCACCTCATTGATTTAAAATGGAGCAGGGTCCAGCTGCCATCACCCTTAAGATGCGGCTCACAGAGACTACAGGCCCCAGGATGAAATGCAGCAGGACGTGGCCCACGGAGATGTCAGATCTTTGAATAAAATGCTTTACTTTGCCAACTAACCCAGAGCTTAGATTCTGGGAGACAACACCACTTCTCAGGCACAACTTCTTAGCAGGAGGGTAAAGCTCTGCTGTGCAGGAGACAGAACTTTCTTGGGGGCTGATTCGAGATGAGGGAACAAACTCCCATAGGAACTGAGGAGCGTCACAAACCTCACTACTTTTTGGAGCCACCTGCATGGAACTTGGAAGGACGAGCACAGGTTGCAGGAGGAAAGAGTTTGGAGGAGGCACCAAGAAATCAGTCTGTGTGCACATGGCTAGAAAACTAGATGAAGTGGAAGTATCTATGTCAATAATTCTCTTAATAAAGAGGCAGTTTAGTTTTACAAGCACAGAGTCCTCTCTTGCTAATACCCAGCATGCAACATGGATCATGGTAGCAGTGGTGGTCTAGCAAATCCCACAGCAAGGCAGAGAGTATTATTAACAGGCAAACAGAGCAGCACCTAGAAACACAACAAATAGGCAGCATGGAGGGACTTAAATCACTGGGAATGTTTGATTTCCAGACAAAAAACCTTACACAAGCATGGAAGCAATGGAAACAAAATTTAGGCTGTGTACAGAGCTGACCATGGGGGACAAAGATGAGAAAAAGATGGAAAAGCTTTTTTTCCACCTCTTTGGGCAAAACAGAGGAGAAGTGAGTGAAACACTGTTGCCAGGCATAATGCCTGAAACACTGCAACTGCTGAAAAAGGGATTTGATGAATTCTGTGACACCAGAAAGAATGAGAGAGAGAGACTGTTAATCTCTAAGGTGCCACAAGGACTCCTCGTTGTTTTTACCTGAAACCAAGAAGCAGAAGAGTGAATAGATACGTACATTGCAGAGCTGAGAACTCTGGCATCCACATGTAACTTTGGAGACCTTAAAGATTCCCTAACTAGAGACAGGATCATTTGTAGGACACTTGATCTCAGTTTACAGGAGAGATTGTTGAAAGAAACAGATCTAACTCTAGAGAAATGCCTCCAAATAGCTGAATTATCCAGGGCAGCTACATTATCCAGGATCAAAACAATGACAGCCCCTAATGCAGATCAAGTATGCAGGCTCAAGCTAAAGGAACCCAGGAAGCAGGGTAGAGACAGACTGTCCAACAGTGTAACCATCATGGTCCAGTATCTATTTTATGGAAAGCAACACAAAAGGCAAAAATAACAATGCCCAGCTCATGGGCAACAGGATAAGGTATGTGGAAAACAGACCCACTTTATGTTCCAATGCCGCAGCTACCTCAGGAAGAAAAAAGCAGCAGTTACAGGCAGTGACTGAGGACACAGGGCCTTCCAGTGTAAAGGAGGAGAATTGCAATGTGACTTAATCTACAGACTGCTAATGTACATGCACTGCAGAAGGCTGCCAGCCATTCCACTCCCCTATTTGCAACTATGCCATTAGGTCAACAACTGATTTGATCATGGAGTCAGCTGCAATATATTCCAGCAACACTCATACGCAGCAATATTAGACTGGATAAATGTGACAAAGTGCTGGTGATGTACAATAAAAACCATTCTAAGGCCAGTGGGCAAATGCAGGCTGCTGATAAGAAACCCATGGAACAAGAGATCTTACCGCTTGAGTGTGTAGTAGCTGACACACCACATAGCACTGTGGGCAGCAAGGCATGGATCTGATCATAATAAACATCAGGATATCCTCAGTGTGAAAGTGGACAGAGAACAGTCCCCATACAGCCTGACCAATATGCTAACAGAATTCAAGGAGATGGGTACTTAGAGGGCAAGCTGCAGTTAGAAACACACCCCTCTATGCAGCCCATGAGACTGCCAAAATGCAGAGTTCCGTTAGCTCTACTGGACCCACTGATGAAGGAACTGGCAAGCCTGTAAAAAAAAAGGCATCCTTACACCCGTTGAAACTAGAATAGACAGGATCAGCAGCAAAGCAGTGTTAAGAAACCACGTCAGGTAAAAGGCAAGACTTAGCAACCTTTGTGGAACTTGGAGGGAGGAGCACGGGTTGCAGGAAGGAAGAATTTGGAGGAGGCACAAAGGCGGCAGTCTGTGTGCACATGGTTTGAGTGCTGGTTTTAGTTGCAGCATCTCTGTAAACACTTCTCCTAATAAAGAGCCAGTTTAGTTTTTCAAGCATGAATTCCTCTCATGTAATAACCTAGCACACATTACATTAAACACCTGCTCCAAGCATAGGGTGCGCTTCTTCAACCTGTCCTTGTTGAACAAAAATACATGGCGGCATGGACATCTAAAAGCCAACAACCCCAAAACAAACCCCTGTCAGAACCTCCACTGCACACGTTATTCTCCCTCTGGGGAGAGGATGAGAGAGAGAGCAAACCACATGACAGATGTCAGTGATGTTGCTTAATGCACAGCTGCAAGGTGTTCAGATATGATGTTGATGGCAGTGCAGAATCTATATTGAATAGGAGCCTTTGTCACTTGTCACACTCACTGAAAAAACTGTCTCTCAGTGATTCTGAAGTTACCGTTTATTCCGCTAATTGTCCTTGTAATACATTTTGTATCTCTTTAGCTGTTGAGTGAAATACCTTTTTCACCTGAACCAAAGTTCCCTTAGCAAAACCACAGATAGAGGCTTCCTCATTCTATTTCCCTCATTCAATGGACACAGCCAGAATTAGATTTTTCTCACTGCCACAAGGAGCCAAACATAGCAGCTCTTAAACCAGCATGGAGGTGGTGGAAAGGCACAACAAGAAAGACACACACTTAAACACCCAGTCACAGTTTGCCCACCACGGTGTGGAAATATGACTTAGTATGTGGAATAAGCACAAGTGGCCCAGGATTTACTGAGGGCATCCTGCCACCTCAAAAGAGTGGGAGCACAACCTGGTTAAAGTGCAGGGCTGGGAGTCAGGACTCCTGGGTTCTATTCCTGGATGCCTCACAGACTTGTTGCATCATGCGGGGCAAAGCACGCATGCCACTGACTTCTGATTCTGAAGACCTCTTATTCGGAGACTCTTTGGCCCTGATTTTCAGAGAATGCTCAGAATCTGCAGCTGCATTTGAATTCAATGGGGGCTGTGTGCGTCCTGCCCTCTGCAAAGCCAAGCCCCTGGGGTGGGGGTGGGGATGTCTTACACTGGCCACCCAAAACCAGTGGTTTCAGAACCTGCCTGCCCCTCAGCTTGCCTCACTATGAAATGAGGATAATAATGCTGGGGCTGGTCTGCTGCATAGGGGGGAAGTGAAGTTTTCTGCATTCATGTCTGGAAAGCATTTTGCAATCATCAATGGAAGGTGCTGCACCAGGAGAAGGGACTATGGTTGGCCCACAGCTAGTTATAACAGAGGAGCATGAACGTGAGCTTTAAGCCAGCAGGGAGATTAGTGTTCAGCATTCTGTGATTCTGGTGGACTCTTCCATTCCTTGCTTCCTGATTTATTTATTTTGTGGGGAGGGCGTAAGCAGGAGATGGTGGTTTATCAGGGTTCAGATTGAAGCTTTCTATATCCTGCCACCAAGAAGGAACCCATGAACTCCCTTCTGTTCCTCTGCAGCCTCTCCCTTGCTTTCATGCCTTTGATGGACGTGACAGGATCCACATTAAGAGCCAGGAGCAGGCAGCAGGGCTGTTTAATTACGGCTTATGGATGAAGAGAGGAAGCGAGGATGGTGGGTCCAGGACGCGAGGCCTGGTTCCACTTAGAGCTGGGGAGATGTAGGCTGCCCCATTAAGCCTTCTGTTCAGGATGAGGTCCTGCCTCTGTAATTCTGGATGGTACTACTGTAGATTTTCTTCTGGTGAGAGAGCTGGGGTGCCATTTCAGTTCTACACTGGGAAGCTTTCTGTGGCTTCTCATTAAGCTCCCTCTGGATATGGGGATGGAGGAACCTTGCTTAGGTCCCAAAAGGGGCCTCCTTATTCAATCTGAATTGAAAAGAATACGAGAAAACCGACAAGACGTAAGCAAAGAAAACAAGAATTAAGTGGACCAGGGCTCCCAGCATGTATCCCACTGAGTCTTAACACACAGCCTGTGGCTGCCTCTTTCTTGTAACTCTGAGAGGGGGACAGAGCTGATCAATTGCCAGCTTTCATTACCAGCAAAGTAGCAGCAAGCAAATTCCATTCATTTGCCAAGGAAGATCCAGGAGCAACCAAACGCTGGAGTGTGTTTACATTTCAGTTAAGGATGTGTGTATTTATATCCAAAGCAGGTAAAGTGTGGGCTTCCTAATGAGTTCCTGGTGCTCAGATACCATGGTGATGGGCCTGGCATAAGAACCTGAACAGAACAGAATAGAACAGAACAAGGTCCTCCCTGGTATCCTAAAATGTGGGTATCCCTGGAGTACATAATAAATAACATACAGCTTCAGTGATCTTTTCCTTCGGCTAAGTGGGAAAACAAAATCCTGATGCAATTCATCTCTAACAGCCCTCTGATAAAAATATCACAATCTGCATCCCAGCCCATTGCAGCCTCTCTAGGCTGTTGGAAGTGAGTTATGTAGTTTGCATTTCTATCTGGGTTTCTCATCCCAGAGGACTCAACAGCATTTCACAAACTATCATTAAAATGCAACCAGCTCTGGGGTGAGTTGGCCACAGCACGCTGCGCAGCACTCAGTGAAGAGGGAAACTTTGGCCAAGCACACTGGGCAAATCTTGATTCTTATAAGAAATGCCCTGGAATTTTTAGTGTCCACGCAGAACCTTGGGGTTCGAAAGCCTTATCCAAAAGACTCATATGCAGGGAACTGCCTAGAGCTCAGAATCATGGGCTGAATGGGTTCTGCCCAGGTTCAAAGCCACAGTTCTGGGGAACCTAGATATTTCATACCAATCCCGTATCCTCCAGCAGAGCACGTGGACAGCATCTCTAGATGTTGGACAGGGCAGGACATGGAAAGGCAGGGAGTTTGAGGACAATGGCCAACCCTGAGGCTGAATGAGAGATAGGTTCTTTAGCGTGAGGGTTAGGGTACCTAGACCAGGGAGAGGAGACGGAATCTGAAGACAGCCATGGCGCAAGTTAAGGGCCAAGAGGCTGCGCCAGGTGAGGGAGATGATTAAAGAAGCTTTCCAGAGTTGCAATCAGGTGATGCCTGCCTGTTGATGAGATTCCTGGAAGCCTGGGGCCTCCTTCTGCCTAGCCTTGTCCCAAAGGCTGCAGGGAAGCCATGTCTATGCAGCTCTACAGATCTTGTCGTCTATCTGCATTCTTTTGAGGTGCACGTGGAACACTGTTTAATTATTATTAATCCTCCTGCTAACACAATGGTGCCTAGAGAGACCCCAGGGTCAGGATCCCATTGCACTCGGAGCTGGCACAACGATCAATGGTGAAGACAGTGTAACTGATTCTCAAGTAAATCACTTTTAGCTGCTGGTCCCAGTTCTCACTCAGATTCCCTTCTCCAGATCCCTACCCTGGCTGTAATCAGCTGTGGATCCCAGGTCACTTGTGATAAATTGGAAGGCTGGAAACTATGTAACCCAATTCCTTTTGGCCATCAGCAAGGCAGTACTTCCAGTTGCCAGACGATAGGTCTGCACCATGGACCTACATGGGCCCACTGCAGACATGACTGTAAAAGCATGAGGGTGTTTGAAGGCCAAATTTAGCTTCTGTCGACTTGCTATGCTGCAGATTCCCGAGTGTGACAGGTTCCCACAGGTCTGGAGTTCTAGTGGAGGAAAGTGTGTGTGTATCCTGTGAATTTGTGTGTGCAAGTGTCCCTGTGCATGGGTTTCTGTGTGTGTGCATCACTCGCTTCTGTGTCCATACATGTTTCTCTGTGCGGGTGCGTGTGCACCTGCCTAGTTCTCTGTATTTCAATCTGGGAAATTGCTTTATTTGCTGTGTGACACGTGATTGCTTTTGTATCTCAGCCAGGATCTTTAACATTAAATACTTAAGTGCTCTAAAGAGTTTGGCAAAGGAAAATTTTGGAAATAGACTGAGAGAACACTTTAGTATCAAGAAATCACACTCGAAATATGAAGAGACTGAATCTGTCTAGTTTTATATATTGCTGAATATGCATTGGTGCAATCCACTATGGTAGCCGAGAACCTATTGAATTATGAGCTGTAATCAATAAATCATGTGCCTATATCAAGTCAGATCTCTATAGTTAGGATTCCAGACTGTTTGCAGGGCATTTGTGTGTTTCTCCAGTTCTGCTTTTCCACCTCGTGGGGCCAACTTAAGAGCGTTGGTCTCAATTAATACACGCAAGAAAATTAAATTGAATCTGCTTCTGCTGAAAGCAGGAAATGGCGTGAGCGAACCTCTTCCATCGGTGGCTTTGCTCTAGTGAGATACAGCTGGCAGGAAGCAAACAAACAGTCCTGTCAGTTGTGCTTGGTAATGTCCAGATGAATGATTTGGAAACTCAAAGCCAGTTCTGGCTTCTGCAGATCAGGAGCTTTTGCTTGCGGTGCATCCAGGTTGGGGCAAAAGGACAAACGTTTTTCAAAGGGGCAACCAGATGAATAAGCTGATCTGTTCTCTCTATACAGAGAGATACGCTCTCTGTTCTTGCATGGCTGTAGAATGGGCGCCCCTTCTCTGTTCTAAGGACTACTGAAGGGCAGAAGCCTCCCAAGTAGGCTGGGATGATTGCAGTTTTGTGATACTCTCATTATCCTACGTAGAACCTTGGATTGCTCTGAAGGCGCGTCTGTATTTCCCACCGACATTTTTTACTGTGAATTATTTCAATAAAAATTAAGCTTTTATTTTATTTTTTTCAAAAAGGAGGCTCAAGGGATAATTTGCCCCTTTAACAGGACTGCCACAATGGTAATAACCTAATACACGGTATTATTCCAGGTTTCAGAGTAACAGCCGTGTTAGTCTGTATTCGCAAAAAGAAAAGGAGTACTTGTGGCACCTTAGAGACTAACCAATTTATTTGAGCATAAGCTTTCGTGAGCTACAGCTCACTTCATCGGATGCATGTATTATTCCAGTCACTCATTTCCCCAGTGCAGGGAACAGCAGCAGTGTGATTTCTTGAGTCACTTTGTGACTCCATAGTTCAGCTTGTCGGACTGCTTCCAAGTTTGATTTTTAACTGGATCCCCTCTGCCACTCTCTTCCCACTCGCTCTAACACTGACCTGAGGGATTTCCCGCATGCCACCAGTGCTGCCATGAGAAATGGGAACTTTCATTCCAACTCCTCAAGCTTTTGGTGTTCTGATAAACTCGAGCCTGGGTCTGAACCACCTTGAACTCGGAACCCCAAATCTGACTGAAGATGTTTGCCAACCCCCAATTTTACGTGACTATAAATAGGAAAGGTGGTCATGAGGTGAAGGCATGTGCTTGAGAATCAGAGAGTGCCGTGCTAATCTTTCCTCTGGCACTGACTGGCTGTGTTAACCTTGGGCAAGCTTCTTAAGACCAAATGGTCCACTACTTTTGGGTGTCTCCAGTTTTGGAAGCCTAATGTGAGACACCTTGGGCCTGATTTTTGGAAAGTGTCGGGAACCCACAATTCAAGATGATGTCAGTTGGAGTTCCAATAACTAAGCACGTCTGAAATAAATCAGATGTCTCACCTTTAAAACCAAGTTTCAGAGTAACAGCCGTGTTAGTCTGTATTCGCAAAAAGAAAAGGAGTACTTGTGGCACCTTGGAGACTAACCAATTTATATGAGCACAAGCTTTCGTGAGCTACAGCTCACTTCATCGGATGCATCCGATGAAGTGAGCTGTAGCTCACAAAAGCTTATGCTCAAATAAATTGGTTAGTCTCTAAGGTGCCACAAGTACTCCTTTTCTCTTTAAAACCAAGGCACCCTAAATGGACAATGTTGCCCTTAGCTGCTCTGTGCCTCAGTTTCCCCATTAGTAAATGGGGATAATGATACCTACCTACTTCTATGGGGGTACAGAAAGGGTTACTTCAGTGAATGTTTGAGGAGTGCTTACAGATCCTCAGATGGGAGATATTATGAAGGGCCAGGTATTAATGTATTATTATGATCATATTGCTATGTGCTCAGGTCATCATCAACAGCCTGATCCTGGAAATCTTTCCTTATGTAAGTATTCCTTGCTCACATGAGTAGCACTACTGGTTTCAATGGGATTACTCATGTGAACAAGGGTTTGCAAGATGGGGCACTGATGCTCTGATCCTGGAGTGAGATCCATGCAGGCAGGCCCTTGGAATGCCAGTGACCTCAGTGCGGGGGGGGGGGGGGGAAGGGATGGGCTTTGCAGAGATCGCACTGCACTTGCACGGAGCTCCATTGACCCCAGTGGATGCCGGGGACGCTCTGCAACGATCTCGCTGCATCTGCACCGAGCAATGACTTCACAGCTTCATTTCTTCAGTGGGTGCAGGCCTTGGCTTGCAAAGATCTCAGGGCAGGATCGGGGCCGGCATTGCTCTTTAAAGAATAGGCACGCTCACCCTCACCTGCCCAAAGCAAGTTCACACACTGTCGCGCCTCACAAAGCCTTTCCTTCCTATGCCTGCGGCTCAGAGTCCCTGTACCCCCCACCCTCCAGGGGCAAGCTGAGGACCCAGCCGCACCGTAATCAAAGCCAATAGCACACTTAAAAAGAACTTGCTCTTGTTTTCCATCAAGGGAAGGTACCTGAGGCTGCTCACCCTTGAGCCATTTGTTGAGATTTTCATTATGGTAATTATTTCAGTAATTGTTAAAAATCGGTAATTATTACCCTGCTGACTTAGGAATCGCATTTAGCGCAGACTTCCTCTGAACTATAGCCCAGTTTCAGAGAGAAACACCCAGCCATATGTGCTGCGGGGAGCTGCTCCTGGTTACCATAAGTATATTAATTTTTTACAAGCTCACAATTTTTAAAAAAAATCCAAACTGTTATATTTTTGGTGCATGATTTAGATTCCCCGTAAGTCTCTCTGGGCAAGAGCCTGGATGGCTCAAGGAAGAAGGAGATGAAAGAGGACTCAGCCCTCAGCTGTGGCTGGATTACTCATCCGATAGATGTGGAACGCTGGAGGGTAATGCGTGCTCCAAGCCACACAGATCAGGCACTGCACTGGGACTTAGGAGGCCTGGGTTCTCTTCCTGATTTCTTGGCCTGCTAGGTGACCTTGGCCGAGTCACAGCCTCACTCTGTGCCTCAGTTTTCCCATCTGTAAAATGGGAATAATGATACCGACCTGCTTTGTAAAGTGCGTTGAGATTTGTGGATGAAAATCGCTATTTTAAAGCTAGGTGTTTTTAAGCCACCTTTCTGCTCCCTAATCCTGGGCCTGTGTAACTCAGAGCACCCTAAGGGCTTTTCTAAGTTATGTTGGCTGCACTGGTTCCTTAGGGACTGCTCCTCCAGCCCAGGCTCAGGAAGAGCACGATGCACTCTGTCTTGCCTTCTCCTTCCAAGGATACGCCCCCCCATCCCATTGACACCCCCCCGTGTGTGGGGAAACAGATGGAATTGAGCCTCCAGGCTGGCTCTATGCCATTTTAAGATTGATTCCCTTGTGTCAGTCCTTGGCTGATCCTTCAGGGCAGCTTTCCGGATGCTTTGCCTTGCTTTGAGGCAGATCAGTGTTTGCGGGTGGATCCCAGACTCATGTTCACAGACCTTCTGACATGAGTCATTGGGTCGCAGTGGGGTTCCCGCACAGTACAGAACAGCCACGAGGGACCAGATGCGATGGCCACCAGCTGAACCTGCCTGGAACCGGGAGCGCTCAGCAGATCTGAAAAATCAGGCCCCATGAGTCTTAAAGCTGGACAAAGAGTTGGGGCTCCCAAAACCAGTGGCCACCCATAAAAATGGTGGCCTAACCACATGAAGGAAGATCACTAATGGACAGCTGGGTTTGCAATTGACCTGCTGGTGACAGGAGTGCTTCTCCACTAGGGTCAATCCTCTTTCCTCTCGCTGCGGGAACAGCACTCCGCACTGACTCTGAAGGGCTTTGCCACTGCACCAGATGATGGAGAAAGGGTCAGACTTCGGGGAAAGTGCTGTTTGTTTTGTTATTTTTCCATTGTGAGCTCTGAAGTTGTCAATTACCAGCAGCCAGCTGAGCCCCACCGTCAGGAGGTAAATGATTGTAAATCTGGCATCGTAACCACTTCCTTGCCCCAGCGAAGACAGGCAAGAGGAAAGTGGAGCTGGTTCTTCCTCTTTTCAAATCAACAGCAAGGTCAGATCTCCAGGTAGCTATGTGTGGCAAGTTTGATTGACAAGTGGCTTATATTCCTGAGTCCCTGCATGGGTGACACTGCTGGGTTTGCTAATAGCCACTCTGAACTCCTGACTCAGAGGCCAGATTAATTCCCTGTGGGACACCTGACTTAGTGGAGATACATCTGGATTGCATTTGACCCAGAGAGGACATAGTTTCATGTGTATGCTGCACCTTTTGAGAAGCTGACTTTGATACTAGCTCTGCCTTTCATTCTCCCGTCCTGGAGCCCGGGTTAGAATTGGATGACATAAATCTTCCAAATTTTTCGAAAAATTCAGATTCGGGGATGCTGAGGCATTTTGAGCATTTGCCAAGTTATTCATTAAAACCAAAAGCTCCAAAAAACAAACTTTTTTTTGACATTTTCCAAATGTTTCTTTTTAATTTGAAAGGACTTCCCCCCCACCTCAAATTTCCTTTGAATTTACTAAACAGTTTTTTTAAATGGTAAAAGAATGCCCCAAATTGAAAAGAAAAAACGTTTCCTTTGACCTAAAAATGATTCCCCGCCCCCAACTTTTGAATGCACCAAAAGTTTCAAAAAATGTCTTTGTTTGGATTTGACTGGAAATGAATCTTTTATTTTTCGTTTTATTTTTTGGAATTGCTAATGACCTCTACAATCCGTTATTAGCCCAGCTGGACGTGGGAGTGGAGGGAAGCCTGCATAACGAAGGAGAGAACAATGTGTGTAGGCAGCTCATATGGTCTTTGATAGCGGCAAATCTCTCTGTGCCTCAGTTTCTCAATCTATGGGAATGGCCATGATTCCCTGCCTCCCAGGGCTGTTGCATGGTTTAAGTGCATTGAGATCCTCAGACAAAAGGCACTACGAGAGAGGTGCAAAGTGCTGTTGTTACTATTTACTTGATACTGTGCAATGTTGAGTCTCCAGGGATGCCCTTGGAGAGTTGCCGTTTGGTTTCTTCTGCATCTGTCTGTTCATTAATATCATCTATCTGTCTACTCCTGCTGCGTTAGGGCCTGACTCACCATTGGCCTGCACTTTGGTAGCCACTTATTGCAGGGCAGAGTGGGTCTAAACCTCCACTTTTCCAATAGGGCAGCATTTTACACCAACTTTTCAAAGGGGGAAATGACTGCACGGAGCAATGGAGAAAAAAGGCCTTCAGGGTCCAAAGAGCATATTGAGCCAAAATGATCCCTGGTGTAACTCCACCAGAGTTCACGGAAGTTGGCTCAGCGTAACTCTGAGCGACGGCCCAGCATTGCTGGCCCGGTTGCAATGGCGGCTGCCTCTCCATGCAGAGGGGGCCAGATGAAAGGGAGGGATCCTTGTACATAAACAGGGCTAAACTGTACAGGCCTGACTCATAGAATCATAGAATATCAGGGTTGGAAGAGACCTCAGGAGGTAATCTAGTCCAACCCCCTGCTCAAAGCAGGACCAATCCCCAACTAAATCATGCAAAACACCCCTTAAAATGAACAGAAATATTTACCCTTGTGTGGACTACAGCGTGTAGATCCCCTTGGCTTCAGCCTAGCATATAAATCTGAGCATCAATGCACCCCCATGCAGCACAGCTTAAAGCAAAGCTTATGCTTAAAGTTAAACACGTGTTTAAGCGCTGTACTGAACAGAGACGGACAGCTGAACTGGGGCCTTGGCCACAGGCTGCTGCCCTGTACGTGATCTGAGTATAGAGAAAAGCACGCATCTCTGGCACTGGAGAGAGTGACTGCGGTGGGGATGTGCAGGCAGTAACTGATGGGTCAGGATGTATACCCATTACAAATTGCTACTTACCCCCCTGAACGATCAACCCCCCCGCCCCCAGCAAAGTGTTATAGTCCCACTATGATTACAGTAATCATCAGGCTTCACACACAAGCCTTTCCATTGACTTCAGGGGTTTCTGAAGAACCGATAACACATTTGCACCTCAGTTTCCTTGGGGCTATTTTCTCATTCCCCCTCCTCCTGCTCCCCAGAACAGAAACCACTGCAATGGAAATTCAAACTAACAAATACAAATACAATTTCCTCTGGATGCTAAAAATGACCCACACATGCACTGAAAAAATATATCAGTGACAATAACAAAGTGGGAATCTATTTCAGTGTCAGCCTGTTCCATTGCAGTTCTTTGCAATGGGCTTGTGGCTGCTACAGTCTAGCCACTTCCCCCGGGACGTGACGTATTTCCTTTCCATCATGGACTGATTTAGAAACAAAACTTTCTACATTTAGGCAGAGAGAGAGACAGCTTCTCTTTTCTCTTGCTCTGATTGTGAGCGAATGGAAGGAGTGATAAAGGGGGTGGAGCCAGCGCTGGGTGACTGTATGCTGCTTCCGTTTTTGTTTTTCTTTTGAATTATCAAAAAGTAACAAAACCCACAATTAATATTTTCCATGCAGCAAAGCTCTCACAAATATCAAAGTGAGAGTTTGTGGTTACAGTCTGGTCAATGTTCCTACTATTCAATACGTGTTTCTGCATTTCTGTACTATAACCCCCTGTGTCTTCCACCAGCAGGGTAAAGTCCTGGCCCAATGAAAACAAGGGACATTTTCGGTGAGGCCAGTTGTACCCATACAGGCAGAATTTTGCACTTATATACAAGCCCCTTTCATCTGAGCATCTCAAATCACTTTACTAGCATTAGTGAATGAAACCTTGCAATCCCCTTGAAAACATAGGGTAAATCTTATTCCCATTTTACAGGTGGGAAAACTGAGGCACAGAGAGATTGAAGTCACAGATATGGCTGGGTTGGGGCCCCCATCTACTATAGTGTGGGTCCTTTAACATGGTTATAAACACATTTGGTTCTCCAAGCCAAAACAGGTTATACCGTGGTTAGAACAGGGCTATGTTGTAAGTGGGTACCCCTATACAGTTGTGTCTGTGTTGTACGTGAGACCCAAGTGTCCACGAACTCATACCTATATTTCTATGTGTAATGTGTGTATCTGTTTATGTATGTACTGTACATGTGTTTGTGTTTGTTGTGTGTACTGTACACTCAATGTGTACTCTACCCATATTGTATGTACTGTATGTGTGTGTATGTACTGTACACACTGTGGACTGCACTGTGCACTCAATGTGTACTCTACCCAGTCTGTGCGTATGTACTGTACATGTGTTTATGTGTTTGTTGTGTGTGCTGTACATGTGTGTACTGTACACTCAATGTGTACTGTACACTCTACCCATATTGTGTGTACTGTACACTCAATGTGTACTGTACACTCTACCCATATTGTGTGTACTGTACACTCAATGTGTACTGTACACTCTACCCATATTGTGTGTACTGTACACTCAATGTGTACTCTACCCACATTGTATGTACTGTACGTGTGTGTATGTACTGTACACACTATGTGTACTGCACTGTGCATTCAACGTGTACTTCACCCAGTCTGTGCGCATGTACTATACGTGTGTACTGTACTGTGTGTCTCTTTGTATGTTCTATGTATGCCCAGATATGTATGCATCACATTTGTGTATCTATGTATGTGGATGTACATGTGTTCTCTATGTGTCTTTCTGTACGGGGTAAGTTCCTGCCAGCATTGAGAAGTAGAGACCAGGACTGGGCCTTGAACGCTGACTCTCTAGAAAGCAGGGCTCACACTCATCAGGAGCTTATCCCTGTGACTGCGAGGCCTCCGAAGAGTCTGATGAGACATAATGATGCATCCCCGACCCTGGTCATCCGCCCTCCCCTTCATCTGAAACTCATCCCAGACCGTGGAGGGGGCACTTTAGTGAAATCATCCAAGGAAAACTATTTACTATAGAACACAGAATCAAACCCCTCCACCCCCAGCATTTACTCTGAAAAAAAAAAAAAAAGAGCCAAATTCTGCCTGAAAAGAAATTTTAAACCAGAAAATCTCCTCTGCTTCCCAGTCATAACTTTCTTTGCAAGCCTACAAGCCATGCAGTTTCACCCAGCTCACCCTGGCTGCGACTTGTCCTTGCCCTTTCTCCGGAGTTATCAAACTCATATAACCCTGATGAGCCAATGAATGTCTGACCACATCAGCCCCCCACCCTCTAATGTTTTCAGTGGCTGCTGTACATCGAGTTCCGGTTCCTCATCGCTTGTATTGCCAAGTCAGAACCTTCAAAGATCATGAGCCCGCCCTGCAAACATCATAAGGTTGGCTTAAAAACCATGAGGTTTTTAAAAATAACCCGATAGCCCTTAACCTGTGGTTGACCTCAGATGGCCATGTCATGGTGAAAACTACAGCACCTCCTCTCCATTCGAATGTTACAAATGAGACAGTTATCGGCAGTCAGTAATCACAATGAAAACTACACCTGTTATTTATTTATTTTTGTTAATGCAGTGAAGACACAGCCAAGCCAGGTAACATCCCACCTCTGGGTATGTCTCCACTGCAATCATGGGGTGTGATTCACTGCTATCGCTACCCGAGCTAGCTAGCTAGCTAGGGTACGTCTAATGAGCAGCCGTCACACCCCGTGATTGCAGCATAGATATCCGCCAGGTCTACCCTCGCGAGCTCACAGGGGCACGGCTGTTCGGATGCAGCTGTGCTGCAGTAAGATCGCTCGTGTATCTGTGCTATGCTGAGGGCAGAGAGCTCTCCCGCTGACATAGTTAAACCACTTCCAACCAGCAGCCGTAGCAGGAGAGTGTCTCCTGCCAACATGGTGCTGTCCACACCCGCGCTTCTTACCTCGCTCAGCGGGGTGTTTTTTTCACACCCCTGAGAGACATAAATTACACCAACAAAAGTGCTCATGCAGACACAGCCAGAGCTCCTGATTCAGTTTTAGAGCACACCACTGACAGCTGGGCCCTGATTCTCAGCTAAGGCCTCTCTAGCCGTGTAAAGAGTGCTTCAACTCCGCATCAAGGGAATTTACACTCGCTTGATGGCCTCTTTGCACTGCCAGACTGGTGTAAAGTGGCCTAAGTGGAAATGAGACTCAAGAACATTGCACTGAAAGGCCGCTTGCAGATAACTTTTCTTCGCTTCGTCTAAAATTAAAAACAAAAAGGATAGTGATAGTTTCCTAGAAGGATAAACATCCGATTTTTTCTCTTCCTTTCCATCAAAAATAAACCAGCTAGCCACAAGGAATTAAAGGCAGAGAGGAGAAGATGACTATAGTCTGACTTCAGGATGTCAACAAAGTATGACCTTTCATTTATACCGGTCCCTCTGCATTAATCTCACAGACCAATTACACCCTCCACTAAGGGTAAATTTAAAAAAGAAGTGATGGAGAGCTCCAACTTTAGCTGACTTCCATGACCTGTCAAACTGTCATTTCCTTTCGCTGCTAATTTTAACACAGATTGCAAGCAGGGTAGTGCAGTTTGTATTTTCTTCCCCCAGGCTGCGGTGTGTTACAACCCCAACTTCCTTTTTTCCTTTCCTCTTTCCCTCTGAGTCCTGCAGTTTCATTAATGGGGGGGCGGGGGGAAGCTGACACGTTCTGACTCTGCCCCACCCCGGAAATGGAACCATTACAGACACACACAAGACCTATAAATATAACGGGCAGCTTTGCAAATGACATCATAAGCCCCAGGTGTAAAGCGCCAGGAGAAAGCCCTGCTCTTCATTCCGGTCGTATGGGTCCCTTCACAGGCATTTCTCCTTCTGCCACAAGCAAATTGTTTTCTTATAAAGGAGTATGTAATGTACGCTGGGGTAAATTGGCTTACTGGGCTGGATGCAGGCCTGACCCAGTGGAGTCTCTGGCCTGTGTTGTGAGGGAGGTCGGATTAGAAGATCTTAATGGTCTCCTCTGGCCTTACTATCCAGGAAGCTGTGAAAAATGGGCTGGCCAATGAATGGCGCAGGCGAGAGAATATTTTGCATTTCCACACGGGGTAAAAGTTTCAAAAGCACCTAAGTAACGTAGGTGCCTAAATTACGCTGAAAGTTGATGGGATTTAGGCTCCGAGGTTACTTAGGTGCTTTTGAACTATTGTCTTGGAGGGGCATGTACTTGGGGTGGCCTAGTCCCTCCTGCTGCTTGCACCCAGTACATTCCTTTTTTAGTGCACTAGCTTAATCAGAGCTAATGCGTGGACATCTCCTGGAGCTGAAATGTAACCTCCCCCTGGAAGTGTAGACATACCCTTACTCCTGTGCTCTGATCAGTACCAATGCCCCGTCCCAGGGCCAGGAAAAGAATCTCTGGGTATGTCTACACTTCAAGAAAAGACCCGTGGCACAGCGGTGGCCGGCTGGGGTCAGCTGACTTGGGCTTGCCAGGCAGGGCCGGTGAGTTATATGGGCCTGTGATGCCCGTGCTCCAGCAAACGCAGGGCACGGGAGCCCGGCTCCACCAACGTTTGGGGCCGGGTCTCTTTCCCGGCCCCGCCAGCTGCCCCGCGCGCCTCCCCCGGAGCATCCCTGCCTGCGCCCTGGGCAGTGGGCGGCTGCCCTGCCACTCTGCCCTGAGCCCCCTCACTGGCCACTGCCGGCTGCAAAAGGGAACGGCACCAGGGCCTGCGGAGGGAGGGGACGCACACCTGATGGCAACCCCCCACCCCCCGGCTTTAATCAGTGCCCCACGAACGCTTCCCGCACTGTCCCCTGTTGCATTTTTCCTGAGTCTTGATGGGCCCAGGCAGCACTGGGGAGAGAAAGAGAGGCCGAGGAAATGCGATGGGTGAAGGAGAGCTCCACGCAGGGCTCGTCAGACCCCACTGATGGGTCGCAACAGTGCGACGCCCGTCCTGGAGCCTTGTCTGAAGGAAGTGGCAGTGGAATATGGCACGTCCATAGGCAGCACAGGCTGCAGGCCAGGGCTGGGAATTAGGATGATTCAGCCAAGGTACTCCAGGAGGTAAACCGAGACATTTCCTGCAAAAGGGAAAATCCCGTCCCGGTTCTATACTCCGTGTTGCTTGTGAAGTCAGGCTGGCTGCCAGTGCAGAGCTGCGGACGGGCAGGCATAGGGAGCGGAGGGAAGGGAAGCAGTGGAAAATGACTCTCGCTTGCCCTTGTTCTTGCTTCGGGAGGTGAGGCTGGGAACTGTGTGTGATGCTGCACTCCACAGGCTTTATGAAAATATGCTTATGAGAGTGAATATGAGAGTGGGGTGAATGAGAGAAAACCTTTTGTAGTGATAAACACCCATTTTTTCATGGTTTGTGTGTATAAAAACATCTTCTGTATTTTTCACCGTATGCATCCGATGAAGTGAGCTGTAGCTCACGAAAGCTTATGCTCAAATAAATTGGTTAGTCTCTAAGGTGCCACAAGTATCCTTTTCTTTTTGCGAATACAGACTAACACGGTTGTTACTCTGAAACCAGTGAATATGATGTAACTGGAATATGCTTTCTGCAACAGTCTCTTGTAAGGTACCATAACACAGGTTATCACCTACTGAATATATTCCTCCGATTTGTATGTATGTATAATTCTTGTATCTGAAGCTAGAAATATGAAGTATAACTCTGAGGTCCTATTGTAACTATGCAAAGTGTGGGCCATTAACGAATCCTAGTGGCTCCCATTGACTAGGACAATTGGTTGTAAATGGCTCTGTTTATTTGCAATCCTTCCTGTGTACCTGTGGGTCAGGCCAAGAAGAATGGAGGTTGGGGTCTCACAGGACATGTGATCATGTCACCTGATACTGGAATCCATCTTAAATCTGGTACTTTTCCATTTAGAAGGCGGGGTGGGGACCCAGAGAGACAAAAGATTCCTGCCTTGTGCCAAAGCTATGAAAGGGGGTGGAACAGAACAAAGGGGGCTGCCAGTCATGAGAAAACCCCTAGTTTCCCCCTAAGATGTCTGCTGGAACTAACAAGGCAGGGTTCTGGAGTCCAAAGCTGGCAGGGAAAATGGGCTCAGAGGTAATCTCAGCATGGCAGGTGACAGTCCCAAGGGGGTCTCTGTGACCGAACCCGTCACACTGTGCTGTCTTTGCATTGGCCCCCTCAGCTCTCAGACACGTCCACAGAGCCAAGTGTGGCAGCACTGAACAGAACAGAGTCAGGATGTTGGCATGAAAGCTTTGGAAAAGACCAGGATCCTGGCCGGGATAGTCTTGTAGCTAAAGCATGGGATTGGGAGTTAGCAGACCTGAGGTGAAATCCTAGCCCTGTTGAAGTCAATGGGAGTTTTGCCATTAATTCCCATCGGGGCCAGAATTCCTCCCTGGGGTCTATTTCTAGCTCTACCCTTGCCTTGTGCCACCTTGGGCAAGTCATTTCCCCCATTTGGTGCCTCAGTTTCCCCATCTGTAAAGTGCCTGGGTAGGGGATAACAGACTCTCAAGTGGCAAGGCACTTGTAAGGCCCAGTTGATTAATGACTGTAAAGCGTGTTGTGATCCTGTGACCGAAGGTGCCAGAGGAGGGTGGCGGTGTGATCAGCTGATTATTTTATAGTAACACATTTCTAAATAATTACTACAAAGGGCTTGTGGTGCAAAGATTGCCAAAGAGATGATGCAAGGGAAGGGACCCAGGAGAGAGGGAAATCTGGGTCTTAAATAAAGGGAAGTCTCACATGAAAGACTAATTAATTAAAGGGATGATTAAAGGGGAAGTGGGCTAAGTGGCCAGTGGGTGCAGCCATTCTGATTTATTGCTTTAATTTCAGTTTTCCTTGTAAAGAGAGCTTAGCGCTGGTGCCAGACGAAGCAGTGCAGAGAGCAAAGGCACGTGCAGTGTGCGGCACAGAGGGTACATGTGTGCTCCTAGCACAGGGTGTTATGCAGGGATGTAGACATACCTGAGCTAGCTTTCATCTAGCTAGCTTGGGTCCTGGAGCCGGGAAGCCACAGCCATCACTGGTTGTACGGGCCCACCTGGAACCCTGGTAATTACTTGCAGGGCTAGCCGGCACTGAAGTGCACGCTCCAGTGGCTTCACGGCTCTGGCACCTGAGCTAGCCAAATTAAAGCTAGTTGGGTTGATCTGCAGTCGCCCCCTGTGATAGCCGTGTAGACATATCCCGAGTGTGGCAGGGCAAGTGTCCCCCTTGCTGTCCCACCAAGGTGCTTTAAACCTGACATGCAGAGCGTCAGAGGTTGAGTCTTTATGAGGCCAGCAGGAAGGGGGGCAAATGTGATTGTGTTATGTGTTTTACAGCCGTGTCTTGAGGCCCCGGCTGAGATCGGGGCCCTACGGCGCTGGGCACTGTGCTGATGTACAGCAAAAGACACCTCCTGCCCAAAAGGGCTCACAATCTCAAGGGTGTGCACATTTGTCCTGCTAGGTGCTATACTGGGACCAGTCGACAGCACTCCTGCTCTGCACAACTGACTGCAGGGACACTGTTGCGACAGATAACCTCCC
The DNA here is from genome assembly GCF_965152235.1 of Eretmochelys imbricata. Classification (NCBI taxonomy): domain Eukaryota; kingdom Metazoa; phylum Chordata; order Testudines; family Cheloniidae; genus Eretmochelys; species Eretmochelys imbricata. Next base: position 6,287,226 of record NC_135597.1, read on the forward strand.
CTCCAGCTGCAGCTGGAGACCATGTGGCAGATGTTTCCCTCATGCCAGCGCTGCCCCAGGTGAACGGCTCTGAGTTCGGTTTGGCGTGGGTGAACAACTTCCCTGCTCTGGCTATCTGCCCTAGACACAAACCTTCAGAATTTCACAAATTCAGCTGAAGAGTGAAACTACGCCCGAGAGGAAAGAAAATACGTCTTGTGGCTTTCCTGGGACCAAAAAGCTGACATTTGCAACCACACAAAACAGAGTTATACTGAAACCAAGTCCAGTAATGTCAAAAAATAATCAGGTGGTTATGGAGCCTGGAAACTGGAATCCAGACCAGCTTTGGGTCTGCCACATAACTGGTGTGGAAGTGGGTCCTGCCAAGAAAGAAGCTCTTGCAGGCCAAGATGGAGATGTCAGATTTGATGTCTCGGAACGTTCAGCAGGGAGGATGTTCTGATGGAAGCATGTTTCATTCACACACGTCTCTGGTGACAGCTGGTTTCTCTATGGACCGACACTCAGATCTCCTCGCACTGTGGGGGCATCTGACGTCCCTCTCCTCTGCATCATCTTCTTTGTGGTCCTTGTTCACTTTAAACTCTTCCCCTTCTTTAGTCAACCACCTCTGCCATCCCAGGACCTGATTTTGCTGCTCTCCAGAAAGGAGAATTCAAGGTTATCTCCAAGAGCCAGCTGAGAGGTAAGCAGGTGCCTTAATGCAGATACGGTTATGTCGCTCAAGACTTTCCTTTATCTAAAGCCCAACTAACACTCTGTTTCCTGGGTCCCTGCACTGACTGTGTCCCCTCGGCACGGGGACTTGCTGAATAACCTGGTGGTGGGATCACTGAGCGATGGTAGATGGAGTCAATGAATCGCAAGCCAAGCAGACAGCACAGTGGCACGGTGGCTGGCATTGTCACTGTCTTGGGAGCAGGGATTCAAGGACTGACACTCTGTCCTGACTCCATGAAGCTGTCGTGGTGGGGGTGCTGCCCTGCTCCAGGGGCTGTCCTTCAGCTGTCTCCCAAGTGCCTTTCTGCAGGCTCCTCGAATGGAGGTTTAAGAGCCCCATGGGCGCTGTGAAAAGAGCAAGACATGGCCTTGGTGACCTAGCCACTTCCTTCCTGGCAGTAGCACTGAATCAGACTCTCCACAGGAATCAATCAGAACTTACCCAGGTTCTGATACCTTGAGCATCAGCTGTAGCCATGTGCGTCGTTGCTGGGTTGGCCTGCACAGTCAACACACCCCAGCATTTAGCTCACCCCTGCACCTAAACTCCAAAAGACTTGGGCCGTGAAACCAAATTCTCTTCTAGGTGGTGAGCAAATGAGTGTGTGGTACATGCTCAGGGTGCACGCCAGAGCACAGGGTGGCACAGTAGCCTCAGGGGAAAGGGAGCCAGGGACAACACAGCACCTCAGAGGAGCACAGGGGAAGGCGCCTGTGGGCGTAGAATCATAGAATATCAGGGTTGGAAGGGACCTCAGAGGTCATCTAGTCCAACCCCCTGCTCAAAGCAGGACCCATCCCCAGTTTTTGCCCCATCCCTAAATGGCCCCCTCAAGGATTGAACTCACAACCCTGGGTTTAGCAGGCCAATGCTCAAACCACTGAGCTATCCCTCCCCCCACATGTTTGTGTCTGGTGAGGTGGACTCCGATTGTGGTGGTTGTGGGTTCAGATTACAGCTGCTACGGATGGCTAGCCTGGGAGACAGCAGGAAGTGAAAATGCTAGCACTGCAGGTTCCCCTTTGAAGCTGCAGGAGATTGGATCAGAGCTGCAGAATCATCATGGAATCAGAGATGGAAAAAGACCCGTGAGGTCACAACTTGTTCATCCCCATTGTGGGGCCTGGTGCGGATTGTTCCCGGCTCGGCATTCTGCAGAGCCAAGCAACGGGGGCCCGTAGTATTTCTCCTGGGAGGTGACTCTGTAGCCTAGTACATGTGTGCATGATGCTTTGGCAATGTAGGGCACTGTATGTGCTATTATGGAGCAGATATTCAACAGAGGTTTCCAAGTGCTCAGCGCCTACTACCGGAACCAGGTTTGCGGTAAATCTCAGCACTCATTTAGGCTCCTACATAAGGGCCAGAGTTTCAACAGAACTCAGCATCCAACATGTACCCGACATGCTGAGCTCTCTTGCAAATCTGTCTGCTAATCTCATCCTTACCTTTTTATACCTGCCCTGAACTCAACGGCATTTCCCTCCAACCCAACCCAGAGCTGTGAAAACATCCTGGGAGAAATTCTGTCTTTCATATGTTGTTCTCCAATTGCTTTACAACCTCGCTAAGCTCCATGACCTCCTTGGGGGGTAGGTCAGCATCACTCGCCTCAGTTTTTCAGATGGGGACACTGAGGTGCAGAGAGGCAAACTGAGTCATCCAGCGAGTGAGTCAGTGGTGGAGAAAGAAGTAGAATCCAAGAGTCCTGATTCCTATCTCCACCTCTAATCACTACATCACACTCCCTCTTCGAGCTAGGAATAGAACCCAGGACAGCCAATTCCTACCCACAGCTCCAACCACTAGATCACACTCCCTCTGACACAACTGAGTGCTGGGCCTGTATTGGTGCCTAAATACTAGAGTGCTGGCTGCTTTAGAAATGCACAGGCGGATCACGTGGGAAAGAGACCCCACAGGGTAAATGTTAACGCAAACGATGTTCAATGGCACGTTTTATTCTGATTGCTGCAATAAGGAACAGGTATTAAAAAAAAAAAAAAGCACAGACAAAACAAAACCAAACAAAACCCCACTCCCACACACAGAGGCAGGAAATGCTACACTGAGCCTAGGCCAGAAAGGAAGAGACAAGTCGGAGGGCCGGATCCGGCTACTCTGTCCCAGTGGGATTCCCAAACCACACAGCTTAGAGCCTGTCAGTGACAGAGCCAGAGGGACCCAGCTCTGACCGTTTCTTTGTCACTTCAGTACTAGACACAACATCTGGTACACAGCTGTGCCGAGTTCACTACGCTTGCTTGGGGAAATGGAGGGTGACCACAGAGCATGGGACTCGAGGAACGGTTAAACCTGGATGGTCACTGCGAAGGCCCGTCTTCAGGACAGCCGTTGGAAAGGCTCCTGCTACAGCCCGGGGGGGGAGGGTGGGGGCCTGTGCTCGATCCTGCTCTCACTCACACTGGTGTAATTCCATTGGTTTGACTGGATCCTCTCCTGCTTTAGATGGCTGCAAGTGAGACCAGAATCAGGCTCTCCAAACTGATGACCCTCTCTCTGCTCACCGCCACGCTGAGACCAGACTGGAGGCCACTGGTCTCTTCAAGAGACTCAGCATCTCTCTCTAATACCCGCGGCACCGCGAGAATGGCGGCTTTGGTGGCTGCTGCTGTGCAAGCCAGCTGTGAAACTTTACACCTGGCTGAAACCAGAGGGACATACCCTAGCTGAGAAAATCCCAGCTGGGTTTTTGGGGTAAGGGTGGGTTTCTAGCTATATGGGCGAGGACAGTCTTAGCATGTCAAAGGCAAGGCTGGTGCAAAGGGGCCAGAGGGCAGGCATAACTCCCAGGCAATACCCTCGAGCCCAAAGTTGCACTGGCCCCTGCAGCCCCTGAATAGGAAAGGTGAAAGCTGCTTCCTCAGGGCCCTGTGCTGGCACCTGCATCACTGGAGGGATAACTCAGGCTCCAAGACAGCTTCAGGAAGTGCAAAATACCACTTCACCTCTGCAGACTGCCCGCACGGTGCTAGATAAAGCCCATCACAAAGGGCCTCGACAAACCAGCAGGGTTCTAGCTGCAGTGCACTCAGGTGAAGGGGACGTGTTTGCACCTCTATGGTGGCATTGGTGGGTCACCAGGGTCAAAAGCTGAGCACTGTGCATCGTGGAGGAAATATGACTTGCTCCAGTGCAGGGCACCGGGCTGGCCCCAGCAGTGACCGGGGTACTGAATGGAAGGAGATGAGGAAATAACGGAACGGGTATAAGCATTCGTAGAATTCACTTTCTAGAGGGCAGAGGCTGAGTGTGACATTTTTCAGAGCCTCACGATCCGACAGGGAAATGCAAACAACTCAAAGCCAAGAGGAGCGACACTCTTCCGAGGGGAGGCTCTGGGGCTGGCCTCAGATGGCGATGCTGCCTCTAGTCACTGTGATGTTGAGTGAGGAACTGGGTCGAAGCCACGGGGGATCCGAGCCGAAACTGCTCAATGAAATGCTCCATTGGCCAGGAACCTGGAAAGAGACCAAAAAGGTGGGAGCGAAAGTCAAGCTCTGAGGGCTGTTCTGGCCAGCAGTTTCAACTGCAGGCACCAGAAAGAGAGAGATGTTCATGCTTGTAATGGGGCTGGGCATACACTCAGCACTGGGGCCTGCCATCTGGAGCTCCAGGGCAATCAACCAAGGGCAGAACGGGCCCTCTGAGCCCACAGTCTCTCACTTGGCTATTGGGGCCACCCACTGAAAGCCTCAAAGCAGCTCCTGAGTTGGTCACTGTTCTGTCTGCCGGCGTTTCCACTTGTCCCCTTTCTTCCTCCTCTCCACTAATGAGTTTCCCACTCGACCGTAATCCTGGGTATCAGTGGTCACTGTCCAGCCCCGGAACGGGCCTGGCACAGGGTGCTTGGCCTGCCAGTGCAAATTCCAGCTGCTCCAGCCCTGACCTGGAGAGGTAGGCTCGAGGGGAGAGAGGCCCAGTCATTTCTTAGCCCCTAGCTCTCCTCACCTTTGTCATTTCTGTTTCCGCTCCTCTGAGCTGGTAGTTTGCACCGGCACACATTGATCTCACAGGAGGGAATGCTTGCTACAATGACCGGCACGGAGCATGAAGGTAAGGGACTTTCTAGACCGCTGCCCCACGGGACATAGAGTGTAAGGGACCGTCGTCCAGACTGGTCACGGAAAGGTGGGCTGGAGCCCTATGGGATTGTGCTGGGGGGAGGAACCGCACCTCCTGCGTTTCCAGTCCACCCTAGCGTGGTGAGGATTCACGCTGGACCAGTGTGGGCTGAGTGGTGACAAGCCTTGTGCGCAGCTAGGGTAACACTGTGGAAAGCTCCTGGGCATGAAGAGACAGCTCCTCAGCATGGACTTCAATGGAGCGGTGCCCGTTTACACCAGCTGAGGATCTGGCTCAGTGCATTTGACACGCATTCTGCGGCTGCATCAGCTGCTGCAAGCACCAAATGGGGCAGGCCAGCCTGCAGAGAGCAGGTGTGATTCTCCTCTGTGCCGGCTGCGCAGGGAGATCCAGGACAGGCTTGTTCTAACGTGGGGCACAGAGATTTGCTGTTTATTTTTCTGACCTGCATGACACAGACCACATCCTGTCAGGAGAGAGAGAGAGGCAGAGCCAGAGAGAGAGAGACTGCCAGCGAGACGCAGCCTCTCCCGGACCGTGGCACACACCAGCATGCTTAGGTGACCCCAAAGCTTCCCTGAGCCCTGCTCCAAACCTGTGCCAGAAAAGGTCTGATGCTCTCGTGCATTTTTCCGGGCCGCTACAGTCACTCTTGGGTTTTGTTTATTGTAAATGCTGTTTGTTCCTTTCATCTTCCTCCCCCTCCCGCCCCCTTCTGCTTCCTGATGACCTTTGGAGCAGACCTTCCCACGGCTTCCCACAAGCCCACCCCGAGATACTGTGGAAATCCCCAGCCACTGAGCCGAGATGCAGCCTGTTGGGGAGGACGAGGGAGCTTCCCAGGCCCCATTCCCTTGAATGAGACTGGGGGCTGCATTCAACAGGCAGTGCCATTAACCCCCGCAGCACACTGTGCATCTTGGCTGAAAAGCCTCTGGGGTATTTTGAGAGCTTCTTGGTCCTTCCTTTCTGATCTCCCCACCACATATAGGCTTGGACCCCATCTCTGCCAGATAGACCCAGGGGAGGTGAAGCACCTGCCCGGTTGCCCAGTGCATTCTGGGAAAATCTAAGCCATATTGCCCCAGGCTGGGCCAAGCAGGGGCCGATGCAGGCAGTGACTCCTGTCCCCCTAAGCCGGGGTCAGAGGTCAACGTGGCTGGCCAGAGGGAATGACCTTGCTCACACAGGAACCAGGACGGGAGTGATTTTCCTCAGAAACAAGAAGTGAAACCGCTCGCAGCCCCAGCAGGGCTGTGACCAGCAGCTTGGGGAGGCGACACTGACCGGTGTGTACATGGAGGAACTGACAGCACCCTGCCTGGGGGTGGGGAGAGGGCATTCCTTCCCCGCCTGGGGGCGGTGGGACACCCCTGGCCTGACTGAGTGCGTTTTTCCCTTGGGCGCGGGTGGCAGGGATGCCCTTCTCCCTGGCCGGAGGGCGGGGGACAGTGCAGAGGTGGCAGGGATTTCCCTATCTCTTGCTGGAGACTCCTATATGGGGAGGAGGCACCAGACAGACACATACAGGTCCCATCGTGATCTCTCCTGTAGTGGGCAGAGATTCATCCCTGTAGGCTCCGAAATAGGATGGAGTCATCTTCCCTCTGACCCTCCTGGGTGGCTGATGTTCTAGCTGCACTCAGAGAGGCTGGGAGGGGTATTAAACAGGGTGTGACGTGTTACATGGTCTTCCCTGTCCCCCTGGGCCTGAGAGTTGGGCAGGGATCTCAGCACGGGGAGCGTCTCCTAGGCCAAAGCTAGGGGAGAAAGTGGCACCTTGCTGGGCCAGCGGGTACTCTTCTCCCACTGAAGCTAATGACAAAACATGGGAGGCCAGATGTCCCCATCTTTGGGACGTGCCCAGGTGCCCACACTCTGAGGAGTGTAACAAGGGCTGGCAATGTCACCTGCCCTTAGGGGAGCACCCTTGTCTGAGAGGTGTTCTGCAAAGGTAGGCTTGTGGGGAGGAAGAGTGGTCACTCGCCTGCAACTCTGGCAACCTGGGTTTGATTCCCCTGCTCTGCTACAGATTCTCTCTCTGACTTTGGGCAAGTTACTAAACTACTCAGTTCTCTGTCTGCACAATGGGGACAAAAGCAGTGCCCTACCTCACGTGGGGGTGGTCAAGTTCCTTCGGTCTTGTGTAACTACAGTTAAAGTGGCAAACCCCCCTAGTGTGGGCACAGTTATACTGGTAGAAAGGTGCTTATGTGAGTGTAGCTTAATCCAGTTTGGCAAAGCAAAGCTCACTCTACAGTATAAAGCACCTTATACCAGTATAACTGTGTCAGTAGTAGGGCCTTTACTGGCATAACTAGGTTGGTAAAAATATCCCTCCCCTAAGGGATGGAATTATGCCCTGGTAGAATCTTGTAGAATATAGATCAGCACTTGTTCCATTGCCAATTTAGCCCATTCCCATTTACACCGGAGAATTCCCACCCTCTCTCCAGGGAATTTCGTGTTAGGCATGACCCAGCCTGAAGCAACTCCCCTGAGGAGTTAGAGTGGCACCCGTGGAGCTGGGCTTGTGATCTGGCCCTTAGCTCTTTTAATCCTTTCTCACAACTCAATTCCTTAGTCCCCTTCACCCACTTCATGGTGCACCTTTGCACCCCCTCTCGCTCGTTGGACTCCTCCTTTGGTGCCTGAACACGAACACGGTATTCCCGGTCTCGTCTCATCACAGCCAGAGCTTCCCCTCCCTCGTGCTGAACAGCAGCTGGCTCCACCGGCCTGCAGTCGGTGGGGCTGCTGGAGGAGCGAAGGGCTATTCAGTGTGAACGAGGGGATCAAAATCCACTTCACGAAGACGGACCGTCCTCACCCTGCTCTACAACGTGACGCCTCTGCTGACGACAGGCCAGAAATGCACACGCCAGCCGTATCGAGTTGCATGCATGTGCCTGATGTGGCAACCCCTGACCCTGGTACTGGGATACTCTGAATTAAAGCAATGAGAAAATATCACTGCAACAGACCGAGATGGCGCTGGGCCTCGGTCCAGCTGAAGCCTGCTGTCTATTAGGAGCCCTGACCCCCTTGTGCACCTCCCTGACGCTGGGTTAGGATGGCATCACTTCGCTGAATTCAAATCTCACGCCACCCATCCCTGGTGCTTTTGTAAAACAGCTGAGCTAAGTGGTATTACTTCATCGTGTGCCTCCCAGACAATGGCTCCGGCCCAGAGCGAGTGAGCGGGGGGGGAAACGCATCCTGACTCAGGCCCCTCCCCTTTCCTGCCACAAGCGGTAGGAGGACTCAGACGCGGCCACCGACTCCGGTTGAGTCAGTGCCTTAGAGAAGGGACTGTGCAGTTTAGTGCTTTGCGGTTCCGCAGCTGGGCAAGAGCAAAAAAGCCCCTGTTCTGCTGTCAGAGCCTTCTTTTTTCCATGAGACCGTCGGATTTAGGCGAGGCTTGAGGAACTGTTGATCACGGAACGCGTGGGTCACCGCCTTGACGGGGCGTAGAGGGGCACACTGCGTGCAATGCTAGTTCAGTCAGCTTTCCCTGTGCTGCCCCACAACGGGGCCTGCTCTCTGGGGGAAGCGAGCCTGTGTGTAAATGGGAACCAATCCTGTGTTTGGCTTGTTGCAGAGGCCTAGGAGCCTGGCACGTCCGTACGTGCTGCAGAGAAGAGGCTGGCTGTGAATCTGAGAACAAGCTGTGCTGCACGCTGACATTCCCATGTGCTGCGGCCGAGATCCCCACTGGCCTTGCTTTCCTTTTATCTGTATGCGCATAGGAGGGTAGCGCGGGCAAAAGGGGCTGGATTGAAGGGCATGGAGACTGTTTACTCACAGGCAGCATCAGCGCCAGCTTCTACCACCAATCTGCCTAGCTCCTGACCAGCAGGGACCCCCTCCAGGGGGCAGAGGGGAGTTCAGGCCTTGTCTACACTAGAAAGTTGTACTGCTTTAACTACACTGGCATCGTTAAAGCAGACCAGCCTAGCGTGTACACAGTTACATCCGGATAAAGGTGGTATATCCCAGAATAGTTTTTCCCTATGGGAAGGGGAAGAAGCTATACTGGTATAAATTACCTTTGTAGCAGTGTAACTGCATCTACACGAGGACTTGGGCTACTATAACTATGTCGGTAAAAAAATCACCCCCTGTCCAACATGGCTAGCCTCAGGCTCTAAGACACTGTTAGTTCCTGCCCGCTCTGTCTGAAGAGAGATTGCAAAGTCTGGCACTGTTTAGTTTTGAGAGGAGAGAAATGAAAAGAGACATGGAAGCTCTTCAGAGCAGGGATTGTCTCTGTGATACGTTTGTACAGCACCAAGCACAATGGCGGGCTGGCCTCTAGACCCCCCCTGCAGTACAAATAATACATCATCATCATCGAGGCAAACAAAATATTATTATAACCATTAATTATTTGTACTGAGACAGCACCCAGGAGCCCCAGTCACGGACCAGGACCCCCCTGTGCTAGGCATTGTACAAACACAGAACAAGAAGCTGGTGCCTGCTGCCGCGACCTTGCAATCTAAGTAATAAGTGGTGTAGAGAAGGTAAATCAGGGGCTCCTATCTATCATTCCTCATAATACTACAGCAAAGGGACTTTCAATGACACTGTAATATAACCAATTGAAAGCTGATAAAAGGAAATCCTTTTATGATACAATACTCTATGTATATAAATCTCCCCACTGTATTTTCCACTGAATGCATCCGATGAAGTGAGCTGTAGCTCACGAAAGCTTATGCTCAAATAAATTGGTTAGTCTCTAAGGTGCCACAAGTACTCCTTTTCTTTTTCCTACCTGTGAGGCTCATGTCCTTGGGGAAAGCACCGTGTATATCCCACCTTGCCCAGCAATGAGCTGAGTGGCTAAAAGTCTGGAGAAACAGCTCTGTGACCACATGCTGCCTGCCTGATGGGCAACAGATCTCAGTGGTCAGAAAGCAGAGGTGTGCCCGGGTCTGCAAATGGCTCTCACATGCTGACGTCATAGCTTTGAGAACAGAAATCAAACCTGGGATTTCCCTGACCCTTGCTACCCAAGACACCCTCACCGCACACGGTGCCTAGGATGACCGCAGTCGTGGGTGTTCGAGACAGCACCAGCCTCAGGGGGCCAAGATGCCCCTCAAACCCTGCATGCCTGAGACACCCCCTAACCCCAGATGCCTATGATGTGTCCCCCCAGCCCCACATGCTGAAGAACTCCCCCTCCACACACACACCCCTAACCCCAGGGGCCAAGTTGCCTGCCATGCCTGAGGTGACCCCTAGCCCTGGAGTGTCCAGAATGGGACTTTCCAGGATGGTTTTTTGGGTTTGGTTTGGGTTTTTTAAAATATTTGAGCCTAGCAAGACTATCTGCAGCTAGAGTAAAACAGCCCCAGCCTTGCCCCGCTAACCCCCACGCTGGCTGGCTAAACTGAAGAGATTATATGATAATGGGAGCCAAGTGAAACGGCCTCACTCCTCCACCCCTCAGCCCGCAGGGTGATTTCTTTCTGCAAATATATGACAGTTCCTGAACCACTCTGTTGCTCTGACACCAAATGGCCTAATTGATTCACTAATGCTTGGTGCTGGTGATTCACCAGAGCTCTTGATTAACAGCCAAGGGTAGGAGAGAGAACAGCTTGGGATCGGGGGTGGGGGGGTCAGAAGGGCCATGACCCCCTCCCCTCCAGAACAGTAAGAGGTTTCATGCTTCCTTTGGTCCATTTTCAAGCTCATTTCCTGGAGGATTATATCATAGGGTTTCACCCTTATCTGAGTGCTTGCTGCAGTCCGAGGAGCTGAGAACACTCCACAAACACTCCCTCTCACAACAGCCTCATTATCCCCGTTGTACAGATGGAGAAACTGAGGCACGAGGGAGTGGAAGCAACTTGCCCATGCTCACACTGGCAGAACTGGAAATTGGGGCTGCTGGGCCAGATGCCTGCTTCACTGACCTAACTGCTAGACAGTGCTCTCTCTCACTGGACTGGGTTATTTTAAATGAACTTTCACAGCACCACTCCTGCCCTTCCCGTTCCTGATCCATCACTGCCCACTAGGGGAGCTAGTGAGCAGAGCAAGTTGTTCTCTATTTGCTCCAGACTGATGCTGCAACCAGAACATAAGGTCTCCCATGTGCTCTTAAGGACCAAGCAGCTCACAGGCTGACTGGCCTCCTGAAAATCTGAATGTGCCTGGTTCTGTTCTTATGGAATCCTGGTGTAAATCTGGACTGACTCTGCTGAAGTCAGCGACGTACCTGGTGTAAGTTGGGCAGGGGGGAACCAGTCACTACGAATCCTGGATCGTAGGGTCTGGAGGTGAGTTCTCTCTAGCCATTGATGGAAGGTCTCACGTGCAATGCGCCGGCACCATTGCAGGAAGTGGGAATCAAACTCCATCCTGATGTCAGCAGAGCTCAGAGGGCAGTTTGCGTTCTGTAATTTATCTGCCTCATCACCGGGTACGTTCTCAGTGATAGGAGACCTGATGCTTTTCTGCAAAGATTAATGATGTCCCAGCAGAGGTAGGCGGGAGTCCTTTTTACCATTAAATAACACCCAGAGACTTCTACACTTTGGATAAAGCAGCTGAAAAGTGCTGGATTTGCAGCACCGGTTCAATTACTTGCAGGGAATATCTGCCGAGTGGCAATTCCGACTGGGAAGTTAGCTGAGAAGTTTGGTGCAAACTTTGGAAGGGTTTTGAGGAACTCCACTGCTTGCTGCTCAGCTCTTTGAAGGAGCTGGCTTGTAGGGATTTTTGTTCCTTTCCCTTTTGCTGCGGCTGCTGTCCTTTGGCTGGAGGGATGGGATTGGGACAATTGTGAGGACTGAATCCGGAGGCTTGGAGGAATCAGGGCTAGCTCCGTAAGATTTAGGGGCCGCAACTGCAGTTTGTGGGCTTGTTCCACCTTCTATGGAACTAGAGTTGCTGAGGAGTGGTCTGCTCTTGAAGTCTCGCTGCAGTTCTCTGCACTGTCTGGGTTTCTGTGCAAGGCTCCTGGACTTCCTTATGATACTCAGTGCTTTTACAGCACCTCCCATTCCCGGAGCTCAAAGTGCTCATTACTTGGCTTCAAAACACCTCTTCCCAGTTGGCATTACTTCCATTTTACAGACAGGAAACTGAAGCAGAGAGGTTAAATGACTCACCCAAGGTCTCAGAAAGAGTTGGAGGCAGAGTCAGGAATGGGACTCAGAGTGCTGGACAACCCCTGGCCTGTACTTTAATCACAAAACTATTCCTACTACACCCTAGAAACATGTCCAGAGGTGACCCATCTTTTTGAGGGCTCGGCAGTCTGGGCAAGAAGCTGCTTGCCAGACATGAACTAGGTCTCCTCGCTCGCTGCCCGGGGGAAACCTTCGGTCATTCAGTACAATCAGGGCAGCTTCCAATTTACAGCTCCAGCTGGTAACCGGGGAGGCCATGACTGCTGTCCCCTTGCTCGCACTCTAACTGTGTTTGCCAGAAGAGGGTCTAGGGCACAGGCTGAGACAGCAGCTTGTAATGTGGTTCTTTCCCATCTGTCCTGCACAGGGGCCAGATCCAAAGTCAATCAAAAGACTCTGGTTGACTTCAGCGGGTCTGGACTGGGCCCAGCGTCGGCAGCGCTCTGCTCGAGAGCACCCTGTTTAGACGTAGTTCAGACTCACGCTGTCTGGACTGCAATGTAGACAAGGCCTTAGGGGGAGGTGGGACACTACCATAGCTCTGCCACGTGGTGCCCCAGGAGAGTTAAGATGATGATTATTAGTGTTATTAAGCAGCTTTTATACCTGCCTAGCTCCTTAATGTCTTTATTCTCTCACTGAGGCTTTGCCAGGAGACCAAAAGCTCGGGGTCCCCCTGTGGAATTTTAACCCACAGGAGGCTGTGCTCCGGTGCAGGTGCTGTGGCGGAGTTATTTATCCCAGAGTGGCCTGGCTGGGACGTAGCCTCTGCTTCTCATCCAGGTCCTGGGTCTACCTGATTTTCCAGGTGGGTGGAACTGAGCCCCAAGGAGTGCCTTGCACAATGTCGTCCTCTGAGTCACTGGCACAGCCCCGATGTGAATCTAGCACTGGGCGAAAGAAATATCCCCCAAAGAGCATGGCGCTTTGACAGCATACCTGAGACAGGTCGCTGGGCCCTGTGGGGGAAAGCTGCCCTCTGGGTACTCACATCTGCTGTTTCTCTGCAATGTTCCCTTCTGGGGCAATTCCTCCAAGGGGTAGCGTGGTGAACACTTGTGAAAATCAGAGTTTTTTCACATGTGTGCTAGTGGGAATCTGTTCATGTTTTAGGAGTGACTGCAAAGGGCATAGCCAGCATGGAGTGCTTGTGAAAATCCCACTCACAATAGATGCACACACTCACCGATAAGGGACACAGCTGCCTAAGAATTCCTTCTAGGTTAGGAAACACCGAAAATCCCTAGAATCACCACCCTCCCAAGCTTCCTTAAAATTGTGGGTGAAGGCCGCAAAACAGAGCATCTCCCATAATACGGTCTACTAAGGAACTGGTTAGGCAGGGTGCCGAATGCCCGCTACTAAAAGCACCCTCAACACCCTGACCACGGACGTCGAGGGCATGCAGCACCTTGCATGATTCGTCCCTAACAGAGTAAGTGCAGTTATGAGGCCTAGAGGTCTAGCACTGTGTGAATAAAAGGCCTGATGAGGAAGAAGAAATATGTGGTTCTGGGAAAATAAGGGAGCTAATCCTACAAGGTGTTGAACACCCTCAGCTTCCCTGGACATTAATGGCACTCACAGATTCCAAGGCCAGAAGGATCCATTGTGATCATCTAGTCTGACTTGCCTTATAATAGGCCAGAGACCTGGCCCAAATAATTCCTAGAGCAGGTCCTTTAGAAAAGCATCCAATCGTGATTTAAAAATTGTCAGCAATGGAGAATGCACCACGACCGTCGGTAAATTGATCAAATGGTAACTGCTCTGATCATTAAAAATGTACACCTTATTTCCACTCACCACTTTCTAGCATTGTGTCCTACAATTCAGCCATGGCATGCACCACACAGAGAGCAAAGGGGCTGTGTCCATCCACCCACCACCAAGCAAACTGCTGTCTAATAATCCAGATTTTCCATTTACTTCCCTCTCAGCTGCTGATCATGTCAACTCACATTACATGTGACGAATGCAAACCACTCCAGACATATCCCCTCTAGTAAGAACCTCACACGGCTTCCCAGTGCAAACAGGGCCCATCACAGATAATCACTGCAATCCTGAGTGATCACACTGCTGTGATACACACCCTCTGTGATCAGAGAGAATATTATACCCCCTCCCTCACACATAGAATTAGAACAGGTGAGTTTCCCCCTGTAAAGGGACAACTCACACACCAGCCATTAAATAATCCAAAAAAACCTCACAGGCTGAAATGCAGCAATCCCTTTCTCATACATGGTGTAGGAACTTTACATCCCGCCCCCCAAAACTGTTAATGGGATTTGAATGCAGACGAAAAGCAGCAAAGCACAGATTCTTGCCACTTGAACTAAATCACTCATGCCCTGGGAACAGTAGCAGGCAGCTCTCATCTGTGGACCAGCCACAGAGGGGCCACACTGTACAAACATGTTGTATTTAGGTATTGCCTAAAGAGTAAGGGTTGAGTAATCTCTGAGTAAAGGACTGAGACTTTGTCCCCTCGTTAACTGCAATCGTTTCGGCAGCTGTGGGCTTCTCCCTTATTTTACAAAACACAGCGGGAGCTTGCAAATTCTCAGTTTGCTAATCCATAAAACCCACTCAACTCCAGGATTTTCCTCCATTGCTCAGCAGAATGTAATAGCAGATACAAGGAGCTCTCGGGTCATTTTTTAGACTCTGTGACTAAATGACCCGGGAGCTCCTTGCTAGTGCCCCATGTGGTGGCATAATGAAAGACTCAACATCAACCTCACTTGTCAACCTGCACGGTGCTCTAGCGTGGGGCCTGAACTACAGCTCCAGGGCCAAACACACCAGGAACAGGAGGCTGTTTGAATCCAGATTCAGGCTCTCAATCCAGCTCCGTCTTGCCTGCCAGTTAGCTGTGTGAATAAGGGAGGTCCTAGTGTATACATACAGGCCTGCACACAAACGTACGATAAGCCCAGCAATTGGACTCTTGCGCTTCTGGCCTCCTGTGCCAGCCGCCATTTTGAAGGAGATGCCTGGGTGAGTTGTGATTATGACACAGAGTGAAAGCAGCAGCACCAGATACCCTCGAAGTCAAGCGCTGGTTTTAGCAACACAGTCCCGGGGCTGAGTTTACTTGTCAGCTTACTGGTTTCACTGGATCACTAAATTCCCCAGTGCAGAGAGGGAGTTTCCCTCTATTTGTACATCAGAGAAGATATTAAATAAACAGTTCGAAGCCAGACCAAGTTGTGGATTAGGTGAGTGTGTTTGACATTTTACAGACCACAAACATTATCGTTAATCAGTGAAAATGAAATAGATGTAACCCTTTCAGCTCGGGGTGAAGCTGGAGAGAGCTTCCAGTGAGAGAGAAAGGCTTTCGCATCGCAACATTCCTGATGTACCTCCTAGACTGTGAACTCCCAGTATTTCCATCTTCAGTAAGAAACATGGGGCCTCATCCCTCAGCTAGTGTATTATGGCATAGCTTCACTGGAGCCAAAGCTACACCGCTTTACACTTCCTCAAGATTTGGCACATGGAAGTCTGTGTGAGGCCCCAAGCTGGGATTTTTAAAGCTGTGAGAAGCCTTCCACACGGTGGCTTTATTTGTTTAGGAGGATTGGGTCCATACAGCCTGTATCGATGGAGTCATGCCCAGGCATTTAAACGACCCAGGATAACTTTCATGTTGGGACAGGGAGTGCAGTGACTTGTCTGTCACAACTGCGCGCCAGCCTGTGGCTGCATGTGAGATGGATGCTCTCCTCACGCATGGGATTTTGTTGGCAAGGCAGCGGCTCAAAGGGATCTGGTCAGTTGCCTCACCAGGAGATGGCAGTCATGAGAGCTTCAGGGAGCAGACCAATCTGTTTGTGGCACCAGGCAGGTTGTGGAGTTTAATGGTGGGGGGACCAGGGACAAACTGAAAGGACTTCTGGGGTCTATCTCCAGCTCTGCCACCAACTTGCTGGGTGACCTTGGCAAGTCACGTAACTCTGTCAGTGCCTCAGTTTCCCCACCTGAGAAATGGTGATCATGATACTGTGCTGCAAGACTTAATTTCTCTTTGTAAAGAGCTTTCTGATCTCTGCGTGAATGGTGCTATGTTCATGCAAATTATCATTAGTAAGGGTTGCCAGGCACATGACTGACAGATCCATTTGCTTACCTACCCGCATACTGGAGGATATATCTAGGCCACTTCTCAGCCAGCTATCTTGGCATCTGTCTTCTGGCCAGTAGCTGCTATTCTTATGTATAACTGTAAACTTCTCTAACTGCCCATCCAGGGAGGGGAAACAATAGGATTTATTTTACTTTTATCTTTTGCTGTTTTAATTTTGTTCCTTTCTATTTTCCATTGATCTGAACAAGGAGGAAAAAACATACATAGGTCGCAGTTTAGTGCCCTCTTCTGGAGGTCTGAGCCCCTCTGGGTCTATGTGGAGCAAATGGCTTGCCATTAAGATGTCAGGCCTCTGTTTTATTAAAAGGGCACTGCCTGCTTATTTTATGCTCAAGATGCAAGGTGGCTGTGTGTGGGGGAGGTGAAAGTTTTATCAATGGCTAATGGGAAGAGAAATGTTTTCATGATCTTTTACATTCATTTTCAGTGGACCCATTTTAGGAGGGAATTTCAATTTAGAAGCCCTGATCCAACAGTATTGTGCTAGTACACAGAGATGTGAAAATTAATAGAAACAGAAGAGGAAGCTCACTAACCCTGTTTCACTGTTCCCATCAGCCCAACTGCAAAAACTAAACAAGCCGTTAATAGATTAATACATTAGAGCTTTAAAGTGCTTCAGTTGTAATAATCTGAGCTCATCCACATGCCATGCTGTTTAAGCCAATGGCTAGGTTCTCTTTTTATGTTCCAAACAGATGAAAAGTCAAAGAACTGTTTATGCCTAAAAGCAGTGTTTTCTTGTATCATCTCAGTGTTGGCTGCAACCTGAGAGACTTTTCTTCTCCTGACTGTACAGTTCAAGTATTTCCCTTTGTCGGACCAATAAAATAGGATCTAAATGAATGATCTCTGGGATTATTAGTAACAAGGATAAGGAATTTAAAATATGTATTCTAATGGATTGTGCTGCATAGAGTCTATAATCTACATCAGTGGCTCTCAACCTTTCCAGGCTACTGTACCCTTTTCAGGAGTCTGATTTGTCTTGCCTACCCACAAGTTTCACCTCACTTCAAAACTACTTGCTTACAAAATTAGACATAAAACTACAAAAGTGTCCCAGCTCACTATAACTGAAAAAATGCTGACGTTCTCATTGTTACCATATAATTATAAAATAAATCAATTGGAATATAAATACTATACTTAAATTTCAGTGTCTAGTATATAGAGACAATATAAACAACTCAGAGTCTGTATGAAATTTTAGTTTGTACTGACTTCGCTAGACCTTTTTCTGTAGCCTGTTGTAAAACTAGGCAAATATCTAGATGAGTTGATGTATCTTCA
This sequence comes from Eretmochelys imbricata, assembly GCF_965152235.1. NCBI lineage: Eukaryota > Metazoa > Chordata > Testudines > Cheloniidae > Eretmochelys > Eretmochelys imbricata. The sequence goes on from NC_135597.1 coordinate 6,304,660, forward strand.
AGAGGACCTCTGCGTAGCTCCAGGAGTACCCCTGGTTGAGAACCACTGGTCTAAGCAGATTATCTATCTGGCTATCCAGTGCTTACCACTTTGCTATTTGAGTGCATGCTAGGTGCTTTGGAAATATCTTTGATAATTAGATAAAAGTACCATTGCCATCTACTGGATGCAGCAAGAACTGCTTCCCTGTGTTTCATAGATCCTATATTGCTAACAACTAACCAAGATTCTTATTTAGCTAACGTGGCAGGAGATGTACGCTTTTGGTGCAAGAGGCTCTGACTTCTATCCCCCTTGTTGTCCTGAACTTGCGAGTGGCTAAGCACATGGCAGGAGTAACAGTACTGAATTCCTAGATGGCCTTGGGTTTTTCTACAGTATGTTTGTCAGTTTCCCTTGAATACTGATATCATGGAAACTATTTGCACATCGTTTCTTCCATAACTGGATGAAAGAAAGTGTGGATACCAATCTGCTTCATCTTACTGATGAGTCTTACAAGCAGTTCTCTGCATGTAGCTTTCTATCTGATCATGAACAGTCTGCAAGTAGAAGGCACTTTGATTAAGTATCCCATCCTTCTACTAATTCTGACAGCAATGAACAGATGGAATATATTGGCAATTCATGTTTATTCAATAGATACATGGGGCTCTATTAAGTCAACAAAAATATTATATTAAAATGACAAGGAGGATCTGGTTTAAAGCAAGACTAGATGGAAAACTGAAAGCTAAGGCTGATCTTAACAACTCCTGGTGGGCTTCAGTATTAGAGCAATGGGTGATCTGGTGTGGCTCTTACCCGGCAATTCTTAGGAAGAGTGGGGTGGTCTGAGCCCTGGAGAATAGCTTTCCATTTCCATTTCCTGGCTTCTGTTAACTGACGTCAGAGCTTTAATATAAGTTTAATGTGCTGTAGAACATATATTTGCAATTTTCCGCTTATTGACTTTGGGTTTCAGTGTAAGAGATGGAAAAGATTTGCAAAAAGTATTAAACAACGGAGGATTTGATGCTGTGCTGTAAATCAGCATTAATGTCATTGAAGTCAATGGGGTTACATTGGTGTAAAACCCCTGTCATGACAGAATCTGGCCCTTTGTTTGGATGCATTTAGGACTTCTGCCCCACCAACAATTGTCCATGGGGGTTCAAATGGACAGGGGTGCTTGTTAGATCCAGCAGCAACTGTTGGACACACAAGGTATGTGAGTCAGTAGGAAAGAGGTTAAAAATAACCTTCCACCAACTATTTAAGTAACGGACCCTCTACTGTGACAGTTGCAATACAGAGCCCAGCATAGCTGTTGGACAAATTGAGATGCTAATGTATCAGAGAGTCCAGTGACAAGATATACTAATATATTACAGGTCTTTTGGACACAGCCCAAGCAGTTCTAACAGCCAGCAGACAACAGACCATGCAACAGTAGGATGAAAGGTAGCTTAAGTGAAAAATCTTGCACCCGGGAGTGACACATTTTGCATCGAGTTCCAGTGGAGTGTAATCTGAAACGTGAGTTACAGAGCCTCGGAATTAGCCACTGATCTTTTGGTACATTGTGATGTTCTAACTATTGCGTACATGGTGAGCGCCTCAGGGGTAGAGCGCTTTCTGTGTCTCAGGGGACATCTGCTATAGAGCGGGTGCCTTGTCTAGTCGATAGAACACAGAGCAGGGCGTTCTAGGACTCCTGGGTTCTGTTACGGGGTCACTTCCTCATGTCAAGTTAAGACGTTGGAGTGTTCTGTCCTCCTGGACAAGTCACTAAAGGTACGTCGGCACTGAGGGAGTAGGGGGAGCTCAGAGAATGGGTCGACTGACTCAGGCTCGCGGGGCTTGTGCTACGGGGCTAAAAATAGCAGTGTAGCTGTTTGGCGTGAGCTGGAGCTCAGGCTCTGAGACCCACCCATCTTGCCAGGTTTTCACATACGCTGCTATTTAGCCCTGCAGCACAAGCCTGAGTCAATTGACCCAGGCTCTGAGACTCACTGCTGTGGGGTTTTTTTTGTTTTGGGGCGTGTAGACATGCCCTTAGGCCAAAATTTTCAAACTCGGCTGCCAAAAATTAGGCACCGAAATCCACAGTTAAGTCAACTACTTAAGCAGACTGATTTTCAGAGGTGCGGAACACCTACAACTCCCAGTGAAGTCACGCAGCCCTTTTATCTGATCAGCAGCTGTCTGTGGCAGAAAGCTCTTTGATTAGGTCTCCCAACCTACCTTTCCCATCACCAGGGCGAAGTCATTGCTGCTGCTTAGGCCCTCCGGCCCCGAGATGATATTACATGATCCACCCTGCCGTAGTGCAGCCACACCACCATGTAATTGAATGGTAGAACCCTGCATGTGTTACAAAGTGGAGCATGCTCCACAAAATACTTGTTGAAATGAAGTGTCTTTACAGCGTAAGTGGCCAATTATCTTCAAGATGAATGACTCAGATAAAGTTCCCTGATCCATCGAGGGGGAATTTAGTGAATGTTGCTAATAGCTGGATCTAGTGTGTGAGGAGTTAGGAAGAGACAGGATTAAGGAGAGAAATCATCTGCATATGGAATAATTAGAAATCAATTGTCACATAATCACAGAACATCATTCTGGGGCTGTGCAGGTCCCAAGCTTTCCTCTTTGTTAATTAGAGAGGATCCAGGATTACTGGATTCTCTGCATCTTCTGCTATCATCATCATGAATAGGTCGGAATATGAACAAGAGGCTTCTAGGCAGCTCTCCAACACCACTTTCTACAAGCCATTACCCTCTGATCCCACTGAGGGTTACCAAAAGAAACTACACCATTTGTTCAAGAAACTCCATGAAAAAGCATAAGAACAAATCCACACAGACACACCCCTAGAACCCCGACCGGGGTATTCTGTCTGCTACCCAAGATCCATAAAACTGGAAATCCTGGACGCCCCATCATCTCAGGCATTGGCACCCTGACAGCAGGATTGTCTGGCTACGTAGTCTCCCTCCTCAGGCCCTACGCTACCAGCACTCCCAGCTATCTTCGAGACACCACTAACTTTCTGAGGAAACTACAATCCATCAGCGATCTTCCTGAAAACACCATCCTGGCCTCTATGCATGTAGAAGCCCTATACACCAACATTCCACACAAAGATGGACTACAAGCCATCAGGAACAGTATCCCCGATAACGTCACGGCTAACCTGGTGGCTGAACTTTGTGACTTTGTCCTCACCCAGAACTATTTCACGTTTGGGGACAAAGTATACCTTCAAATCAGCGGCACTGCTATGGGTACCCGCATGGCCCCACAGAATGCCAACATTTTTATGGCTGACTTAGAACAACGCTTCCTCAGCTCTCGTCCCCTAAAGCCCCTACTCTACTTGCGCTACATTGATGACATCTTCATCATCTGGACCCATGGAAAAGAAGCCCTTGAGGAATTCCACCATGATTTCAACAATTTCCATCCCACCATTAACCTCAGCCTGGACCAGTCCACACAAGACATCCACTTCCTGGACACTACGGTACTAATAAGCGATGGTCACATAAACACCACCCTATACCGGAAACCTACTGACCGCTATTCCTACCTACATGCCTCCAGCTTTCACCCTGACCACACCACACGATCCATCGTCTACAGCCAAGCTCTACGATACAACCGCATTTGCTCCAACCCCTCAGACAGAGAAAAATACCTACAAGATCTCCATCAAGCATTCTTACAACTACAATACCCACCTGCTGAAGTGAAGAAACAGATTGATAGAGCCAGAAGAGTACCCAGAAGTTACCTACTACAGGACAGGCCCAACAAAGAAAATAACAGAACGCCACGAGCCGTCACCTTCAGCCCCCAACTAAAACCTCTCCAACGCATCATCAAGGATCTACAACCTATCCTGAAGGACGACCCATCACTCTCACAGATCTTGGGAGACAGGCCAGCCCTTGCTTACAGACAGCCCCCCAACCTGAAGCAAATACTCACCAGCAACCACATACCACACAACAGAACCACTAACCCAGGAACCTATCCTTGCAACAAAGCCCGTTGCCAACTGTGTCCACATATCTATTCAGGGGACAACATCATAGGGCCTAATCACATCAGCCACACTATCAGAGGCTCGTTCACCTGCACATCCACCAATGTGATATATGCCATCATGTGCCAGCAATGCCCCTCTGCCACGTACATTGGCCAAACTGGACAGTCTCTACGTAAAAGAATAAATGGACACAAATCAGACGTCAAGAATTATAACATTCAAAAACCAGTCGGAGAACACTTCAATCTCTTTGGTCACTCGATTACAGACCTAAAAGTGGCAATTCTTCAACAAAAAAATTCAAAACCAGACTCCAACGAGAGACTGCTGAATTGGAATTAATTTGCAAACTGGAAACAATTAATTTAGGCTTGAATAAAGACTGGGAGTGGATGTGTCATTACACAAAGTAAATCTATTTCCCCTTGTTTATTTCCCCTCCTACTGTCCTTGTCAACTGGTGGAAATGGCCCACCTTGATTATCACTACAAAAGGTTCCCCCCCCCACCCCCGCTCTCCTGCTGGGAATAGCTCACCTTTCCTGATCACTCTTCTTGCAGTCTGTATGGTAACACCCATTGTTTCATGTTCTCTGTGTATATAAAATCTTCCCCACTATATTTTCCACTGTATGCATCCGATGAAGTGAGCTGTAGCTCATGAAAGCGAATGCTCAAATAAATTTGTTAGTCTCTAAGGTGCCACAAGTACTCCTTTTCTTTTTACGGATACAGACAAGACTAACATGGCTGCTACTCTGAAATCTGCATCTTCTGTCTCCTGAAGACAATGCTGGCTGGGGTATGCAAAATAACTCCCACTCCTACTGTGCCGGGCCTTTAGAAGAGGTTTGGTGCGTGGAGTGACTAGCAGTGGAGCCTGAACCAAAACCCTGCATCCAAACTTGCCCTGGTCCAAATCCAGATTTCATAGCTGATCACTCTTTCTACAGTGGACGAAGCCCTTAACTCAACACATGAACCTTCCCAACCCACCCAAACTTTGAGGGGGCTGAAAACCCTAGATCTGGTTCTCAGTTTTGTGACCTAAGCCCATCTGTATTAGTGACAGAAATGTCTGTGTGTTTGCCAGTATGGTTTAAGCCAAAATACTTTGGATATATTAATATATCAGAACGAAGTCTCAGAGTAACCTTCATTCAGATGGATTGGGGTGTTCCATGGATTTATATACTAAGGTGAATGGGGCCATTTAAGATATGATATAAGACAGATAAATAGATGGGTATGTATGGTGATAGATAGAGAAGCATATCAGAGCCATCCACTGTAAATCTACTTACAGAACTGGATTCTTCCTTGCTGGTACAACATGGGAGTTTATAAGCAAAGACTCATATCCAGGTCAACCTGTTGTCCATGAGTGTATATATTTGGGATGGATTTAAGAAGCTGGCTAGATATGGGCAAACTCAACTGGGTATTTTTGAATTGTTTGCTTTAATAAATTAGCTTTCTCTTAGACTACTGTGCCTGCCTATTGCTTTATAGCTTATTCCAGGATATGAGATATTGGTTAATATAGGCATTTGTTAAATACGTTAGTCAATGATATACTATTAATTGATTTTTTTCCACAATGGATTCTACATTTAATATGCTTGTTGTTCTGGCTTTGCAGTAATAGTTTCTATTGAAAACATGATAAAACATTATTTTTATAAGCACCTCTGATGTAATGTTCAAAATTAAAGACTTTCATACTATGAGGAACAGCAGTAGCATTTACCACGGATAAAGATGGCCCTGAAGCAACCCCACCAGAGTCTAATTATCTCACAAAGGTCAGATCCATGACTGCTGTACATTGGAGTAGCCCTGCTGACTTCATTAGTGCTACCTTGATTTACACCAGTTGCAGATCTGGCCCTCAGATTTGGGAAAATTCAGAACTGGGTCAAGGTTTGAACTTTGCAGCTGGCCACAGGGTCTTTAAGGGCCGATCCAAAATACTGGATCCAGTCACCCCTGAACCACAGGAGACCACTGGGTGGGAATGTTGCAATTACGTGTAGCTACAGACTGTATGCTGAATGCTAGGTGCATTCGTGCACTCCTTCGTGTTATCAAGAACTTCTGTGCACTCATAGGCCGTGTTGAAACTAGAGAGTTACAGTATTACTAGGGTCGAGAATTACTGATCTGATCGATCTAGGTGCTTTTATGCCCTCCCGCACATCACGTGGTGCGGAGGATTTGTAAACTTCCCCCCCTATAGCCAGGGCCCGAGGAGGCTGAAGAGGCTCATGCCATGTAAACTCATTGGGAGCAGCACCCATCTTTTTGTTCTGCGTTTGTACAGTGCCCAGTGCATTCTGGTCCCTAGCTGGGACACCTAGGTGCCTAACACAAATAATACATAATAACAATACTAATTGCATGGGTAGGGCAGGGAAGCACAGCATCATTTGCTAGATGCACCTGACCCCTATTCTCTCATTGCTCGCAAGGCACTTGTTTGCACAACTTTCTGAGACAGACATGGCTCTGGCTCTGCACGTGGATGTTGTTTGTTGCCAGCGCTTCTCGTATATCTCCGTGGATGAGGCCACCTTGCAGGGTGTCCCTGCAGCTGTCCCTCCGCCTGTCTCTTAATATCCTGCCTGTGAAAAATTCATCATGCAGTAGTTTTCTTTGAGACCCTGGTCATCCCTCCATGAGGAGGACATTCCTGGCCTGGTGGGGCAGGGATTTTATGAGCAATATTTCAGGGCTGTTTGTGCAACTCCATTGCCAAATCTCATTATTCCTGATGTTTATCTCACCACCTGATATGCATAATAGCTCGGAGGTGTCACTGATGAAACTGCTTAAGCTTGGGGACGTGCCAGCAAGGATTTGTCAGCATTTCACAGCCATTGAGACCTCTCCTCACCTTGGATTCTGCTATCCAAGTGATTTAGAGCTGGCCGGCTGGGTGGTTTTTTATAGCTCTTAACAGCGGCTCCTTGAGCCTCATCCCAAAAGATACACCAGCCCTGCTCATTTTAGGGACCCCTTCAAAGGCACCTGCACGACTCTGGGCCTCCCGAGGTAGAACTAGGATCTTTCTGGGATCTGTCTCACTGCAGAAACATCAGGTCAGGCCCCATTGTGTGAGGTGCTGTACAAACATACCATAAACATGAGTCTTTGGGGAAAGCCCTGCTCCAGCATTGGCTTTCTCCACTCCACTGCCCTGCTCCAAAGAGCATACAGCCTACAAGAGAAGCCCTAACAGGTGTATGAGACAAACAAGTCTGGCCAGGGTGGGGTGGAGGAAATGGGGGAACATATCGGTATCATAGGATGCACACATTATTAGGACTGCTGTCTGCCCCACATAGAAAGCCCTCCTCTTCCAGAGCATGCCATATCCTCCCTTTGACTGTTGGTTCAGAGGATTTCTGTCCATCACCCTGCTATCTTTTGTTCCCTCCATAAACATCTACCAAGGTACTTCACTGACCTCCTTTAAATCCCTTCTTAAAACTCTCCTCTACAAAAAATGTAACAATGGTTAGGCCGCTGGATGAGACCTCTGCTCCTCGCGCTGACCAGTATTGTCTCATTGTTTCCTTGTACTCCCCGTCTATCTGTCTGTCTCCATTTGTTGTCTCTTGTCTTATACTGAGATTGTAAGCTCTTTGGGGCAGGAACTGGCTTTGTCCTGTGTTTGCACAGTGCCTAGCACAATGTCCAGGGCCAGGGCACTGAGGCAATAGAAATAAATAATAATAATGGTCCTGGCTGTTTTTATAGTTCTCATGACCTGCTGTCCAGCCCCCCAGCATCTTGGCGGTATGGAGATGAGAGTGCTTTACTAGCCCCTCATCCTGCATGTGCTCCATCCATGGAGGGTTTCTAAGGAAATGCCTGATCCACAGTGGGATTTCTTCACACAAATTGGCCCCGCCTCCGCTCTGCTCCTTCCCTGTGTCAGCTCTGCTTTTCTTCCCTCATTGATCCTCACGTTTCTAACCCTGGCAGCTTCGGTAAGAACCATGTTGAGTCTACAGCCATGCTCTCCTCCTACTCCATTTACACCGATCCTCCTGTTATTTCCACTGACCCTCTCATTCCCTTCACGCCCTCCTAACTGCTCCCTTCCTCCTTTTTGTGTTCCTATTCCCATGCGTTTTCCTGCATCTCCCTCTTCTTGTGACGTCCCACTCTCCCTATGAATTCATCCCCAAAACATGCTTCACCCACAGATGAGGATGGGAGGGAAGATGGTCCGGTGACAAAGGCATGGCATTGGGAGTCAGGAATCCTGGGTTCTCTCAGTGGCTCTCCGACAGACTTGCTCTGACCCTGGGGTCCACCTCCCTGTGCATCCGTTTCCCCATCTGCTTCTGCCTGTGGGTTTGAGACTAAAGTGTGACTTTTTGCAAAGTGCTTTGAGATCCTTGGATGCAACCCACCACAGAAGTACCAGGAATGAGGATTATCCCAGCAATGACCTTGGGAAAATTTCTCCACCTCATGTATCATTGCATGGTGTGTTATTTGTGTCTAGAACATCTGTGCCAGAACTAGACCGCAAGCAGATTGGACAGGGCTATGTTTGTAGTCTGTTGTGGGGGCTAAGTAAATAAAACAGTAATAAAGTATTACATGAGATTTTCTCTCCTGTTCTCTTCAAAAGACGATTCCTGACTCCACAAAGTTTGCCAGCCCTTTTCTGTGCACCAGCACAGGTGAATTATCTAACATTGTTGTTCTCTTATTTAACTACACACATTGCAGCAAGCAATAGGATACGTGACCCAGCACATTCAGGGGGGCGGTACGCATTGAGTCTGTGGGGTTAGTCCAGAACCTGGCAATATTCAAACTGAACACATACCCCACCCACCCCCATCTCTGCACAGTGATCAGAACCAAAATCCTGGTGTTTGGAGAAGCATGTTTCCTTTGAGCAGGGGAAATGTGATATGATAGGCCAAATTCTTCCCTGCTGTAACTTGATTGAAGTTAATGGTGTTACACCAGGGGAGAAGGTAGCTCAATCAATTCTGTCCCTTACTCTGGGGATCTAATTCAGCTCACTGAAATCACTGGAGTTGCACTCACTTATACTATGACTGAATTTTGCCAGATGGGAGGGTGAATTAGAGCTGGGCAAAATGTTTTGCACACAATTTTTTCAGTGAAAAATGCATATTGGTGACATAAACGTTTCACTGAATTGTTTGTTTAGAAATGAAACCTGAGGGGAAAAATCAGAAAAAAATCTAACCAGTTTCATTCTGACATTTTTCTAAATGAAACAGTCGCATTTTTTGGGTTCAAAATGATTTTTCATTTCAAAATTTTCATAGATTTTTATTAAAAAAATTCGAATACGTTTTAAAATGCTCAAAATCTAAGCGCAACATTTTGGGTCAAACAAAATCAATATGTTGTTTCCTTTGGTTTGGCTCAAACCAATTTTTTTTTTACTATTTGATTTCACCAAAAATGTCCATTTTTGGTCTGACCCCAAATTATTTTTTTTTAGGGGCTTTTTGAAATTGCCCTCAAACTAAAACATCTGTTATTCGCCCAGCTTCACAGCATGCAAACTACCTCATTGCTGTTGTCTAAATTGGATGTTTATAGGGCCAAGAAGGGACACGATACACTTCACAGATATAAAAAGGGGTCTCTCATATCTAGGCTTGGAAGGATTAGATTTTCATTGATAAATATGGGTAAACATCTATTTCACTGTGCACAACCAAACTGACAAAAATATTTCCATCGGTGAGAATCAATATTTACAGATAGGCAAAGACAGAAAAATGCCGCTTAAGAATGTATTATAGGTTGATTTAAGGTCATTTACTTTGTATATTTTGACGTGACGGTGACAATTTATATCTTAATGGTGATAATGTGTCATGTTTTTGAAGCTCAGCATCTTCTGTCATTAAATAATTATTGTCTGTTGCCCTTCCCCCCATAATTTTGGGCAACTGTGAAAATTTAAATAGATAAAAGTAAAAGAATGCTTACAAATGAACAGCAATATTAGCCACTGAAATTATTTTAAAAAATCACATGCTGCCAAGCCTAGTTGTATCCATCCACATTCACCAGGGGAATCATGTTAGAAACCTGGACAGCAAGAAAACAGGTGTCTAGGGCCGGTACAAATAGGAATCCAGGCAAGCGCAGAATCTTCTGTTTCTCTCCTGCCTCTATGAGCTCTAATGTCTTTTGCTTTACGTGGGGGCGGGATTCCCCTCTTACTGGTGTAAATGAGGAGCAACTCCACTGAAGTGGATGCGGTAAGTGCAAGTTGGGGTTTTGCCACTTGGAGTGACCCTAATTTTTGCCCTTCCCCCAAACTTGCTCAAGCGCCTTTTGTCTTCCTACTGGGCAACTGCTGCCGCCCCCACCCAGCCAGCACTGGTGCTTTGCTGTTGATGGCACCATACGGATTGGTACCAAGAGTCCCTATCTGTTCTGCAGTACCCAGCTATGCCTCTACTGGGGGTTATTTTCTATTGGGGTCCTCAGATGCCTCCCAGCTTGAAAACTTGACCACGCTGAGCTGGGAGATGGTGAAATAACAGACGTGCAGACAGATGATGAAGTGATCATTCCCTTCAGATGTCAGCTGTGCTAACAGAGAGACAGACAGATACCGCAAGCTCAGCAGCACACAGAGAAGGCAGGTCATCTCTTACCCAAAGATGCCTCTTCCTCTGGACTTAGGGATATGGCCTCGTGAGCCGGCTGCTCGTACAGACGGAACTGGTAGCGATGGTACCCGCTCTGGGATGGAGGTGTGGGGCGGCCGTAGTCTGGAGACAGAAAACGCAGCGGATGAGACTAGTGCATGGCCCAAATTCCATCCCCATAGTCACTTACCCCAGGTGCGTATGGCACAATTTATTTGTAGCTGGCATTTTCAGGGGAAAAAAATCTCCCCCCGCTCCATTACCCTCTTTGCTCCTCGCTTCCAATAACTTCCCTGCCAGGGACTGTGTTCCCCCCCATTCCCGAGCTTTGCATGAGCTGTTGCGCTATTTATCCCAGGTTGCAGCTTCGAGCCCTTTCTGCTGTTTCCCCCTGCCTTGTCCAGGAGCTCAGGGAGCTCCTTGGAGGTGTTACGAATTATACCTGATAGGACACGCAGACAACTGCTGCGAATTATACCTGGTAGGACACGCAGACAAATGCTGCGAATTATACCTGGTAGGACACGCAGACAACTGCTGCGAATTATACCTGGTAGGACACTGCAGACAAATGCTACGAATTACACCTGGTAGGACACGCACACAAATGCTACGAATTATACCTGACAGGTCACGCACAGTTCGAATCTAGGCTGAGGCACATAAACAAAGTCCACAACTGCAGAGTTCCCAAAAAACACCAAGTTTATTACGCTCAAGCGTGGTGCCCCCCTGCTAGCCAGGAGGGGACCCCAAATACAGATTATACAAAGGTTATATACCTTTTAGCAAAGCATGTTGCCCTCGTGCCTCAGAAACCTTAGCCAATAAACAAACCCTTTTCTTATCTACCACCTATCCCTGCTTGGTGCATTCCTCGTGCTAAACCAGTATGTTAATTACACAGCATGGTCCTAAAGCCATGCGTCAGTAACTTTTATTATCCGGATGGGAGGCTTCACATCAAAGGCCAGGAGATAGGGAGTTAGGGACTGACAAAAAAACAGATACTGGGAGTCAAGGCAGGCTGGAGACAAGGAGGAGGATTTTCACAGGAATGCAGTATCTAAGGAACACGCCTCCTGGTGCATGATGTGCTTGCTTTTAGACAATGGTGGGCCCCAAACCAAAATGGAGTCACATGTGCTAACTTTTCCTTAACAGTGGCGAGCGCTTGGCGCTGCTCGGCGCAAATGGACTCTGCAGGCCTGTGCAAGGGGATCCAGCGCAGCGGAGCACACACCAAATGGCTCTTATATTGGAGAAGAGGATGGGGCTACTCTATTTCTCCACAGCAATGAGCCAAGCAACGCTTTGAGGCCTGGCCCCAGGGCCCATGGTTAGTACAGAGAGGGGAGCAGGGCAGTTACCACCCTGCTGGGGTTTTCAGGTGAGCATGTCGTTACAAAGAGAGCTGAAGAAATGCAGTGCAATCTCAGGTGTCTCCCTGTCAGGACACATCATATGTGTCCCCTGAGCCCCATCCTCTCCCCTCCAGCCTTCCTTCTCCCAGCCCCTCCCGTTCCCTTATCTTCCACCCATCTGGCCCCTTGCCACCTGCTTGCAAGCGCATTCTTGTTTCCCCTCCACTGAAACAACCTCCCATTCGACCCCACCTGCTTCTCCAGTCCCCGCCCTAGCTTCAAAGCTCCAAAGCACTCTGCCTGCGCCTAGTGCCCGGACTGCCTCTGCCCAGACCTCCCTGTATCCCCTTGAACTCCTTCCCCTGCCCCCGAAGGCATCACATTCAAGCTCCTCACCTGCACACAGTCTTGCCCTAACCCCACATTTCGGCTCCCAGCCCCACCTGCTCTCCATCCCCATCCCCATCTCTCAGTTGTACATATTCTTCTACGCTGCCCACTACTCCCCAGAGCAGCCTCCTTCTGTCCTGTGATCCTGCTTTTCACCCCTGCTCTCTTGCCCCATCCTCTCATAGATTTGCAAGGGCCAGAAGGGACCAGTGTGATCATCTAGTTTGAGCTCATCCTGCCTGCGTTTGATTGTAAACTCCCGGGGTCGGGGGCCATGTTTGAATCTGTACAATGTGGAACGCTGGGCATCCCTATGGCCCCCGATAAATACTAATCTCTTACTCTCTGCACAGCAAACCTTAACTCTCACTCTTTTCAGCTATTTCTTTGTTGGACCCGAGTATTCTACAGGTTCTCCTGCAGTGAGCAGGGTTTTGGTTCTACAGAGACAGGCAGGATAGTGCAAGGAGCAGGCTGCTTTATATTGTTATCCCTAGCCAGGGAGTTCTTTTTTTAAAGTGTTATTGTTTCTCGGTCTACAAACCAGTTCCTCATTGGTGGTACGCTGCCAACATTTTGAAATCCTCATGCACCAAACCTCAGAGGGAAAGGAACGTTTTATGGTCAAATTGGGGACTTTTGTCTGTTTAGACTGTAGGCTCCTTTGGGCAGAGACTGTCGCTTATTATGCCTTTACACAATGCCTTATTATGCCTTTACACAATGGGGTCCCTGGTTAATACTATAACACAAAACATGACTAACAACCACAGGCCGAGTCAGATTAAAGGTATCAGAGAAGGCCAGCCAAGATGGGAGAAACAAGCTGACAAGTTAGGGGACTGTGCATGCTTTCTTCTCTTGAAATCAAGCTGCAGGAGCTGGGTCATCCGACAGGCCAGTAGCTGATGGCTATGAAAACACCACCATCATTATTAGGGCTTGGTATTTCCCCACCAGTTTATAAAATCCCGTTCCACACAAAAAATCGAGGTTTCCTCCTAACATGATGGTGATTTATGCACTACCCCGGTGCCCCTCCCACATGTTGTTAAATATTAGCTTGTATTTTTAATAAAATATGCTACTCTCCCAATCAGTAGGCCATGCTTAGTACTGCGCGGGATTGTTTGCTAAGCAAGGCAGAGCATTTCCTGAAAAAGCAGGGGAATGGCCATACTGGGTCAGACCAAAGGTCCATCTAGCCCAGTATCCTGTCCTCTGACAGTGGCCAATGCCAGGTGCCCTAGAGGGAATGAACAGAACAGGTCATCATCAAGTGATCCATCCCCTGTAGCCCATTCCCAGCTTCTGGCAAACCGAGGCTAGGGACACCATCCCTGCCCATCCTGGCTAATAGCCACTGATGGACCTATCCTCCATGAACTTATCTAGTTCTTTTTTGAAGGGCTGCATAGACTGAATGGCATGAAATCTAGTTTTCCAGCAAGAGAAGCAGCCTCACACCCTGTTCTCATAAGTCAAGGCATTAGCTGATTGCTCAGTTGGGCTCAGGCAGGAACGTCGCCCTGTGTCCATGTACACCACTGCACACTTGGCTAGCTTTTTATTGTCGTCGCCGATGTTCCCTCTTGTATAGCTGCGTGGGAAATGGTTTTCCCATCCCTCAAATATTTCAAGTTCAAATTCCCCCCCAACCCCCCCATCTCAAACCGGGGCAAAAAGATAAACTCTCAAAAATATTTGTGTGCCAACATTTTTTCCCGGTTTGGGTCAATGGGAACTTTGCTTTGATAATTTTGAAACGTTTGGTTTTGATTGGACTTTGATTCCCCTTTTTTAGTTCAATTAGCTTCAATTTGGAACCAAAGTCATTTCAAATCAGAAATTTGAATTTTTTGTTTTGAAAATGTCAGTGCAAGATGTTTTAACAGTTTCAAAAATTCTTTTTTCCAACTTTTTTTTCGAGTTGGGAGATTCATCCAGTCAGAACCTGGTTCATGAAGTTTCAATTTTGACGAATTGGCATTTTTGACCAAAAACTGATTCGGGAAAAAATTCCTGACAAGCTTTACCTTCAAGCAACATGTTGTGGTTTTGGTAGGAGGAAGTGTGATATAATTGTAACCTGATAACCCTGGGTGGAAAAATCTCATCTCCCTGCTAGAGAAGAGTCTTAGCTGTAAATTTTGGATCTGGAGCCCTGTCCAAACTTGCCCAGAATTCAGGGAGGCTTGGATCCAATGATCTAGCTCAGGCCTTTGTACTACAGGAAACCTGCAGGTATGGAGCATGCATCACAAAAGGGAGTCTAATGACATGCAAAGCGATTATGTGCGCAGATGTTCCATAACTGTTAAACTCTAAAAATGGCTAAAAGGGGCATTTCATATTTGTTTCAAGAAAGGAGGATGTGACGCGAAGGGACGAAAGGTGGAAATTCCTCCAGGACCTGATCAAATTAAGCCATCTGAGCAAGAGAAAGCCATAATTGCCATCTCCTCAGAGCATTAGAAGAAATTAAAAACAAAGGATCTCCTTTACTTCTCACCACTGTTGATGCTGCTAAATCGCTTACTGCATTTTGCTCTGCTTGAGGAGTGAGACAAACCCAATCAGTTTAACTTTGGGCCTGACCCTGCAAACTCTGGCTATGAGGCACAGTGGCATTGACTTACTCCTGCTTTGCAAGGCAGCACCCTTCATGGCCAGGGTTTTCAGCGCCCACCGTCAAGGTCAGATTTTCACAAGAGCTCAGGATGTTGGGTGCTGAGCACTTTGGACAGTCTGGCTGGAAATGTCACAAGGGGAGCAGTTGGCTGCTGAAAATCTGACCTTGCCTTTCTAGTTACCTTCACTCTCTGGTCCTTGCTGCACTAGCCAGCAGCTGCCAGGTTGGGGTTCCCAATACCTCAGTGGAAGGTTGAAATAAGAAAAGCCGGTAATGGTATTTTCGAAAGAAATAATAAAACACACTGCTATCCACAGCAGTTTTTTGGAAAATCTCTTTTTAAAACTGCTCCTAAGCTACTAGACAATATCCCTTTAACCAGAGACTTTTGGGGCCAAATCCCTGCCTGCTGTAACATCATTCGAATTAATCAAGCTACCCCAGGGTTGAATGTGGCCCATTTTGCATTGCAAGTCCTTGTTCCCATATACCATCTGCCTATAACGAAACCACTGGGGCCCACCTTCTTCCAAACAGCTCCTGGATTTGCTTTAAGTGGGCTGGGATTTCTTCCACTGACTGGGTTTTTTAACACCATTTGCTCCTCTGGATAAGTTCTATTTCAGCCAGTTTACTGTTAAACATTTCTCTGCTGCTGTCCAGGTGTGTAATAAAGTGTCTTTGCATCTCCCAGCCTGTGTGTGGCGGACTGTCATTTCCTTATGATCTTAACTCCCAAAAGAGCAATGCAAGGTATGGAATTGGTTGCAGGGATGGGAAATACTGGGGCTTTAAAATAAACTATTAAGCATAATTGATTTTAAAGGACTTGTTGTTCAGACAGCAGCCAGAGAGAAATCTCACTCATGGAAAGGCCATGGCTTGTCTTCTCTGCTGTCCTGCCCCTTAGGCAGTCGTTGGTGTAGTGTTACTAAATCAGATTGGTGGTGACTTACACCCATGCTGTAGTCTATGCTGGTGTAAATGGCTACACAAGGTACAAAGAAAAGCAGGCCCCATGTGTTCTACTCCCACCACCCTTGTAGAATCCAACCTGCTCCTTAGATACAACTGTGCTCCTCTACATTTACATTAGGGGCATGATGTGACTTGCCAGGTGGAAGAGATATCTGATACTTAGAATCATAGAGTAATGGTCTCATAGAATCATAGAATATCAGGGTTGGAAGGGACCTCAGGAGGTCATCTAGTCCAACCCCCTGCTCAAAGCAGGACCAATCCCCAACTAAATCATCCCAGCCAGGGCTTTGTCAAGCCTGACCTTAAAAACTTCTAAGGAAGGAGATTCCACCACCTCCCTATGGTGGAAACGCATTCCAGTGTTTCACCACCCTCCTAGTGAAAAAGTTTTTCCTAATATCCAACCTAAACCTCCCTCACTGCAACTTGAGACCATTACTCCTTGTTCTGTCATCAGCTACCACTGAGAACAGTCTAGATCCATCCTCTGCGGAACCCCCTTTCCGGTAGTTGAAAGCAGCTATCAAATCCCCCCTCATTCTTCTCTTCCGCAGACTAAACAATCCCAGTTCCCTCAGCCTCTCCTCATAAGTCATGTATTCCAGTCCCCTAATCATTTTTGTTGCCCTCCGCTGGATGTTTTCCAATTCTTTCACATCCTTCTTGTAGCGTGGGGCCCCAAACTGGACACGGTACTCCAGATGAGGCCTCACCAATGTCGAATAGAGGGGAACGATCACGTCCTTCGATCTGCTGGCAATGCCCCTACCTATACATCCCAAAATGCCCTTGGCCTTCTTGGCAACAAGGGCACACTGTTGACTCACACCCAGCTTCTCGTCCACTGTAACCCCTTTTCTGCAGAACTGCTGCCGAGTCATTCGGTCCCTAGTCTGTAGTGGTGCATGGGATTCTTCCGTCCTAAGTGCAGGACTCTGCACTTGTCCTTGTTGAACCTCATCAGATTTCTTTTGGTCCAATCCTCCAATTTGTTTAGGGCCCTCTGTATCCTATCCCTACCCTCCAGCGTATCTACCTCTCCTCCCAGTTTAGTGTCATCTGCAAACTTGCTGAGAGTACAGTCCACGCCATCCTCCAGATCATTTATGAAGACATTGAACAAAACCGGCGCGAGGACCGACCCTTGGGGCACTCCACTTGATACCAGCTGCCAACTAGACATGGAGCCATTGATCACTACCCGTTGAGCCCGACAATCTAGCCAGCTTTCTATCCACCTTATAGTCCATTCATCCAGCCCATACTTCTTTAACTTGCTGGAAAGAATACTGTGGGAGACCGTGTCAAAAGCTTTGCTAAAGTCAAAGAATAACACATCCACCACTTTCCCCTCATCCACAGAGCCAGTTATCTTGTCATAGAAGGCAATTAGATTAGTCAGGCATGACTTGCCCTTGGTGAATCCATGCTAACTGTTCCTGATCACTTTCCTCTCCTCTAAGTGCTTCAGAATTGATTCCTTGAGGACCTGCTCCATGATTTTTCCAGGGACTGAGGTGAGGCCAACTGGCCTGTAGTTCCCAGGATCCTCCTTCTTCCCTTTTTTAAAGATGGGCACTACATTAACCTTTTTCCAGTCGTCCGGAACTCTCCCCGATCGCCATGAGTTTTCAAAGATAATGGCCAATGGCTCTGCAATCACATCCGCCAACTCCTTTAGCACTCTCAGATGCAGCGGATCCGGCCCCATGGACTTGTGCTCATCCAGCTTTTCTCAAGTTGCAGTGTGGGAAGTTTAGGATGGATATTAGGAAAAACTTTTTCACTAGGAGGGTGGTGAAGCATTGGAATGCGTTACCTAGGGAGGTGATGGAATCTCCTTCCTTAGAAGTTTTTAAGGTCAGGCTTGACAAAGCCCTGGCTGGGATGATTTAGTTGGGGATTGGTCCTGCTTTGAGCAGGGGGTTGAACTAGATGACCTCCTGAGGTCCCTTCCAACCCTGATATTCTATGATTCTGTGATAGAAATGTTGGGTTGGAAGGGACCTCAAGAAGCCATCGAATCCAGCCTCCTGCACTAAGCCAGGATCAAGTAAACCTAAACCATCCCTGACAGGGGTTTGTTCAACCTGTCTTAAAACCTCCAATGACAGGGATTCCACAACCTCTCTTGAAAGCCTATTCCAGAGTTTTACTAACCTACTATCTGACATAACTCTCCCTTGGGGCAGATTAAGCCCATTACTTCTTGTTCTACCTTCAGCAGACATGGAGCACAATCAATCACCAACCTCCTTATAGCAGCCCTTAACATATTGGAAGACTGTTATCAGGTCTCTCCTCAGCTTTCTTTTCTCAACACTAAACATGCCCAGGTTTTTTAACTTTCCCTCGTTGGTCACGTTTTCTAGCCCTTTGATCATTTTTGTTGCTCGCCTCTGGACTCTCTCCAATTTGTCCACATTGTTCCTAAATGTACAGTGAGCAGCCAGCTGCGTTACTGGGGCCGGGACTCCAGGTCGTGGCTTGTCCTTTTGTCTTGAAGTGGGAGGGAGCTTCCCAGCCATGCTGTCCAGAGGCAGCTTCCTCTCCCCACCAGCTGGTAGGCAGTCGGAGGGGCGCACTCCAGCTTCTGGCAAAGGGGCAGGGATTCCCTCCTGGTTCGGCAGGCTGCACTGCTTTGTGTTTGGAAATGGAGGTACCAGTTTCTGGACTGTGATCATCTCCTGCAGAGGCGTGGAAGGAGCTTCCCCAGTTTGTGCCACTCCCCAGGGGCTGAGCACAACGGAAGGCTTAGTTAGTACTATGCCCCACAATCAGGGTGGTGAGGATGTGTTCATGGCCCTGTTTCTCCCTCCACATGGGTCGGGAGAGCTTTGCCTCCTCTCTAACACTGTGCAGTGTCCATGCCCCCAGGAGCTCCGTCTGGGGCATTACGCCTCCATTCCCACCCCCAGCCTGGTGTGGCTGTGCACCACAATCAAATCCTACATGCATCAAAATAACAACACAGGGCCAAGCCCCAAGGTCTTGACTCAATCCTTCCTCAGGTTGAAGGTATTATTGAGGTCATCACCCTGGGGATTTGGGCCACAGCCTTTTACATTTCTCTAGCAGTCTCACCCCAAAGGAGCCTACAGCACTTTACGCGCCAGGGGCATGATCCAAAGGGCTTTGGGTAATTATTATGATGTTATTATGTATTATTATTAGTATTATTAGTATGTATTATTAGTATTATTATGATGTAGTGGTATTGTGGTAGCCACTGTGAACCCCAATCATGAATCAGGGCCCCACTGTACTGGGCTGACCCAGAGAGCGTACGCTGAGGGTATGTCTCCCCTGCAATTAGACACTCGTGGCTGGCCCGTGCCGGCTGACTCAGGCGTGAGGGCTCGAGCTGCGGGGCTGTTTAGCTGCCATAATGTATAGTCAGGCTGGGCCTGCAGCCTGAGCTCTGGGATCCTCCCACCTCACAAGGTCCTAGAGCCTGGGCTGCAGCCCGAAGCCAAACATCTACACTGCAATGAAACAGCCCCTGAATCCGAGCCTGAGTCAGCTGGCCCGGGCCAGCCACGGGTGCCTAATTGCAGCGTCAACACACCCAGATACAGGGAAACGTATCCCGGAATTCACTGTACAGCTGCCGGGGTGGGGGTGGGGGCGGGGTGGGGGCAACTAGCCAGCTGAGACAACAGCTGGTGTAACAATGCAGGGAGCTCAAAAAGGAGAACGAGGGCCTGGCTTTCCAGATGGGCTGAGCACCGAGAAGCTCCCACGGATTCCAGCAGGAGCTGGGCATGTACAAGGCCTCCGAAAAGCAAGCCATTATTTGTCCATGTCGTGCAAGCAAGAGGCTGGCAGTGAAGGTCTCATCGGAGAGACGAATCAGGGGGCTAGTTATAGCTGCTTGTTAGTTTGCACCATTTGTAGCTCAGGCACAAATTAAGAGAGAGAGAGAGATTTGGGGACATTCCACCTACAGTGAATAATCTAAGAAGCCGGGCGGGGGAGGAGGTGGAGAATGGTGGGGGGTGCTTCAGCTGGCTTGCTCTGGGGTTGAAAAAGTTTGCAATGCTTTAAACACCTCCTCATTTTCCTGTATCAGCTAAACAAGAGATCGATATCAAAGAGAAACCTGTTGTCTGGTTAGAATGTGAAACAGTTCCTCCTCGCTGCATTTCCGGTGCGAGGCCAAGGCTGTTGGTGCTCTGAAAGCCTGCAGCTGGGGGAATCCCTCGCTATTTACATCTTTCCATGTGTTTACTGAATGCAAATCAAAATGTGCGTGCAGGGAGTTTATTTTAAATGTTCTTTGCAAATCTCTTTTCACCTTGAAATGGAATGTGATTCCGAAATTCCGAAGCGGGGGATCTGCAAAGGCCATGGCTACCCGCTGTTCTGATCTGACACCATCCGTGTTGATAGACTCATGATTGGGGCCCAGATCCTGATGCTCTTACTCCGGTTGGTGAGTGCCTTAGTATGGCACCCAGGTACTGTGGTGATAGGCGGCAGTATCAACCCCTAACATGAGTAATCAACTGCAGTCAAAGGGAACATGTGTGGAATGAGTGGATGTGTTTGGACGGTGGGCAAGCACATCAGAGCCTGCCCTGAGAATGGAGAGATTTTGTTTGAACATCTGGTGGGGGAGCGGGGACGGGAGGCGGTCCCTGCTTCTACCAATTTGGGGTCTCTACATCCCTGCAAAGCTCTAAGGACCCCTGCATTTCCGACATGTGCACCTCCTGGCTTTCATCCTCCCAGCCTCCAGGCAGCTGCCTCTCTCACAGAATTCTCTTTGGACCCATCAAGATTGCTCCTTAATGGGCCAGAAGTTTCCCTGGTTAAGCAAAACCAAGCATGTGCCCCAGGTGCTGAGCTGTCTGCCCTCCCCATCTCCTCAGACCCAGGAAGAGAGAGGTCACAAATGAACTGGTGCCCAGCTCTCCCAACGGCAGTGGAAGACAGTGACCCTAGGCCATCCCTTTGCACACCGTGCCGATACAAGTTGAATAACGTGCGCCAGAGGTCTTGGGACAGTCAGACTGGTTGGGTTGGTGCAGCCCCAGCTTACCTGTTAGCACGTGGCCTTTCAGTTTTCCAGCCCTCAGGTCTGTGCCCTGCAATGACAGAAAGGATTCAGTTAACGCACAGGACACCAGAATACGCAGTTGCTCACCGGACCTAATTATTTGCGTTGTAGAGGGGCCTAGGATCAGGACCCCACTGCACTAGGTGCTGTACAGACAGGCAGTAAAAAGACAGTCCCTGCCCCACAGAGCTCACAGTCTAGGTTCTGACGAGAGACAGCAGGTGGATGAGCCAGAAGGTGGGGATTGGGTTGGGGATGACCATAAAGGAAGCAAGTTTTGAGACAGGAAGCGGGGCCCCAGCTCACTACATGCGTAGCCACTGTCAGACTTACCCATCCAGGGGGAGGGTCTCAAAGGCACAAGGTGCAGTTAGGTGCCCAGCTCCCACTGAAAGTCAGTAAGTGCCATTGGTACCTTGGGGAACCTGCCCCCAGGTGTTTAATGTTAGCACAGTACAGCCCGCTGCAGCCTCCCTCGCGGCGCTGCCTCTCAGCACAGAGCACCCCCCGGACATTGCCTCACTTGAGTTTAGCTGGAAAGTTTCCTGAACTGAGTTTGTTTCCTTCATCTTCACCTTCTCCAAACCTCTCCTGACAGATGTCATTCCTTTCCCTGGGTAAGCAGGGGAAGGGCGGGGAGAGAATGTGCCAGGGCCTATATTTTGCTTGTTAATTTATATTTTAAAAGTGTCAGTGACTTTGTGCCCGGCAGCCAATGCACTGTAAAGTTCCCCTGAATCGCAGGCTGTGTTGTCACTGTGCTCTTGAAGCCAGCACACAGGGCCTGTCAGACGGATCATATTGGACCTGTTATCTGGGCCACAGGGTGCTGGGAAGGCTACAAAAGCTCTCTCTAAAAGCCCTGACACCATCCTGTGCACAGATATTCAGGCAGAAGTTAATTAATATCCCTGTGATGGCAGGAAGGTCACAGTGTCTTTGGAAAGCACATAGGCTGGAGTGTAGGGAACGAAGGTGAGGAATCAGAGATGCCTACAAAACCTGACAGGTGCAATTTACAGCTGCTGAGACAGATCCTCAGCTGGTGTAAACTGTCATGCTTCCATTTAAGTCAATGAAGCCCTGCCAATTTACACCATCTGAGAGTCTGGCCTATTGAAGACAATGAGGCCATGCTGATTTACACCATCTGAGAATCTGGCCTGCTGTATTCTAATCAGCCCACAATGAGTGAATTATGAATAGATGCAGATTCACCAAAAGCTTCGGAGCTTCCCAAAGCAATTCCCAGCCGAAGGCTCTTTGATTTTCTTCCCCTGATGGATCCAGAGAATTTCTCTCTGTCGCTTACTCACTCTTTGATTCCCTAAGGCAATATGTGCATTACACTCCCCACCAGGAATGTCAGGGAACCAGCCTATACCATGCTGTTCTCATTTGTAGACTAGAATGGATCTATACCATGTTTGTGGCCTTTGCAAAAGCCTTGTCCAAAGCTTTAGCATGGTTAGGGGATGTAGGCAGGTCCCAGGTACCTGAAAACGAAATTTATGATGCAAGCCTTTGTGCATCCGGTGCAATGCCTGCGGTTATATCCGGGGACAGTCAAGAATGAGCATTTCTCAAACCTTGTGAGAGAGCCTAGGACAATTTAGTTATGGCGCAATTCAATGCCCTAGCTTGCCTGGACTTTACCACCCCATCACAGTCTCTCTCTCACCTCCTCCTGCTGCAGCACTTATGGAGAATTCTAATAAGGTTTTGTTGAGACCAAAATACAGTCGGGCAGAACTCACATGCTGCAAATCAACAAACAGCACTAACAGATGGGGAGAGCCAAGCATAGCACAAGCCAATGCCGTGCAAACATCCCTTGACAGGTCTGCCAATGCACCTCACTCCTGACCTGCAGCACCCCCGACTAGTCCCCCACTCAACGCTGCCAGTGCACCCCAGTCTGGAACCGTAATACCCACTACTATTCTAGTCCTATCCCTCCTACCCTGCCAATGTGTGTGAATGCTCATCCGGAACAGCCCCCGTTATTCCAGGCTGCCTGCCCACAGGCACCCAGCTCTGCCCATGCACCTTAGTCTTGACCTGCCCTAGCAGTAATTAATTAGCAATTAAAGGAGCATCAGATAGAATGCATCTGACTCCCAGAATTGCTGGATCAAGCGTCACCCTTTCCAAGAATAATAGAAGCCATATCTTCATTGAGTCACTTGGTGATAAGAACATCGACCAAGATTCATGTTGCATAGTAAAGTTCATTGTAATGCAAACATCCTCTCAGTTTCTGTGCATTAGCTTTGCAGAGCCCAATGAAATTTTACCAGCCACAGCACAGAATTTCCTCACCCTCCCTTTCCATCACGCTCATGATAAAGATACTAATGACTAAGATTTTCAAAAGTGACGAGCGATGGGAGGGGCCTGGTTTTCAGAGAGTGGGTGCTCAGAACTGAATACTGCCCCTTGGGGGTGTGTCAAGTTCCCTTCCCCCCAAACAAACCCTGAAGCACCGAAAATCACCCATCGCTTTTGAAAATCTTGGCCTAATATTTTACTTGCCCATCAAAAGAAAGAAGCGATGGGTCCCGCATGAAGGTGTGAGGGGAGTTCTGCATGCCGCAGTCTGCCAATGCGCGGAGCAGTTTATCTCGCCAGAACAATGCTCAAATATTCTTGGATGGCAGGAGTGTTCCCCCGGCCTCAGTTTCTTTGGGATGAATTTCACTTCTTGGATAACTCTTATCTCAGCCTCTCTTCCAAACCCACGCAAGAACGTGGTGGTGGTGGGGGGGGGGGATTTAAAGGACCGTGCTGAGCATTCCATGGAAATTCTGATTTTTTTTTAATGCTCTGATCTGCCATTAAAAACTCTGATGCTCGATTTAAGTGAACTATGGCCGACTTCAGGAAAGACCAAGCCTCTCTGACTCAGCAGACTGCTCAGGTGAGGCCACCTGGAGCTAGGCACAGAGTCAGGACACAAGATACCTGTGGTGCTTTGCCCGAAGGCAAAGCAGGGAAAGCGGTCGTTGGTGGCAGTCGCCTGGGGCTGGGACCCTGAGAGTGAGGGTCCCACCTCGGCAGCGATTTCTTAAGGGCCGGAGCAGCAGCATGACGCTGAACTAACAGATGTTAGTGGCTAAGGGTCTATAATGGGATACGTTTCGAGTTGAAACTGGTTCTAGGACCACACTCAGAATGCGGCCCCGCCCAGTTCAGAGCTGGGACACCCTCCAGCCACCGTTAGCGTGGTGTCTTCTATGCCAGGAATTGAGGCCATTTATGTTTCGGAAGAGGGTTGGTCTTTTGATTGCAGCACATGGGACTGGGAGTGAGGGGAGCAGCGTTCTGCTCCTGCATCTGCCACAGCTTGTTGTGTGAATCCAGGCCAGCCTCCTCCCTCTCTGTAAAATAAGGACACTATGGGCTGCCTGGCCAGTGCAGGATCCCAGGTGCGGTGGAATCTGGCCACATCCTGGCGTACCCTGGATCTGAGGATCAGGCTCCGATTGAGAAGGGAGAAGAGGAAAAGCCCGGTGGGGCTGGGACTAGCGGTGCGGGGAAGAGCACTTTACAATAGCTGTTTGTTATAAAAGAGGCAGAGAGAAGGCAAGATTTAAAAGCAAAGGAGCAAATTCTGCTCTTCGTCACGCCAGCGTCCAATCGGCGTGAATTGTCAGAGTTGCTCTGGGTTTGCAGCAGTGTGATGAGGGGCAGAATCTGGCCTGGGGGCCTCTCATGCCAGCGTGGAGTAAAGGATGCTGCTCCTGGCACCTCCAAGGCATTCTGGGCTGCTGATTCATTGGCTGCCTATCCTCATGGAAACGAGCAGCACTGCTCTGTTTGTGGGGAGAGCCTGCCTGAAGTCTTTGGGGAGTCATATCTGCCCCTGGGGTCAAACCCAGCCCCAATTGCCCTGGGCAGCTTTTATTAGCTGGGCTGCCTGGCTGGATTCCTCAGTGGGACACCTGCGTGCTTTTGGAGGACGTCAAGAAGGCCAGCTCCAGGCTTTTCAGCCCCAGGAGGACGGCAGTCCCCAGCCACCTCCGCTCCATTAGATGAATGGGGCCCAGCAATGACATAGGCAGCTTTCTTGTACTTCAATTACAGACTGCAAACTGCCTGCCCGCTCTGGAATCTGCGAGGGCCGGGTTGTCAGCTCCTCCTGACCCCACCGGAGCGCAGGGTCAGCAGCACATTTCTACAAGTGCAGGAGAGATGAGTTAATCTCTTCACCCACCTCTTCCCATTTGCTGGGAAGAATCAATCACTTTCTCCCCCGTGCAGGGCAGGCGGAGGTGGGAGTCTGGCTTCCCACCTGTTCCTAACTTGGAAAGAAGTTCCAGGTGCCTCCTTCTCACTTTGGCACGGAGTGAAGCTGCGGCTGGTCGAAGGCTGCAGCGTGAGAGCTGTCAGTTGTCATTCGCTGGGGAGGAAGGTGCTCCGTGCTCCAAAGGCAGCACTGCCTGAATGCAGTGGGAATCCATTGATGTTTTCAGTTAACAAAAGGTAATTGACTAAAGGGCACCAGCTGTTCCCTGGGGGTACGGTGGCATCCTGCAGAGATTCATGCTTCGAGGTGTTGGTTTAGCGCTATGCCTCCGGTGCGTGGAATGCTCCTGAATGGAAATGAGCCCAGCAAAATTAACTGGACAGCTTCGGCTTGATACCCCCCTGCCCTGCTCCTTATCTTTCTATTTACCCCTTGTCAAGGGCTGCTGTTTATTGCACCGAGGCACTTTTCACCGACCCACTGCCAGGGACTACACGTGGTGCAGCACAACAGAGAACTCGGCCTGCTCTCTGGGGAGGAGGAAGAGGTGTCTCGTGGTGGAACAGAAGAGTCCAGCCTCTGAGTTCTATTGTGAATGATCTATGGGAGCCAGCGACTTCATAGCTCTGGGCCTCCGTCTGCCCATCTGCAAACAGAGGTTGATGATAATAGGCCAGGTGTGCAAAAGCTGGTCTCCTAACCTGAGAACAGATCCATATGAAGGACAAATTACCCAGCACTGCCAGGGAGAGTGGAAGCCAGAGACAGATGCCGAAATTGAGAGGGAGAGGAGAGAGATGAGGCAGTTTGGGAGAGGGAGATGCAGGTGGTCTGGCGAAAGGGAAGAGTTAATGGGGGAGCAGAGGGAAGGACAAACACGGAGGTCCCACTTTGAGAATTCTGGAGGGAAGGGAATGAAGAACATTATTTGCCTAGGAGGCTAGCGCTGTCTAGAGCTGGCCTGACACTGCTATTGGGATTGCCAGCTACTGTTCGGTCATCCACCACCCCCATCTGCTTTATAACTCCATGAAGTCTAGTTACCTAATGGGGACATCCAAATCAAAGTGCTTCCTTTACCTCTCAGCTCATTCATTTTCTTGTGACCTCGATCAAAGAGCTCGTCTCATCAGAGGAGGAAACCCGCCCCGCCCCGCCATAACTTCACTTGTACCAGTGGAATCACGCTGACGCACAGTGACTCCGGAGATACCGCGTGGGGATGTGCCACTTTGCCCATGCCAACATTGTGGCTTTGAATGTTTGACAGGCTCAAATGTTAGTCGGTTTATGTCCCACCTGAGTGGGACTCTGGCCTTGTCTACACTAGAGAAAAGTACCATGCTAAGTAACGGCTGGTCTCCTTCAGTCCCCAGGAGCGCACCTCTGTGCCCACAAATACAGGGGCTCTCATCGATAGCCCCCCCCGCCCAGTGCAAGGTAATGGTCCCAGCTGGGGTTGAGGGGT
The DNA here is from genome assembly GCF_965152235.1 of Eretmochelys imbricata. Classification (NCBI taxonomy): domain Eukaryota; kingdom Metazoa; phylum Chordata; order Testudines; family Cheloniidae; genus Eretmochelys; species Eretmochelys imbricata. Next base: position 6,331,516 of record NC_135597.1, read on the forward strand.
TAAGGAATGACGGAGTCTTGGTCACGCCTGCCTCAATCCTTTGAGCGTTGGCATGTGGATGCATCTCCCTGCTGCAGTGGGGCAATCAGTGGGAAAGGAGCAGAGAAGGAAAGTGCTAAAATAATCCAAGGCGATTGTTAGATTAGGCAGCGGAGAGGAGGAGAAGGAAACTATGAGGACAAAATAAAAACTATATGCAGGGTCCCCACCTGTGCCAGCTGGGCTTTGTCACAGGAGAGCATTCGGGGAAGTTCCTCTGCCCTTTGTAAATAGAACAGGCTCCCCATTAGCTGGGGTGGCACCTGTTAGTTCTCAGTTCAGCAGCCTTTTGGAAAAAACAAAACCCAGTGACCTCATGGATTTACGCTACAGGGACACCGAGGTTCCTGAACTCGCAGTAGTTTTGGAAATCCCCAAGGCAGTCCTAGAGGTTCACCATGCTTCAAAGGCCTCAGAGTTCATCTCACCACTAATACTGAGCATGGATTGAACCCTGAGCTCCTGCTGCACCAGGGGCAAGACAGAATCAGTCCTGCTGGGGATTTTGTTGGCAAATTGGCCCCAGGTCTTCTCCACTGCCATCCCTACGAGGTCCTCTGAGACATGAATCTGCTCTCCGGAGAGTGGCCTGCAAACTGGGTAGACACAACTCAACTTTGCTCCACTTCCTCGGGGCCTCCACCGCCCAACCTTTGTGAAACCACGTCTGCTGTACAATCTACCGTGTCTGCTGCCAGCAGAGCCTGAGTGTGTTTCTCTGAGCAGCCTCTGTGGGGACTGCCTTCCCCAGACCCCTCTCCGGATGGTATTATAAATCATGCTACAGGCTGTCACTGGGTGTGCTGGAGTATGCATGTGTGTACATATCTGTGGCTGGGAGCACGAGGGGAGAGCTGGTAGGGAGGGGTTAGTCTTTGATGTGGCCCTCAGGAGACAAAAGTTACCCTGGTTATGGAAGCCCTGCTCGAACTCCGCTGACCCAGGTGGTTTCATCTGCAGGTTCAACAAGGGCTAAGGTACAGGGCTAAGCATGCATGCCCCGAGCCAGGGTTACTCCCCAGCGGCTGCTTGTTCTCAGTGCGGTTACTTTGGCTGAAGTCTGGAGACTTAACTGAGCCAGGGGGCACAATTTTAAGAAGAGTCTCGGGGATTTAGGAGCCTAAATCCCATCGGTTTAGGCACTCCTGGGTCCTTTGGCCATCTCTAAGGCACAGCCCGGCAGCACGTTCCCGTCGGGCTCCACACTCCCCCGGAGTCGGGGGGTGTCTAGTGCGGCCCCAGCTGCTTTGTAAAATCTCTGTAACAATCTGCGATGAGCAGGCCCCCCCAGGGGCTGGGCTATCACCGTTGCACAGAGCTTCGGAGAGACCTATTTTCCCAGCGCCGGCTGGAACAGCTGAGAGCGCGAGAGAGACGGAGGCGCCGGGCTGAACGGAGATGCGGGGCTCTGGGGCAGCAAGGCCACCCGGGATGTGCCAATGTTAGTTTAATAGCTCTGGCTACATGCCGTGTGCTTGGAGGCCGCTGAGCTGTAACTGCCCATGGTGTTCCACGTACTGCCGCACAGCCTCGGTGGATCCCTAGCATGGGCTGAGCTAATGGACGCTGATGTGCTGCCATGTTTATTAAATACCTTTTTATGAGAGCATTAATATTTCTTAATGACACCATTTGAGCTTAACGTCCTTTTTTCCTCCCGAGGATGTGGTCTGTGGCTTGTAAGGGGAGAGCTAAAAATTCCCACCCTCCATGCCGCTCAGACTGTGGAGGAGAGGGGCTGGAGGAAACCGGTGATGTTGTTCCGGGGCATATAAACCCCAAAGGGACACCAGCTCGATAAGTTACCATTTGTATGGAGTATCCGGGGACCCCAGTCAAGGAAAGTCTGGGGGCGTCTTATTATTTAGGCATTGGTGTTGGACTCGGGAGATCTAAGTTCAATTCTTGGTTGAAGTCACGTAGGGCCCGATTTTCCATAAAGCTCAGCCTGTTGGGTGCTGGGCTCTCTTGAAAATCTGACCACCAGTGTCAGAACAGGAGTCGCTGGCTGCTGAGCACTTTGGGACACTGGGCCCTTGTTTAGGTACTTAAATGGGAACTGAGCTCTTTTGAAATGGGGGGTGCTGAGCCCTTGAAACACTGTCCCTGAGCTCCTCTCAAAGTCTGGCCCTAAATCTCCTTGTGCCTCATTTCCCCATCAGTAGAATGGGGATAAAAATAATTTCTTAGTCTGTCTTGGCTCTTTTGACTGCTAACTTTCCAGAGCAGGTACCGTCTTCCCTTCCAGCTGTTTGTGCAGCACCGACCACCATGCGTCCCTGATCTCAATTGGGCCTTTCGGGTGTGACGGCAATACAGGAATCAGGACCTGATGGTGCTAGGTGCTGTACAAACATCCGGCAAAGAAAAAGTTCCCAGCCTGAAGAACTTACTGTTTAATGATAATTCTACTGAAAAAAGAGAGGAGGATGCTGTCATAGCCCATTTATGGAGCCGTAACCCACTGCGACACCTGAGACGCCTTCTGCAAATGCCAGACGGGATTTGGCTGGCGCTCCTGGACAATATGAATGAATAAAACACAACCCCCTTCCGAGCTTCCAAAACTCCTCTGCATGGCAGGAGACCAGCATATTGTCCAGAGCGGCTCTTTGCCATGCAGAGGAGTTCGTTACATTGCAGGTCATTCCAGCGCACTGTCCCGCAAATGGCAGGGGAGCATTGAGGCTCTGAGGTAGGTCTGCTTGGGCCCTTGGTGAAGTCCGCTCCACATTGAATGAGTCATATTTTGTTTTCCCCTTCATAAATCTTTTCTAGAACATGTCTGATCCCATCTGAGGAAGGGGGAGGAGGGGACTGGGAAGGGGAGCGGTGGAGAGAGAAAATCACTAAGGCAGGGACTCAGGGTTAGGGAAAGTGGGTGTGGGAATCAACACAATAGCTGGCAGGAGACCAGGACAAACAGATGACTGATTGGACTGAGGTTTGTGAATAAGAACAGGGCTGGCTTGTTATTCACTCCCAGATATAACTCCTTCTCCCTTCCCCCTCTCCACCCTGCCCCGAGCCAACAGCTGGAACACTAGTAAACAAGAAGGGCTCTCTGCAAGGAGGGACAGCAGGATGGAGCGCAGACGCTTGCTCCTGGCATTTGCAGCTGCTTGGCCTGCTAGTTGAACGGCTTTCTGCACTGGAAGGCTCTGAGTTCATGCTGGAGATGCTGGGTGCTGTCTCTACAGTAGGCTGATATGATTAAAGAACAATTAGTAAACTGGGGAAGTTAATCCCCAAACAAACAAGGTGCTTCCTGCACTGCTCGCTTAGGGTACGCTAGCTCGAAGGGGAGAGGCGGCTTCAGAACTGGCACACGCAGGAGGCCAGATTTATTATTCTCCCTCTTTGTTATCTTTATAACGAAGCCAGGATTTATGAATTGGCTCTCACTAACACAGGGGAAAGTCTAAGGAGGGATAAACCAGCTGACATGGGCTAAGAACCAAGCTTTCTCCAAACAAACCCGAGGCTTGAAAAGTGCCGTAAAAGAAAAGAATTGCAACTATATGGATGCCTAGCAACATTGTATCTATTTGATTTATCCGTCTCACCTCCCCCCTCCCTCAGCTCTATGTCCTTGTCATCTTAGACTGTAAACAGTTTGGGGCAGGGAATGTGTCTACATATGCGTCTCACCTAATACAATGGGGGCACTGATCTTGATTGAGGCCTTTGGCTGCTACTGTAATATAAATATTAAATGGTAGTTGTTTTTTCTCCTCCCGATAATTTTCATTTTTAAACCCCTCTGCACTTTCTGCTTCTGGCCCATGAAGCCTGGAAGCATCATGAGACAAAGCCTGGTCTAGTGATATTTTCAGCCCAATTTTGTGGACTATAGGAGGTCCATTGTAGAGATGGGCAGACCAAAATCCCAGCTCTGAATATTCCAAAACTCTGGAGTTTCAAAATCCAGATGCAGGTTTGGGTTTTGTGGCTGGAGCGCATCTCGAGTTAGATAAATCTCAGCATTAGGATGGGAGTCCCAGGCCCCAGCAAGTCTAAACCAGCCCTGGCGACCCCATTGAAACGGGGTTGCGACCCACTTTGGAGTCCCGACTCATAGTTTGAGAACTGCTGCACTGGATGACACTCCCCATCCAGAGCCATGAGTCCTGACCCTTGCTCTAGCCACAGAACTCCCAACCACCAGCAAAACTATAGCTCCGTAACTTCTGGTGGGGTCTGGAAATCATCCGATGCTTTATTCATTTGATTTATACAGTTCATGTTCTGTATCACGCCAGAGGGGAGGGACCAACATTCGGGTTCCAGCTGACCTGGCTCTGCACTCATTGACACACACACACAGCTTTCCAGGGTCTCCTCTCTACCTCTCCCGGGTCTCTCTGAGTTGCGGGTTCTCCCCTCTCAGACCCAGAATCATTGCCAGTGTCACAGACCCTGCCCCTCGCTCAGAGGAGACAATTAAACAGGCCCTTTTGCATTGCGGTTGATAAGGCTGGATGTGGGAATTGCATACAGATGCTCCGGTCCCTTAGGATGACTCAAACCTAACTGGACACCAAAGCAGGGAGGGGGAGTTGGAGAAAGAGAGAGAGAAGGGAAATCTTGGGAGGCTAAAGCCACCCTAGGGATTCCCTTCAAAGGCTGAGCTAATCTGGTGCTGCTGAGCCCCCTCCTTGCAGGCAGGAGCAAGGGAAGTTATGATTTCCTGCCGTTCAGAACCCTTTCCTCTGTTGCTCTCCGCACTAGCATTGGGCTGATCCCCCATTCATCAGCCCCAGTTCTGCACCAGGCTGACGATTCTCAAGGTCTTGCCCAGAGTCCTGTGTGCCAGGCAGACAAGCATCCCGGTTCCTTAATTGCTCCTAGAGAATGCAGGGATTCTGCTACGGAGGGCAGCTTAGCAGGACAGATTCAGCTCTCCAACCCTATGCCATAGCTAATGCAGTGCCAAACACTCACCAAAAGGGTTGTACATTTTCCTGTAGGAATTCTCTCCAAGTCTGATCTGAACCCAAAGCCCAAATCCAAATGCCTTAAGCTCTGGGGCAGTTTGGATCCAGATCTAGGCTTGAATTTCACAACCGGTCCCTTTCTCTGGAATGGTACCAGACCTCAATTCTGGACTCCTGCAAACGTTCACCTTCAGCTCCAGTTGTGAGATAACACCCAAACAGATGCTCAGATACCACGTAGGGATAGATGCATTAAAAATACGTCCTGTAGAAAAGATAGACTAGATCAGATGAAGAGAGCTAGCTAGCTAGGCATACAGACAGAACAGCCTCTGGTCAATGCTACTCACATCAACGTTTATGCTCCCTGTGCTTGCTGCTGCTAACTGCACTGTCCTATGTAGTGTGCAATGCTGTTCTAGTGCCCAGGGAGGGCCTGGCGGAGCTCTGCAACAACAGGGAAAGAATTTACACAAAGTTTTGCAGAATTTTTTTTCTGTTTTCCTTGGGGAGACTCTCTGCTTCCCGCTGTCCCTTCTCCCCCTTCCCCTCTGACCTATATTTAGGCTCTGAAGGCTGAAATCTATTTTCACATTTTTAAATTTTGAGGAATAACGGACACTGCTTTCCAAATAACTCCTCCATCTTTATCAACATAAACGTTTGCACTCTAAGAAAATTCTCTCTCTCTCTCTTGGACACACACGCACACACACACAGAGATGGTTATTGGCCATTATACATTCAGGGTCCAATTCTGCTACCCTGTCATGACTCTGTGTATTAGAGTAATGCCATGGGGGGCCCCCAATCAAGCTCAGAGCCCCACTGTACACACACTGTACACACAGTCCCTGCCCCAAAGAATGATTTAACTAGTTGAGATAGACAAAAGGGGGGAGAGAGGTGGGGTACCCCCATTTTGCAAAGGGATTACATGAGTTGTCCAGATGTCACCTAGGGAGTCTGTGCCAAAGCTGGCCACTGACACCTGATTTCCCAAATCCCAGTCCAGCGCCTTTAACCAGAAGACAACCTAATATGAATGTAACTGTTCATGGGATAAGGGATGAAACCACGTGAGCAGCAGAGTGGAGGTGGGGGCAGAAATTGGGCCCTATCTGAGCATGGCAGTTGAGATTCATGACAGAATCATAAATGTAATGTACAGAATCATGTTATTTCATAATAATGGGTTCGCATTTCAGTTTTAAGCATTGTGAAATACCAAATTCTTTGCTAGGGACTCAAACACACATGCGATATTTAAGAAAAACATCAAAACGCTTTCCTTTTCTGGCGGAGTTCCAGCATTTTTCCAGTGAATTATGGGTGGAGGAAGAAATTGACAATTGGCAACGGTTACCAGTTATAATCTAATCCCTCCGACCCTGCACAGAGTCATAGAGTTTAAGGTCAGAAGAGACCACCAGCTCATCCAGTGTGACCTTCTGTATATCACAGGCCACCAGCCCCACCCAACACCCGCACGCTAAACCCAACCACTGAAATGAGACCAAAACTCAAGAGCCCACAGGAGACTAGGCTATGATGTGCCACAGGCAGAGAACAGGAGGGACCGAGGTGCACCAGTGCTGAAGGCCCCCACAGCAGCAAACCAGATGATTTAACTGGGAATTGGTCCTGCTTCGAGCAGGGGGTTGGACTAGATGACCTTCAGGGGTCCCTTCCAACCCTGATATTCTATGATTCTATGATTCTATGAGCAGGGAAATGGTTAAGTGAGAGATACCCAGGTAACCCTGACAAGTGACCTGCCATTACATGCCGCAGAGGAAGGTGAAATTCCCCCGCCCGCCCCAGCATCACTGCCAATCTGGCCTGAGGGAAAATTCCTTCCTGACCCCCTTCTGGGGATCAGTTAGACCCTGAGCATGTAAGGAAGAACCAGCCAAGCACCTGGGGGAGAGAATGCTCGGTGCCACCTCAGAGCCCTGACCCACCCCATGCAGTGTCCCATCTCTGGCCAGGGCCATCCCTGGTGCTACAGAGAAATACATTTTTGGGGGGTCAGGGTACCCCTTCCTGAATGTCCCAGGATCATTTAACATTTGACAAAGTCCCCAAAGGGAGCGCGTGTGATAAGCAGTGTGGTCAGCTTGATGTGGCAAATCTACAGCATGGACGGGTGCTGCCAGACAGTATAGACTGCTGTACATCTGACAGGAGTTGCCAGGGGTGATGCTGGATCAGATCAAACCAGGTAGGAAAAAATCTGAGATTGTGAATAGGAAAACAAGGTCCTGGCAGGGCTCCTAGCGTAACATTGCGTAACCTGATGTTATGTCAGCAAGTGATACAAACAAACAGAAACATTACAGGACTCCGTTTAAAGCCCAGCACACCTTCATGCTCACACTGGCCCTGCTGTCTGCACACAGCAAGGGAGGGAGAGACTCCCAGATGCTCAGAGGCTATAGGTTGCCCGGTGGAAGCTGGAACTTGGTTACTATCCCATCACTCACTGACTTGGGTTTGGGATCCTATATATAGCCCATGCAGATGGCCACTCATTTTGGCTTTTCACTCGGGCACTACTAAATCTTGGCTATCTGGAGGAGTATGAACAATAGGTTAAAGCAGAGGGGCTGCAGAGTCAGGACTCCTTGGGTTCTATTCCCAGCCTTGAGAAGGAGTAGGGGTCTACTAGTCACAGAGGGGTTGAGAGAGGCTGGACATCAGGACTCCTGGGGAGAGCGAGCTGGAAATTTTCCATTGGGTGTGGGTCAGCATATGGCGACTTGTTGGAACTGAAACTTTTCATGGAAAAGTATCATTTCCGATGAAACTTTCATCAGGAAGGTGTCTCTGGTCCAGGATGGCTTTTCTGGTCAAAACCAGAGAGAGTGGGCAAGACCAGTGATTAGCTCATGTGGAACGTGGAAGATACATGGTCAAGTCTCCTGTCTGATTCAGAACAGGAATTAAACCTGGGTTTCCCACAGCGCCGGTGAGTGCCCGAACTCAGGGACGTTGGAACAGTGTGTATAGTGGGAGTGCTGAAAGCCATCGAACCAAACTGCGAGCCCTGTATGTGATGGGAATCCACTTCAAGGCAGGAGGTGCGACAGCACCCCCAGCACCATCACCCCTGCCTAACCACCGAGCTGCAGAGTATTCTGGGGTGGTTATCTCTCCGTCTTTTCTGTTGTAGCTGCTTCTCTTTGCTTGAATAATTAGACATTCACTGGGTAGAGAGAGAGATTGGCCCTATGACCCTGCAGTTAGGGCACTCACATGGCAGATGCAGGGACTCGAACTTGGGTCACATCCTGATGAGGACTGGGGGTTTCTCTTGCTGTGGCTTTTCACAAAATCCTGCCTTTCATCCTGATGCAGAATGAGGAAAAGTTTGGAATCGGGAAGGTTTTCACAGGATGGGAAACCGTTTCCCAGCCAGATCTACTCTTGGGTTCTATTCCTGGCTCTGGGAGGGAAGTTGATCTAGTGTCTGGAGCAGGCACGTAGGTTTTTGGTTCTGTTCCCAAACTTGCTGTGGGACCTTAGGCAAGTCATTTAACTCCTCCAGGCCTTAGCTGGGACATTAACACTGACCTGCCCTAGGGAATGATATGAGACTTAATTACAGTATTAAAGTACTTGGAGAGCCTTTGAAGCAGACCTAGGGTACGACTGCCCTGCAAAAAGCCCATGGCAGCAAGTCGACAGATTTGGGCTTGCACTATGGCAGTAAAAATAGCCATGCAGGCGGGAGTAGGCTTCACAGTCCAAGCTTCAGCCCGAGTCTCCATGGCTATTTTTAGCACTATAGTGCGAGCCCTGCACCTGTAGACCTGGGCTCTGAGACTCACTGCTGCAGGGTTTTTTGCAGTGTAGAAATACCCAGAGACTGCCCAAAGTCACACAGAGAGTCCAGGAGAGAGCTGGGAATAGAACCCAAGAATCCGAACTCCTTGTCCGCCTCTCCAATCACTACAGCAAACTCCTTATTAGATCTCAGCTGTCCCAGCCCCCTGCTACAACCTCTAGCTCACAGGAGTTGCATTTTCAAAAAATTTTTTCCCTACAGGATCTCTTCTGGAATTTAATTTATCAGAAGAAAAAGACGCTGAAGCATGAGTCAGGTAGATGACAGGCTGGCTGGCTGCACTGGAGAAGATGCAAAGGAGCAGATGTCCCTTAGGAGCTACAAAGACAAATGCCTATCCCCTCAAGGAGCTAGAGGAAACAATGACACAGCAGTCTCTCTGCCTTGGCACTGTTCACTGTTCTTTCAGTCGCTCCCATCCCTGGTGGGCATCTGATGCAAGAGGCTGACGCCGGTAACCAGCAACTCGGATAGGCAGAGAGCTTGTTGTAAGAGTCCCCGCCAAAGTCTGCAGACAATTTGCCTCCTGTAGTTACCACAACAAATAGCTGATTTCGCCCTGCCCCAGCAGCAGTTCTCACCCTGCTGGGGCAGACTCCTTGTGCTGGATCTTGGAGCTACCAGGTGGGGTGGGGCCTTGCCATGCTCACTCTCTAGAGCTGGACAAATTATCTGCGCACTCACCGGGGTGGATTCAGCTGTGAGAATGAGCAGGGGGCAGCCCCAGACGCACCAATTTCTGAGGCATGTTGAACCAGATATCATAGTTGGTGTGAACTGGCCTTGCTTCATTGACTGCCGCAGAATTAGGCTGATTTACACTCACTGAGAGATCTAGCCCATAATATTTATGATCTCTCTTCCTGTGGAGTCTCCAGAACTCCCGGCAGTCTGCATATGTTGGAGACAGGCTGGCAGGAGGGCGTTAAACTAATAACAAAAGTGGAGGGTAAAAAGAGGAAAGATATGAGCCCTCAGCACAAAATCGAGGTGTTGAGAACAAACTGAATCAAGGAACCAAAGGGTACAGAGACTCGATTTAGGAGTCTCTGCTTCTGGAGATGAGCTGTGTGGCTGGGATGATGCACAGCAGGAGGACTGAGGTGGCAAAATTTGCGGACGATCCAAAACTACTCAAGCTAGTCAAGTCCCAGGCAGATAGTGAAGAGCTACAAACGGATCTCACAAAACTGGGTGACTGGGCAATAAAATGGCAGATGAAATTCAATGCTGATAAATGCAATGTAATGCACATTGGAAAACATCATCCCAAATCTACATATAAAATGATGGGGTCTAAATTAGCAGTTACCACTCAAGAAAGAGATCTTGGAGTTATTGTGGCTAGTTCTCTGAAAACATCCACTCGATGTGCAGCAGTAGCAAAAAAGTGACCAGAATGTTGGGAATCATTAAGAAAGGGATAGATAAGAAGACAGAAAATATCATATTGCCTCTATATAAATCCATGCTTTATCCACATCTGGAGTACTGCATACAGATGTGGTTGCCCCATCTCAAAAAAGATATATTGGAACTGGAAAAGGTACAATTGGAAGGCCAGACTATAATAGGGTTCAAAAAAGAACTAGAAAAGTTCATAGAGCATAGACCCACCAATGGCTATTAGCCGGGATGGGGTCCCTAGCCTCTGTTTGCCAGAGGCTGTGAATGGATGATAGAGGATAGATCACTTGATGATTCCCTGTTCTGTTCATTCCCTCTGGGGCACCTGGCATTGGCCACTGTTGGAAGACAGGATACTGGACTAAATAGACCTTTGGTCTGACCCAGTATGGCTGTTCTTATGTTCTTAAGAAATTCTTTAATTGTCTATACACCAATGCTGGAGCCTGGGTAACAAACAAGAGGAATTGGAATTGCTCAATTATGAGCATAAATTTAATCTAGTTGGTATTCCTGAAACCTGGTGGGATGATTCCCATGACTGGAATGTTAAGAGCAATGGTTAGAATCTATTTCGGAAGGATCTAGGGGACAAAATGGGGGAGGCATTAATGTCAAAAATGGCATTACCTGTTTCCGAGTCACTGATAACTCAGAAGAAAATGATCTTGAATGCTTATGGATCGATATCCTAACAGATAAAGCACAAGATGGGGTATTAGCTCATGCCTGCGACAGATCACCAAATCACACTAGCGAACAGAATGACAAGCTCCTTACCCACCTATCTGTAATGGGTAAGGAAAAAAAGCTGTGTGATTATGGGGGACAGAGGTCTCATGCTGCCAATACTAAAACATCCTTGGAATTTTGAAATGTTATAGCTGACAATTTCCTACCTCAAAGTGTGTGTTGCATCCAATATGGGGGAATTCTATATTAGACTTTGTCTTGGCAGATAAAGAGGAACTAATCACAGAACAAAACATTAATGATGGCTTAGTTACAAGTGACCATAACTTGATCACATTCATAATGTGAAAAAATATTGTGTCCAGACCAGGGATATATATATTTGGTACTTTAAAAGGGCCAATTTCACAAAACAGAAAACAATTATGAGCCAAATCAGCTGAGAGGAAGAATTTAATTAGAAAAATGTGAATGATAATTGGGACTTGTTTAAGAACACTTTACTAGATGCACCAAAAGCCACCATCCCACAGCTGAGAAAGAAGGTCACATTGGTTAAAAAACAGACCTGGTTTAGAGAGGAAGTGAAGGCAGCTATTAAATATGGTATACTGTATATATAAAACAAATGGAAGAAAGGGGAAATTGATAGTAATGAATATACATCAGAAGCTAGGCATTGTAGAAAATTGATAAGGGAAGCAAAGGGACATAAAGGGAAATATATGGCCAGCAGAGTTAAGAACAATAAGAAGCATATTAGGAACAAAAAGAATCCTAACAATGGTACTGGTCCTTTACTAGATGGAAATAATAGAATTGTAGGATTGTAGGACTGGAAAGGACCTCAAGAGGTCATCTAGTCCAGTCCCCTGCACTCATGGCAGGACTAAGTATTATCTAGACAATCCTTGACAGTTGTTTGTCTAACCTGCTTTTAAAAATCTCAGGTGACGGAGATTCCACATCCTCCCTAGGCAATTTATTCCACTGCTTAACCACCATGACAGTTAGGAAGTTTTTCCTAATGTCCAACCTAAACCGCCCTTGCTGCAATTTAAGCCCATTGCTTCTTGTCCTATCCTCAGAGGTTAACGAGAATATTTTTTCTCCCTCCTCCTTGTAACAACCTTTTATGTACTTGAAAACTGTTATCATATTCCCTCTCAGCCTCCTCTTCTCCAAACTAAACAAACCCAATTTTTAAAATCTTGCCTCACAGGTCATGTTTTCTACACCTTTAATCATTTTTGTTGTTCTTCTCTGGACTTTCTCTAATTTGTCCACATCTTTCCTGAAATGTGGCACCCAGAACTGGACACAGTACTCCAGTTGAGGCCTAATCAGTGCAACGATGATATAGGATAGAATCAATAATATGATATGAAATGACAGAATTAGTAATAATGCAGAAAAGGCACAGGTGTTCAATAAATATTTCTGTTCTATATTTGGGCAAAAACAGATGATGTAGTCAAATCATATGGTAACACACTTTTCAATCCACTTTGTATCTCAGGAGGATGCTAAGCAGCAGCTACTAAAGTGAAACATTTTAAAATGAGCAGGTCCAGATAACTTCATCCAAGAGTTTTAAAAGAGCTGGATGAGAAGCTCACTGGACCACTGATTTTCAATAAGTCTTGGAACACCTGAGAAGTTTCAGAAGAGTGGAAGAAAACTAATGTTGTGCCACTGTTTAAAAAGGATAAATGGGATTACTTGGATAATTACAGGCCTGTCAGTATGACATCAATCTTGGCAAGATAATGGAGCAGGTAATACAGGACTTAATTAATAAAGAATTAAAGGAGGGTAATGTAATTAATGCCAATAAATTTGGGTTTATGGTAAATAGATCCTGTCAAACTCACTTGTTATTTTCTTTTGATGAGATTACAAGTTTGGTAGATAAAGGTAACAGTGTTGATGTAATATACTCACATTTCTGTAAGGCATTTGACTTGGTACTGCATGTCATTTTGATTAAAAAACTAGGAAGATATGAAATTAACATGGCACACATTAAATGGATTAAAGCCTGGCTAACTGATAGGTCTTAAAATGTAATTGTAAAAAGGGAATCGTCATCAAATGAGTGTGTTTCTAGTAGGGTCCTGCAGGGATCCGTTCTTGGCCCTAAGCTCTTTAACATTTTTATTAATGACCTGGAAGAAAACATAAAATCATCACTGATAAAGTTTGCAGATGTCACAAAAATTGAGGGAATGGTAAATAATGAAGAGAACAAGTCACTGATACAGAGCAATCTGGATTGCTTGGTAAACTGGGCACAAGCAAACAATGTGTGTGTTAATATGACTAAATATAAATGTATACATCTAGGAACAGAGAATGCAGGCCATGCTTACAGGATGGGAGACTCTATCCTGGGAAGCAGTGATTCTGACAAAGATTTGGGGGTCACAGTGGATAATCAGCTGAACATGAGCTCCCAGAGCAATGCTGTGGCCGAAAGGGCTAATGCAATCCTTGGATGCATAAACAGGGGAATCTCCAACAGGAGTAGAGAGGTTATTATACCTCTGTATTTGGCACTGGTGAGACTGCTGCTGGAATAATGCGTCCAGTTCTGGTGCCCACAATTCAAGAAGAATGTTGTTTAAATTGGAGAGGGTTCAGAGAAGAGCCACAAGAATGATTAGAAAACATGCCTTACAGTGATAGATGCAAGGAGCTCAATCAACTTAGCTTAACAAAGAGAAGGTTAAGAGGAGTTTTGATCAGGCTATAAGCACCTGCATGGGGAACAAATATCACTGACAAGATTGGATGTTTTTCTGAAAGACCTGCTCGAGGAATTATTTTGGGGATGTTCTCTGGCCTGTGTTATACAGGAAGCCTGACTAGATGATCGCAATGGTGCCTTCTGGCTTTGGAATCTACGAATAGCACTTTTCACCTGTAGATCTCAAAGTGATTTACACAGATGAGTAAGTGTCATTACCCCCATTTTACAGACAGAGAAACTGAGGCACGGATAGCCACTGTCCCAGGGTTACACAGTGAGTCTGTGGCATAGCCAGAAAGAAAAAAAAAAGACCTTTTGCTTCCTAACTCAGTGCCCTCTCCCCTAGATATTTGGTCCTTCATCTCTTGTACTTTAACCACTAACCCAATGAGACTTTTAAACAAAAACAAACAAACACACACATCCACTCAAGGAAATAAAAACAGCATTGCCAACTGTCCTGATATTATTGCAAGTCTCACAGTCCTTGCTGTTATTTGTAAAGCCCCAGCTCCTGAAGCCACATGTGTCCGTGAGAATCTCGGCTTTTATTTCAAAAAACAATTTTCTAGCTCTTGTGGCTGCAGAGAAAATCTAGAAACCATGGCCCAGGTGAGCCCTAAAGGCTCAAAACCTGGAGGCAAATAAAAAAATCCCAAAATGTATTTTAAAAAAATCACACAATTTTAAAGCCAATTGCATAATTTTCAGAGGCCAGACTTATGATTCTTCAATGCTGTGGGCTGGTGCCACTAAAAACCACAAACCAATGAGGATAAAGGAACACAGCGGGGCCGGCTCTCTTCTCACACTGGTTTTACATCATTGTGACTCCAGTGAAGCTATTCCTGATTTACATCAGTTGCCGAGGGGGAGGAGGGGAAGGAGGGGGAGAGATTTAGACCTTTGGTGAAGATAGGAAATGCACAGCCAGTTCAGAATTGAGTGCTGCAGGTAGAATGACCAGACTAGGGTGACCAGATAGCAAGTGTAAAAAATCGTGACACTTTTTTTTTTCTGGGGGGGAATAGCTGCGTATATAAGACAAAGCCCCTAATATTGGGATGGTCCCGATAATATTGGGACGTGTGGTCACCCTAGACCAGACCTATCTTATCCTCTTAGATGCCTGGCAACTTTAGGAGAACTTTCTGCCTGTCGCTAATTACTTGGCTTTGCTGCATCTTGAGTGATTGGTTTTAATGAATATAAATGACAGGAGATTAATCGGCTGTTCAAGAGCCTCCTGCTCCTCTCTGTAGGATCTCGCTATGCTCCATTCAGTCCTGCATCCCACTATGGCCAGGCGGCAGGCTTATTGTTAATCTGTTAGCATGCCAGCGCCTAGGCTTAATGGAGGAAAGGGCAGAGCAGCTCCTGGGAAGCACTGAATTCCCCAGTGTTCTCTGGAGACGGCTGTGCTGTTCCACATGACGGGGTTTGGGTGGCTTCACAGTCCTTTGCTGCTGGCGTTATTTGTTCACAGGATGTTGCAGAGCTCCCAGGAACCAGTCTGGCTAGGAGTCATGGATATCTGCAAGGAGCCTCCTTTAACCTCTTTGCTGCTGCCAAGCTGCATGGGACTGCACTGAAAGGGTATCTGGCTCCATACACTAGCTACACTAGGCAGGAACACTGAAGAGGTTACATTCTTTATTTGCTATAATATATACATAGGAACCTTGACCAAGGATTTCAAAAGTGCCTAGTGATTTTGGAAGTGCCCAGCCTAAGACACGTTAAAGGGACAGCTTCAGGGCTGAGCACCTAGCTGCAGATTTTCATTGACGGAGCTACAACCATTCACGTCCTCCGAGGATCTGCCAGCTGCTACTTAATGTGTCCCAAGTTCGGCAAGTAAACATTAAAGTTCCCCAAATCACTTATCTCCTTCAAAAAGCTTGGCTGCTGGATCTACCACGCCAGCCCCATCAAGGCTAGTACCCTGCCTCTACAATGAACAATGCTTGATGCCTAAGAAGAATGTGTTAAACCACCCATAATACACCGGGCTAAATATACAGTGCTCTATGCATGGGCATAAATTCCTTCCGGATCCTGTGTTGGTCAGCTGATGCCCTGGGGCATGAGATTTGATTACTCATTACCATAGAATAATAAAATCCTCCCTCTATTAAAAGAAAAAAATCCAGCCTCAGTATTTGACTCAATAACCTCCTAGGGCAGCAAGTTTTTCAGGTTGACCACGAGCTGTATGAAGCAATAAATCCTTTTCTAATAAGAGGTAGGTGTAACCAAGCCTATAGTTAAGGTTGCTTACACATGCCCATTATTTCTAGTTGTTTGTAACTTTCTCAGAGTTTCACCTATCTGGCTGAAATTTGGCATGTTTGCTGTTGATCAAGGAGTAATTTTGTGTGTGTGAAAGTTTACTAAAAAAAAAAAAGAAAGGCTGACCCATTTACAGGCACCAAAGGAGTGAAAAATATGCAATTTTTTTGCTAAGAACGTATGTCTTTAAAATGGCTCCAGCATCTTAGTGGAAGGTGATGAAAACTTTATATTTGGCAGATTCATAGTCCACAGGTAGTAAATATGCCTTACGCTGGTCTGGTGAAAATCAGATTTGATTTGGCCAAGTTATCAGGGTGAAAAGCTGTACTTTTAGCACGTGTACTGGGTTGTGTTAAACAATGAAACTGACCCTCCCAGCAGGGACACTGGGCATGCCTGAGTATCTGAAAGGAGTGGACATTTCTGCTGACTAGATGGTGTCTCAGGACTGCAGACGAATTCACTACACACCCTTGCCTCACCCACTCTCTAAAGGGTGACCTGAGAGCCAAATGCAATGCTCGTTAAAAGCCAATGGAAAGATTCCCAGTGACTTCACTGGATTCTGGGTCAGGCCTGAAATGAAGCAGGGGTATGCAGAAAGATAGCACGTGATCATGTAATTAAAGGTTGTATCATAACTCAGACACACAAGAGGTTGTATCATAATTCAGATATACAAGAGGCAGAATTAAGGCTGGGCAGGCCAACTTAACATCATTGCCTGACTTCTGAATGCCTCATTTTCCAACTGTAATGGTCTTTTCTTGCGGTATATTTGTATAGAATTTGTTCTACACATTTAGCAGCTACTAAGCTCATCTGGTGATGCTCTCCCCTTGTTCTTGTAGTATCAGTCAGGAATTAGCAGGGACTGATCAGAACTGTTTCTGAATCCAAGCAAATCTTATTTCTGCAATGGGTCTTCACAGACAAGACAACTAACTATACAGTTAATGTACACAGATCTCAAAGCGCTTTAGAGACATTAATGAATCCTCCTCGCAAGGTAGGGAAGGATGATCAGCCCCCACTTTACAGAGGGATGGGGAGGTGAAGTGTCCTTTGCAACATCATAGAGTGAGTCTGTGGCCGAGCTAACAGGAGAACTCCAGACTCCCAGCTCTGTGCCTTAATCTCAAGAATATTATCTATAGTGAGTGCCCATCCAAGCATCAACCTCAGAGAGGGAATCAGATATGGGCAAATCATAGGGTTTGTCTACATGACGAGTTACTGAGCGGCAAGCTGGACTGTGAATCTCCTACGCACCAGCTAGCCACGCAGTAATATCCACGTGGATGCTGCCACAGCGCAGTGAAAGTCCTGGAGCGTGCTTTGGCTGACTAAGTTCAGCCACACTCTCAGACTTGCAGTATGTGTAACAGTGTCCCCGTGGGGCGTTCCTGCGTGGCAAGCGGGGGCGCTGTAGAATCACACCGTGGCTTGGCCGCCCAGTAACTCGCCGTGTAGACAAGCCCATAGGCAGGAGGATTCTAGCCAAACGGGCTCCACGGAGTCTACCTTTGCTGCTCCCGCTCCTGAAATGCTCCACTAACAACATGCACTCCTCTAGCAATGTGTGTGTCTTTGAGTAAACCACAAACTCTAGCTTCTCCTGTGTTTCTTCTTCTTCCTTGTGCACCTAGAGGATCAGCACTTCTGCCACGTCCACTAATCATCTGTTTTACTGTTCACTGAACACGGGGGTGCACAATCCAAATAATCACCCTATCATGCATTTTATTTCACCCTGAAAGATCCCAGAGTGCTTTATAATCTGGACATTAATAAAATAATAAGAATAAATAATAATAATAATAATAATAAACTCAGCATATCTCTAGCCCTTTGTACATCTGAAGTGCCGAACAAATACGAATCCATTAAATCTCACAGCACTCCCATCTGGGAGGGAGTCCCATGCCTACTAAAATGTGGCCACCTCTGGGGTGGAACATGGCAGCTGCTTTGCACCAGCAGCATTACAAAATAATTTTAGGTGCGGTAGTAATGGAATCCCATATCCAGCTGAAACTCTAGGGAAAGTTAGGGAGACAGGCTGCAATAGCTAAGTTGGAATTTGGCCAGTACACTAGACCTCTTGTGAAATGAGCCAGAGGATCTTTGATGAGTGGGTCAGGGCCTGGACTTTGACAGTACCTGTAGCAGCATAGCATCCCCTAGCACAATTGCTGCGGTACTAGATTCAGCATTTGCTCCAAAGCGAACCGCAATGATTCCTGAATCATGAACGCCACATCCCAGAGATCCCACAGATTCTTCTAAGCACCGACCAGCTCTTTCCTTATTTTGCTTCCAGTCACTAGCTGAGATTACAGCCAGAGCTCGCATGATTGCAGGTTGGTTATAAGCTCTAAAGAGATGCTCACCTTCAGCACCATTCGACAATTTACACTGATTGATTTTATGATTATTAAGGTAGTAACAGCATTTTCAAAGGGGGTTTAGGCACTTAGGGGGTCTAAATTCCATTGACTGTCAGTGGAATTAGACCCCGAAGTGTTCCCTTTTGAAAGAGAACACAGCAACGCCTAAAGAGCTTTAAATATCTGGGCGTTTGGGCCAGATTTGTGGAGGTATTTCGGTACCTAAAAATCCAGAAAGTCACCTAATGAGATTTTTTAAAGCACCTAAGCAGGTCAGGTGCCTTACTCCCACTGAAATTAAGGGGAGTTAGGTGCTTAACCTGCTTAGGTGTTTTTGAAAATCCCACTAGGTACTTATCTGCATCTTTGGGCATCTAGACCCAGATCCTCAAATGTATTTAGGCGCCTAACTTCCATGGGTGTTTGGCACCTAAATACTTTTGAAAATCTGGCTCTTAGGAGCCTAAGTCTCACTGGAAGTCAATGGGATTTAGGTGCTTTTGAAAATTTTATTCAAAGTAGCCTGTTAAAGGAGCTTTCTACAGACATGTCAGTAAAAAGGGTAGCATAGCCCGGCGGTTAGAGCACTCCTGAGCTCTGCTCTTGGATCTGCAGCCAACTAATTTTGTGGGCTTGGCCAGGGCACAGCTTCCCCACAACAAATTCAGAAGTGGTTTAAATCATCCATCAGTAAATGGGTGAAAGTCTTAGCTGGCGTAACTTACATGCCAAATGATTGGGAGAAGGGGTGTGCGCTTGGACCAACAATGCAACAGCCCCAGTGGCCTAGGGATAAGGCATTGGCCTCCTAAGACAGGGATTGTGGGTTCAAGTCCCATCTGAGGTAAGCAGGATTTTAACTATAACAGAGTTCGAAAAAAGAACTAGATAAATTCATTGAGAATAGGTCCATCAATGGCAATTGGCAGGGTTGGTGTCCCTAGCCTCCGTTTGCCAGAAGCTAGGAATGGATCACTTGATGATGACCTGTTCTGTTCATTCCTTCTGGGGCACCTGGCATTGGCCACTGTCGGAAGACAGGCTACTGGGCTAGATGGACCTTTGGTCTGACCCAGGATGGCCGTTCTCATGTCTTTTTACGTAGATCCAACCGTTGCTGCACATTTACACCATGTGACTGAGAGCAGAACAAAGGGAGCTGCTTTGACGTGCACGTTCCCTCACTCTCCTCTTTCTTATTCTACTGTAGTCTTCTCTCCTGGACCCTCCACATATCAATTTCAATCCGGCTTATCTAGGTGAGAAAGCTGCACCAGTTTAATTTAAGGTGTGAATTAATACCAGATCAGTTAAACTGGTGCAAACCCCTTTCAGGTTGCTCTTATTAAACCAGCTTTATTTTGGTTTAGATTAAGTTGGACTGGGAATCGGTTAAGCTAAGTCCAAATCAGAACCTCTTAAATTACAGAAAGAGCATCCACACAGGGATATGCATTGGGTTAACTAAACTGGTTTTAAAAAGTCACATCTTGAATAAAAGTGGTGCAACTTTCTTATATAGATAAGACCTTGCTCGGAATTCATTACAACCACTTACTGCCCCCTACGGTATACCACCATTCCTCAGACTCCAGCCCTCTGGCCTCCATTTACCCTTTGTAAAATGGAGATGACAAATAATGAATCTCATTAATAATGATGATGATGACTGCAACCTCACCGGAGTGCTGTGAAACTCAGTGTATGCGCTGGGCTCCTTGGCTGGCTGGAGTTTATATCAGCGTCTGGTGCAATTATAGATGAGCCTATTACTGAGCTTTATTCCGCCTGAAATAGCTGGACCCACTGGCCTGGTGCTCCCCCTCCGAGTGGAGAGTCTCTCAAGGGAAGAATTTGGTGTGCAAGGTTCTTCCCAATCCCAACTGTGTATCGCTGTGAGCCCCTCCAGGCCAGTGGGCTGCACACTGCAGAAATGTCTACACTGCAATTAAAAGCCTGCTGCTGGCCTGTGCCAGCTGACTTGGGCTACGAGACTGTTTCACAGCAGCGTAGATTTCCAGGCTAGGGCTGGAGTCCGGGCTCTAGGACCTTGTGAGGTGGGAGGGACCCACAGCTCTGGCTGCAGCCCAAGCCTGTATATCTACATTGCAATTAAACAGCCTCGCAGCCCAAGCTGAGCCCAAGTTAGCTGGCACGGGCCAGCCGCAGGTGTCTAATTTGCAGTGTAGACATACCCTAAGTGACCAAAGGCCTGGGACAGAACATGGTTGGAACAAGTAACCCCTCCCCACCACTCCATACAATGGGTGTAGTGCCCAGTGATAGGATAATTATTGTTATTGCCTTTATAGGGAGTTAAGTGGCTGGGAACTAGGAGGACCCTGAGGGAAAGGAGACAGGAGAGGAGAAGCAAGGCCTGAGATTTATGAGGGGCACATGCACAGACTGGAGCCAGCATGCCCTTCATGAGGCAGGACTGTGAAGGGCATTTGGTTTGGAAGAGCATGTGTAGCCCTGGTTCTCCACTGCCTCCCACCTAGGCTCACCATTTGCTTTTGTGCCCAGGGGGTGTGAAACGCTCAGGCAGCGTTGTACATTGCACAGGATGAACTGACCACCGGGCCCTGGGGAGTCACGCCCAATGGTCCTTCTTAGGTGCGCTCAGTGCAGAGAGAGAATACAGATACTAGAGGAATGGAGACAAGGATGGGGGCCTCAGTTTACCCACTCTGCAACTAGCACTGATCAGTGGCTGCCATTTACCCAGGCCCATGGGACTACTGGAGACATGGTGGGACTTTGATGGAGCTGACTTAGGTGCTAAAAGTATCATTGCTTAACCAGGCTGCTTGCGACACCTATTTATCGCACCAGCCACTGAACCACACCCGCGTTGGTCTGACAGGATAGACGGGGTGCTGGTGAATCAGTAGATGAAACCTTTCCCTCTGAGTCAGCATTGAACCAATGCCTCAGCATGGCTCTAGGGGGCGCTGTGCCAGCAAAGGTATCATCTGTTGGGTGAGGCAAGGTCCCTTGGCACTCTCCATAAGAGCAGGTGTGCTAACAACCCCTGCGTCCCGGATAAATTATGATAATTACATCCTGCCTACTTAAATTCCCCTGTGTTTTCACTTGGGTTAGGGACTCTTGTTCACTTCCTGTCCTACGCTGCTGGGTAGCATTGCCGTGAGCTTTTAAGGAGCTTTCACATTCCACTCCAGAGCTGGCTGCATTTTGTTGATACTGAAGTTGTCTTTATAATCCCCTGGGACGGAGGCTGGAGTGTTGTGAAGTTTAAATGTTTGAGAAGCATTTAGAGCTCTCTTGATCAAAGCTTCTAGAGAAGGGGGCTAATTATTATACTAATGGGGGCATTTAAAACTAGTGAGCAGAGCTCTAGAGAACGTAGTGTATGGAGTGATCTTGAACGGGACGGAGGATGGATTAGATGGGACCTAAAAGGTCTTTTTTGTCTCTAGTTCTGTGATTCTTTCAGTGGAGAACTTGTGCGTGTTGCTTTAAGATTAGCTTGCTTTTCCAGCAGCAGATTTCCGGAGGATTCTTGGAGAAACATCAAATCCTGCCGAATTCAGTTATTTTAAAGTACTGTAGCCTCATTCTGTGCAAAAGAAAATTTAGACTAAACTAAATTCCTTTCCCCTGGGAAGTATACGGGACAGCTGTGTGTATATTTGTAAGGGTGTATAGTATTTAGACTGTACAGGCTCTGGGGCAAAGACTATATCTGCCTCTGTTTTAGCAAAACACCTAGCATATTTTGCTATCACAATCTAAATAATCATAATAAGTATACAGGACACAGGTACCCGTGCATCACAGGACTGTTATGTTTTTCCATATGCAAAGGGCAAGCAGACTCCTGCAGGCCCAAACCCCTTCCTTTCAGATCGAGAGAACAGCGAAACAAGAAAGAACAAAAGCCAAGTCTCCAAGGAAGAGCATAGTACGTGTCACTTGCTCTCCTCTGTGGCAGCCTGTGCTGAACTGAACACAGAACGGTTCCCTGTCTCTGCAGACTGGCTAGCCCTTAAAGATGTAAAGGCCAGCACACAGACGATGAAGGCAGGAGAGCTACGTAGCTAAACATGACAAAGCCAGTGGTTCATGCTGCTTGGAAGGGAGACAAAAATATCACACGATGTCCCATGAAGTGCAGGCACTACTATAACCCTGCGTAAGATACTATGGAGCTGAGCACTCTCGGTAACAATGAACTATTCTCTATCCGACGCCGGCTTCTGAGAATAAGGTTTTCCTTTTGAACTACTTTGCAAAGCAAATTGTGTATTTAAAAGGAGATTTCGTGCCGACGGCCGGCAGGGAGACTGCAGGCCACAAACAGGGACAGCCTGGGCAGCGTCCGGACAAGCGTCCCCTACCCACGGCCCTGCCTCCATGTAGACCGTGCCTGGAGTGGGGGACTCTATGTCCTATTCACTCTGTGGTATCGTTACTGGGAGTATCAATGAGAGGGCCCACTTCGTGCCAATGGCAATGGAGACGTGATGGTCCTAAGAGCTGGACTCTAACCGTCGACCTCATTTCACAGGTGCCACCATGCAGCTGTCACATGGCAACAACATTTGGTTGTATGCACTACAGGCTGGGGCTTGATACAGTCGACAGGCCTAGAGATGGCAGGCTCCCAGCAACACCACTTTCACCCAGAGCTGCCTGGTCCTCCCTGAACTTTTCCTTGTGCCCCATTGCCTTCTTGTCCAAATCTCAATGGCAGCTTCTCAGGGCACACCAGGGGAGCCCAGGGCCTACCCTGTTCAGAATCAGACCTAATATTACAGCCACATGGCAACAGTCTCCACCTGCCTTGCATGTTTCACACACCCGCTTTCAGAGGTCACCAGCCTCCACTGCCAATTCCTCCCTCTCTGATCCAAAGTGCAGCAATCCCTCACTGGAGAGGGCTTACCAAAGGGAGCACATGCCCGTTTTGCTACTGCGCTAAGCCAGCGCAGCCATTTCAGTTGCCCTCATCTGATGGGGGCTCTACAGAGCAAGCGGGTTCTCTCTCTCAGTCCAAAAAGCCTCCCCTAGCATCTCATGTGGAAGCATGGCCCAGAAGGGAGCAGCGAAGATCCTTTGAGCGATTAACATGCTGTCTAGGCTTAGACAGAGCCTCTGCTGCTGGGGGCAGTTAGCTCTTGAGCTCAGTGAGGCCGGGATCTTTGGTGGTTGGGTGCTAATGTTCCAGCCTCTCCAAAGTTGCTTCCTGACAGAACGGCGCTTTTGGGGGGGGCGGGGGTAGAGGGGGGCAACTTGCAAAGGAAGAATCCAGAGCTGCCTTTGGGATATTATAGATTCAAACAGGAAATGTTTTTCATTTGAGTAACACGAGCCCCCTTCCCCTGCCCCACACACTTTATTTTGGATCCTGGAACAATGAGAACTTTGGGAAATGAACGAACCCTTTGCTTTGCTTTCAATGATGTGAAAAAAATAATAATTCTCAACTTCTCCCTGGCAATCTTTCCTCTGAGTTAGCTCATGTGCTGGCCTCTGAGCTTCCTAGCAGTGCCTGCCATAGCCTACATCCTTCAGCCATCTGCCCACAGACATTGTCATGGTCCCAAAGGACAGAACTAAGGCTATTTGCTGGGGCTGCTTAATCCTGGAGTCAGATCTGAGTCAGCAAAGGAACAGTAGCTCTACCATGGACTAAATGCACCCAAAGTTTAACTCCCTAGACTTCAGTGGAGTTACAGAATCTGGTCCAATGAGGGTGTGTGTGACATACCACGTGGGGAGTTGTGCAGGCTGCCGGCATGACCCAGCGGGCGAAGGAGCCACACCAGGCCTGTCTTGTCCTGGGGAAGAGGAGTTAATGCTAAAGAGCACTGTTACTGCTGCATGATTCTACTCCTGGCAGGCACTCAGCTGCGGCTGCTGCCAAAGCTGCTCTGACAATACCATGTACTTCCCTTTCTTCCATAAAAGTCAACCGGAACATGGTTCCTGCAAGGCTTGGGGCTCTGTCAGCACACAGAGAACTTGGCACGCTGTGCCAGGGAACTCAGTGCCCCTGGTCCTGGCAGGAGTGCAGAAACGAGGGGGCTGAGATTCCCTACCTGGGGTGTGTGCAAATTCCAGGGATGCCTTATGCAGTGGTTAGACTTTTGCTGTGCTGAAATGTCCCTTTGGAGAAGGGGAATTGTTAGCCCAGCCGGACTCTTGCCACGCTTGTTCCCTGAGTCGGCGCCCTGCATCGGGTTAAGGCTGGGCTGACTGGTGCAAAGCCCAGCTCAGATACTGTGTCATGGTTTGGGAACGGTTCTGGGAAATGAGTTCTATTTCTGGCTCTGCCACTGACTCACAGCATGGCTTGAGGCAAGTCACGTCTCCGTGGGCCTCAGTTTCTTCACCTGTGAATTGAGCGTGATGCCCACCTGGCTTGTGAGGCTAACGGCAATAATGTTTAGGGAGTAATTTGAGATCTTCAGAGGGAGGGTGCTGGAGAAGGACCAGGGAAGATGATTCGATTAATGACTTTATGTCTAAGCAGAGCTGAACTTGTGTTAGTTGTAAAGAGCTCCATGTTTCATCATCACTCACACAGGCTTGTTATTCTTCAAATACTGACTCAGACGCGTCCAGTGCTTTGATATTAGGTTGCTAACAGGGATACCAAGGCCATCGTGGGTGAACTGACACTCACAGACTTGGAAGGGAAAAGGGGCCGGAGGGAGAAGAAGAGGGAAACAGAGAAGCAGCAATGAATATGTTTTAATGTCAAATCAGGAAACAGACCGCACCAACTTGACTTGACCAGAGTCTTACACCAAGTCAGAATGTGAGCTAGAGGTTAGAATGGGGAGAGGATGGACTCGGAGTCAGAACTTCTGGGTTCCATTCCCAGCTCTTGGAGGGGAGTGGGGTCTAGTGGTTAGAGGAGGGGGGACTGGGCATCAGGGCTCCTGCATTCTATTCCCAGCTCTAGGAGAGCGTGTTGTCCTGTGGTTAGAACAGGACTCCTGGCTTCTTTTTCTGGATCTGCCACTGACTTATCCAGTACCTCTGAGGGAGTACTGGGGGGGAGGGGGGTGTTGCTGCTTCAGTTTCCCCATCTGTCATTTGAGTGTAACAAGACGTACCCACCCGATAGGGAGAGTGTTGCAGGACTTTAACTAATGAATGCTAAAAAGGGAGCAGGTGCCCCTTTTATATGTGGTTATTTTCATGTTATTTCATGTTATTTTCACTCACTTGCAGGGTTTCTGAAGGAAAGTCCTGCACAAACCCACTTGCCTGTCTGTGCTTTCACCTCATGGCAGGGACAGTCCCGTACAGCTCAGGACAAAAACAACAGCTTCCCACTCGCTATTTTGGAGAAAACGTGGGTGGGAGCACAGATAGCAGGGCCAGGTCTCTGTTGGGATGAAGATGTTAAAACCATTTCCTGGGCACTCAGATATGAGAGATGACCATATAAGTTCACTGGTTAGATACGTTAGATATTAAATACAGGGTATGCATGCAGACAGACAGAGGGATATGCATGCAGATAGATAGATAGATAGAGAAGCTAAAGTTTTTGACTGACCAGAGTTTTAACAAATGAGAGCACAGTTATGTCCTGTCTATACTACTAAGGGCATGTCTACACTACAGCACTACATCAGCGCAGCTGGACCGATGCAGTTGTCTGGTGAAGACACGCTACACTCACAGGAGAGTGCTCTTCCATCGGCATAATTACTTCACTTTGGCGAGAAGCGTAAGATATGTTGGTGGCAGAGCATCTCCTGCCGACATAGCGCCGGTGTGGACGGTGTGAAACTTGCATCGCTGGTGGGAGGCTTTTTCACCCCCCTGAGTGATGTAAGTTAGATCGACTTGACCAGTAGCAAAGACTTGCCGGTAATCATGTTGTAACTGGATCCTGCCCCCACTTAGTTATATTTAGGGTACAGATGAGCCCACGGTCCCTTTACCAGGTTTCTACTGAGGGCTCAATGCCACTCTCAGCGGTCCATCTCTCTCCCATCCAATTACAACGGGGCGCAGATAGAGACTGAGGCTTCCATCCCCTCAGGAGGGTCTCTCTCAGGATGCAGTCACCACTTCACAGGCTCCGGTTTGTTCCCAAAGCTGAGTGGGAATGATTTGATGGTAAAAAATCTTACACTGAGTGGACCGTACCAATCAGAGAAATAAACAAGATGTCACCACACCACGATCCCGAGTTGCATCAGAAGTATCTCGAAAGGGAGGAAAGTCAATTTTTTACATTAAACACACACATTCACACGTGCACACACACACACAAAGCCTCGGTAATTAACTTAATAGGTTTCTTATAGAATGCCCGCGTGAGCGATGTTCAACATATTCAAGTGTTGACAAGACAGCACTGAACTGCACGCCTACACAATGGGCAAAATCAGACACTGAGATCAGACACACCTTCATTGTCTGAAACTTGTAGTAAAACTAAAAAATGGCATTGTGAAATAGCTGCCATGCATTCGGGACTGAAGCTCAGAGCCTCCCATTCAGCTAGTGCTTTAACCCTTCAGCTGCCAGGGCAGAGAGAATGCAGGCGAGTAAGTTTTATGGGCTGCTGGGGAGATTGTAAATTAAATGTGGAAAATATTTATGCACATATGCTCTGTCTCCCAGACTTACAAAAATACTGGAATATATATAAAGAGTGCATTTATAAACCATGTAACAAGCATTAATAAGGATTAATAGATGTCATAAGCATGTTACAGACATGAATAATCTGTGCCATAGATAGTTATAAAGATGGTTATAAATTACAGTTATGAGCAACCTATTGACTTCTTGGGCCATATAACAATATTTTAACCCTTTATTAACCATTTATATGTTTAATAATCCTTTATTAACCATTATAAATGTACCCTTAATACAAAGTGTGACCTGGCATTCTATAGTAATAATGGGACAGAAGACTGCAAGAATATTAACATAAATGGTGATGTTCCAGGGTTTGCTTCTGTTCCTTTTGAATTCAATGGGAATTTTGTCATAGATTTAAATAGAAGCAGAATAGGCCCATGGACCCATTACTCTAGAACACAAATGTGTATTTTTATAAAGGGAACCAGTACAGGATTCCTCACCTCCCGCATCTTCTCCAGTGCTTTGTCCAAAACGCTCCTAGCCACAGGCTTCCACCCAGTCCACATCTTTGTAAACCTCATGGGCGGGAAACATTCCTGATATTCAGCCAACTTTTCCCCCTGACTTTGGTTCCAGTTCAGCCCATTTAGGCCCATCCTTAAATCCATCCTTACTCAGTAACGTACTTAGCACAAGGCTTAACTTTAGGTACATGTTTATGTCCAGTTGACTTCAATGAGACTTACAGGTGTGCTTAGGTGCTTTGTTGAAGGATGGTTTGTTGAATGCAAGGCTTTACTGTCATCTCATAACCCTGAATTATAGCTCTTTGATTAGATCCACTAATCTCCACCGCCAGGAGCCAATGCATGGGACAGAAGGCATCTGCTGCAGGGGACACCAGTCTCTCCTTTGGAGGCTGTCCTATAATGTGGCTGAGAAAAGTTCCCTTGACAGAATTATCAGCAAGTTCTTAAGGAAATAATCCTTCACACCGCTCATGGTTGGCCTCTGGAAATCGCCATATTAGGTCAGGTTTAAATGCTGTGGTTAGCTTCTACCAAAGCTAGGTGGTTTTATAATCAATGGCATTGTTTAATCTAGGGGACATTGTGTTTAATATTTGGGGCAGACGTTAATCCCTACCAGGACCAGGGAGCAATTCTGTGTCCCCACAGCCCTATATAGAGCACGGCATTTGAGCACTGGCCATTGCAATAGAGCAGATGAAGGACAGGTTGTTTTTGTTTTTGAAACATCAGAATAGTAGTGATGGCTGCTTGCAAAGGGCAAGGAGACGCTCTTGGTCACAATTACTTTAATTTCAAGTCAAGAGAACACTAAACCAAGAAAGAACAAAAGTAAGGTCTCAAAGGAAGAGCACAGTGTGTGCACGTGACCTCTGACAGTCTGCACTGAATTGCAAGCAACATGGCTGTCTGCCTCTCCAGACAGGAGAGTCCTTAGAGATTTAAAGATGCAGTTCACATAAAACAAAGACACGAGATTTACATAGCTAAGCACACCACCTAGCATGTAAGGCACTACATTTGAAATAGAACAGATGCATTATGGGTTGAGAGATTATTATTTTTTTGGCCTTCCTTTGAAGCCTCAAGTTTTGGCCATTACCGGAGGTAGGACAACACAACAGGATTGATGAACTGATGGTTTGATGATCATCCAGTGTGGCAAATTTTAGATCCTCACCAAGCCTGGAAGGATGGGGAAAATGTCTCATGTCAGATGCATGATTGGGCTCCCTCCCTTTCACTGTCACTAAGAGATCATCTCCAGCAGGCTCCAAGGACAACTTTCAGTAGATACTGGGGACGTTTCGTGCGCCTTGCAGCAATTTCCAGAGTGAGCAATGGGCCTGTTCCAAACCTGTCACATCAACTGGAAGCGCATCAGCCTTTGAACTGTATCAACGGGGGATAAGAAGGGCTGGTCACACACCCTGACACCAGGACTCCCTGCAGCCGCACGGAAAATCTCACGGCCCTAGCCAGTCTGTAACGGAATGTCCCCCGTTCAGTTGGTCAAGCAGACTCCCCGATTTGCAGGACTCAGAAAGGGAAGGCTCTAAACACATGTTTCTCAGAAGGAGACGCAGGGAAACCTGTCTTGATAGAGGTGTCTTGCAGCACAGGGTGGAGGAGATGTGTGCTCCCTCCATTTAGGGATGGTGTGAGAGTCAGGGAAGTTGCCTAATAAGTGTTTGGTGGCAGGGGAGGGGGGCTCCTGTACAGGTTTTGCTGGGTTGGAAAACCACTTCCCAGTCAGCTGGGACCCGCATTATACAATTCATGGAGTAACCGAGAACGCTGTCATAATTATGCTAATGAGCTCAGAAACCTGTCAGCTCACTCTGCTTCCCTGCAAAGGCTCTCCTCCCCCCCCTCGCTGCTTCTCTGTTCTGCGTTGCCACCCCACCGTGCCTCACAATGGCTGGTCTCCTGTTACAGCTGCCAGTCTCTCCACAGCTGCACCCTTTCACTATCACTTAGAGATCATCTATCTCCAGCAGGCTCCAGGGAAAACTCTTTCCCAGGGTGCTGGCAACGCTTCACCCACCTTGCAGCAATCTCCAGAGCAGGCGGTGCGCCCGTTCCAAACACATCACGTCAACTGGAAAGGTTTCAGCCTTTGAATTGTATCAACAGGGGGCTGGTTACACACTCTGACACCAGCAGGTTCAGGAACTTCTGTTCTTTGTTTCCATGCACTTTTCCTTTTCCCTGCCCCCACGTGCTTTGCTTTGGAAGAATGATGGATAATGCTCTCCTTACTGGTAATGCTTTGCACTTATATAGAAGGCGCCTTTAATTCATTTCAAAATACTTTGCAAATAGGAGCGATGTCTTGCAGCAACCCTGGGACATGGGGAGCTATTAGTATCCCCATTTTACAGACGGACAAACTGAGTTGCAGGTGGCTTGAGTTTGGAGTAGAACTCAGGAGTCCTGGTGCACAAGGTCTTGCTCCAACCGCTAAACACACATCCACCTTCCCTGTTAGCAGGGGGGACAATTATAATAGCCTACTGTTTGTTTTATGCTGCCAATATGCTTGGTGATGCACAGGCCACAAAATATGGCTAGTCCCTACCTGTAGAGCCTATAGTCTAAGCCAGAATGCTCCAATCTAAGCCAGAGCTGGGCTACCGGGGAAGAGAGCTGTTTCTTGAAGATGGAGCTTGGGTTGCAGATCACTGAATTCACAGGGCTGTGGTGGCAGGGAATTATGGATTTAGCTCGGTATTGTTAGGGAATTAAAGGTTTACCTGAGTGTTAAGGCGGCAGGCTTGGAGGAGTTTTACACGCACAGTAGGTTTAGAGCTCACAGAAATTTTAACACAGCCTGATTTTGCCTGCCAAGTGGGATTTCAGCAGAGGCCCGCCTGGTGACTCCATCTGATGTGTGTGTGCAGGCTGAATGAGTCTATGAATCAGGGCCTCCCCCCGCGCACAGGCTGGAACGATAAAATATATATTTCTGGATGGAACAGAGCTAAACAAATTTCAGAACCCAACCTCGATCCTCCCAAAGTTTAAGGGGCTTGTACAGATTTGATTGGATTCTGTCGAGATTCCTATGCCATGCTCATCACCACAGTATCTGAGGCCAGGCTCTAGCCTATGCCCTCGTTAATACGTAGCACGTGTTTGTATTCATGTGACCATTGGTATCTGGAAATGTTCTAGTGAGGAGCATTTGAAATTAACCCAGCATGTGTAAAAAGAAAAGGAGGACTTGTGGCACCTTAGAGACTAATCAATTTATTTGAGCATGAGCTTTCGTGAGCTACAGCTCACTTCATCGGATGCATACCGTTGAAACTGCAGTAGACATTATATACACAGAGACCATGAAACAATACCCCCTCCCACCCCACTGTCCTGCTGGTAATAGCTTATCTAAAGTGATCATCAAGTTGGGCCATTTCCAGCACAAATCCAGGTTTTCTCACCCTCCGCCCCCCCCACCCCAAACTCACTCTCCTGCTGGTGATAGCCCATCCAAAGTGACCACTCTCTTCACAATGTGTATGATAATCAAGGTGGGTCATTTCCAGCACAAATCCAGGTTCTCTCACTCCCTCACCCCCCTCCAAAAACCACACACACAAACTCACTCTCCTGCTGGTAATAGCTTATCAAAAGTGACCACTCTCCCTACAATGTGCATGATAATCAAGGTGGGCATTTTCCAGCACAAATCCAGGTTTTCTCACCCCCCCCACCACCCCCATACACACACAAACTCACTCTCCTGCTGGCAATAGCTTATCTAAAGTGATCATTAAGCTGGGCCATCTCCAGCACAAATCCAGGTTTTCTCACCCTCTGCCCCCCCCCCACAAACTCACTCTCCTGCTGGCAGCAGGAGAATGAGTTTATGTGTGTGTGTGTTCCGGGGGGGGGGGGGGTGAGAAAGCCTGGATCTGTGCTGGAAATGACCCACCTTGATTACCATGCACATTGTAGGGAGAGTGGTCACTTTAGATGAGCTATTACCAGCAGGAGAGTGAGTTTGTGTATGTATGGGGGTGGGGGGGTGAGAAAACCTGGATTTATGCTGTAAATGGCCCACCTTGATTATCATGCACATTGTAGGGAGAGTGGTCACTTTGGATAAGCTATTACCAGCAGGAGAATGAGTTTGTGTGTGTGGTTTTTGGAGGGGGGTGAGGGGGTGAGAGAACCTGGATTTGTGCAGGAAATGGCCCACCTTGATTATCATGCACATTGTGAAGAGAGTGGTCACTTTGGATGGGCTATTACCAGCAGGAGAAAGAGTTTGTGTGTGGGGGGGGGGGGCGGAGGGTGAGAAAACCTGGATTTGTGCTGGAAATGGCCCAACTTGATGATCACTTTAGATAAGCTATTACCAGCAGGACAGTGGGGTGGGAGCGGGTATTGTTTTATGGTCTCTGTGTGTATATAAAGTCTGCTGCAGTTTCCACGGTATGCATCCGATGAAGTGAGCTGTAGCTCACGAAAGCTCATGCTCAAATAAATTGGTTAGTCTCTAAGGTGCCACAAGTCCTCCTTTTCTTTTTGCAAAGACAGACTAACACGGCTGTTACTCTGAAACCCAGCATGTGTAGGAAGCCTGCCTGCAGCTCTAGCGCCTAGGGAGACGAACCCCCTGTCAAGCTAACCCAATCTCCAAACTCCTTGCTTTACACTGGGTAATTGATAAAATTGTCTTTGCACTAAGGCTGCCCTTTTGCCCCAGTTAGTGTCTCTCCCATCAGGAAAGATGCACAAAGGCTTCAAGGAATCCATTAGATGTGGGGAAGGCTTGTGCAAATAACCAGGACCTCTCTGACTGATACGCATTTCGAAGCCTGAAATATTTCAGATGCTAAAATTGAGCCAGAATCCCCTGGTGACCTCTCAGCCCTGTGTCCACAAGGCTGAAATTCAGCCTGTAATCTTGGTAGAGATGAGTCGGATGAGGTACCCTGCTACCCTGTTAAAAATTAGTCTCCTACAACTGCCAGGCGTCGCACGCACAACAGGACCCGGAAACGCGACTGCTCAATGAACACAGTCAGATGTGCCTCTGCCACCACTGAGAACGTTGGTGCTTTGCAGGGCACACGCCTGGCATGCTGGGGGAGCAATCTCCCCAAAGCTCCAAGCAATGCGAGAGGGACTGAAATGGGTAAGAGACAGACTGGTGGAGTCAGAGATTGGGCAACCGGCTGGCACTCACCAAGTAATCAGGGCATTATATCACAGGCGGATCACACTCTCTTCGTGACCTGTTGCATGCAAAGGAAGCATGGCACAAATACGTGTGGGCGCACTGTAAGGTCATGCCCTGGGGCTGGGTGACTTACCCACGTGGTCTGGAACGCACAGCCCCTTGCGTTCCATGGAAGAGCGTAGCAATACAGCACAGGCTCCTGATTACAGTGGGACAAGGGTCAACGTTATTAACATCTCTCTGGTTACGTGGCCAACGAACACTGTTGGAACAGACTCGCCCGGGATGAGTTTTGGCAGCTTTGCTTCCAACAGTGTTGACAGCCCATCCCTGAAGGAGCTGAGCTATATGCCCTCCGTTCACTAGGCCCTGCCTGTGCTGTGTGACGCTCCCACGAGAGGCCAATTTGGCTTCATGTCCCACTTGACCTAAGCTGCAAAATCTGGATCTGGATCTTGCACACTGTAATATTCAGGGCTGTCTGGATCTAAAGCTGCCAATTAGACAGATAAGGCTGTCTGAGAAATCTGGAACCAGGTCTGAGTTCCCGAGTGCACTCGTAAAGCTGAGGGATAGTTAGCACTGGGCAAAGAAAGAGGATAGCCTCGAAGAGCAATCACTCTCAGAGTGAGCTGGGAGCAGGATCAGGCCTTACCAATACAAGAATCCCTCTGGGGCGTAAGACAACAGCCAGCACACTGCAGACATCTGCGGGAGAGGCAGGGGGAATCTGGCAAAGGCCACCCTAGCAACCTCCTAGTCTTACCAAGTGAGCTGGAGAGAGGAAGCACAGTGTGGTTAAGGCCCTGGCCTGGGACTCAGTGTCACTTCTCGGTTCTGCTACAGACTCCCTACCAGTCACTTAGCCTCTCTGTGTCTTGGTTCCCCATCTGTACAATGGAGCTAGCAATGCTTTGTTGGTTTGTCTTGTATCTAGTCTGTAAGCTCTTTGGGGCAGGGACTGTTTCTTACTATGTGAATGTCACAGCACCAAGCACAACAGGGCCCTAATCTTGCTAGGGCTGCTGGAATACAAATAACTGTTACTACCATTTGTATCCATTATTACTCTATTGCAGTCCCCCCCAAGAGGACCCAGTCAGGGCCCCATTGTGCTGTGTGTTATATGCAGACGGAGATAGGTAACGCTGTCTGCCCCAGAGAGATTTTAATACCCGGTCTGGAGCACGAGAAGGAGGGGCCAATGTACCATATAAAGACATGGTCTTTGACTGGAAGAGCTTGCAAGCTAGCTCCAGTTATCTATTGCACCTTTACAGGGTTCTTTAATGTCCACACACGATTCCAATGCAGGGAAATGCTGCAGAGCGCAGCTGACCTCCTTCGGGAGGATGAAGGGCTGAAGCTGACACTGAGCCAGGATTAGAATCCCATACCTCCCAGCAGCCGGGGTGTTTTCAAGCCATCCCTACGCCACCTCCTCCACCACCTTCCCAGCTTCTCTGTGCACTCCCTGCCCAGCAACGTGGGCTGCTGTTGGGTGGGAGTTCGGAAAAGCTGAATGAAATGGGGATGGCGTATTAATGAGGAGGGATCAGGGCAGGCCAGACCCAGGCTGCAGGGCGCTGAAAGGGAGGAGTAGGGCAAGCGGGGCTTGGTGCGGACAATGCGGTTCAGGGCGTCTGAGCGTCTGACGTGACCTGTGGGGGAAGGAGCTCGGGAGCCAGTGCTGGGCTCGGTTTTACGCAGCGCTGCCGTCACTGAGGTGGGGATAATCAGACTTAAGCAGCAGCGGTCACCGTCTAATAAGGTTCAGAGTAAACACAGGGGTTATTATTAAAGGAAGTAAGATGACCCCATCTGGTGACCAGGTGGTGCCCTTAGTGTGCCGTGGGATGGGCTTTGCATTCTCCACAGGGCCCTCTGTTTCCTTCTTAAGGCAGTCTAACCTCTTCCATGCCTTTCTGACTCACAGGGCACCCTGAGTGAGCAGGAGCTTTTCTTAATGAGTGACACACAATTGTTGGTTATATTCTTCGTAGCAGTAATGCTTAGCTGGTCTAGTGGGCTTTCAGTGCTGGTGTAGCTGTGTCAGTCCCAGGATATTAGGCAGACGAGGGGAGGGGGAAGGTGATATCTTTTATTGGACCAGCTTCTGTTGGTGAGAGGGACAAGCATTTGCGCTTTCAGGTCAGAAGAAGAGCTCTGTGCAAGCTTGAAAGCTTGTCTCTCGCACCAAAAGAAGTTGGTTAAATACTAGATATTACCTCCCCGGCCTTGTCTCTCTAAGAGAGGGCCTTCCATCCATTGAGCTCAAAGGACTTTATCTCCATTTTTCCAAATGGGCAAACCGAAGCACAGACGGAACAAGCTCGCCCAGGAAACTGGTTGCAGCGCTGGAATTAGAATCCAGGAGTCCACTGTCCCAGTCTCTGTTCCGCTGATTGGCTGCACGACCTGGAGAAATCATTCCACTTCCCCGGGCCTCAGTTTCCCTGTCCATGAGGCAGGGGGGAGCATTTGCCCCCCAGGGGTGTGACTCATCACACACTTCCAGCTCCCATGATGGACAGGCACCAGAGAGGTGCAAGGTAGGATGATGATGATGATTAATAACTCGCCTAGTTTGTGCTCCAGTTTCTTTAGAGATCTTGAAGGAATGCCACCTGGGCCTACTGATTTACCGCAGCTTAATTACTCCAGGCATTTCGTCATCCACTTCTTGTTTTTGATGTGTGTGTGTCTGACAGGGCCTCACCTTCATGACTAAGGGAGCCAGGAAAACTGTAAGAAAGAAAGAGAGGGAGAGGAAAGGAACCGTGTAGCCAGGTATTGGGATTACCCGAAGGTTTAAATCTGGAAGATCAAGTAGGAGTCTGCATGCTTCTCATGTTGGGAGATTGGGTCCACTGGAGTGGGAGGAGTGTCCCCGTATTCAGGGGACAGGTAATTGAACAACAATCCTCTGAACAGCAGGTTTAAGTATGAAACGAGGGAGTGGGGTCAGGAGGGTAGAGCAGGGGACTGGGAGTCAGAACTCACAGGTTTGTTCCTGGCTCCAGCCGGGAGTGGTGTACAGTGGTTAGAGCAGGGGGTTTATGAGACAAAAATCCTATGTTATCATGATTATTGATTAGTATTTTGAGTGACACAAACCAACGGTTCCTCGCAATATTCTGACAGATGGATACGCAGGCTTTTTAATTTTGTTGCAGATGTTTTTCCAGACAGTTATTTCTCTCCAGTTTCTAAGACAGGGAGGGCTCCCACATATTCCTGCAGGGCCTGACTGATTTACCTTGGAATTGAAGGGCCTGGCCCATGGCTCACTGAAGTCAGTGGAAAGATCCCCATTGACTTCAGCAGGCTTTAGATCAGACCCCAAGAGGCTGGTAAAACTCACTCTGCCTTTGCAAAGTGGCAAGCTTTTTTCTCCTATACAAATATTTGATCACAGCTTCAAGATATAGTGATCACTCAGATACAATGATCAAATCAGGGCTTGCCAGATGGAGCTGGTAATAGGATTCCAGCAGTACCTGGTCTTAGTCTTCTTGAGGGAGGCCAAGGTTAAGGAGTCAGAAGTGGAAACAAAGGGCCAATCTCAAAGGGTGATGGATGTGTGCTGGGCAGCTTACAGGTCAGTAATAGGGTATAATCTGAACAGTCAGGGGGTAGGAGAAGATACAAATCCTGCCACTTCAGAGCCCCTGTATATATCTCTTCTCAATTCAGCCCAAAGCTCCTGGGGAAAGGATAGTGAAAATGCTAAGATCTGTTGCACTGGAACCAACTTTGCCTGGGTGAAATCACTGCAGATAGATAGGCGGAGAGCTGGCAAAGAGATTAGCGCTGAAATAACAGAGGTTTAGGTGAGAGGGGAGGTATCATGGGACTGGGGAGGTGGGAGGGAGGCAAAGAATGGGATTATGTTTAAGAACCAATCAAGGTGGAAGCCAGGAAATAACAGGCCAGAGATGCAAGTTTAATTGTGGTGGTATGTGAAATCCTGCAGACATTAGTGTAGGATGTGACTTGTAGGGCACCTGGAGAAATAGGAGCTGACAATGTTACTCAGCAGGTTCCCATAAAGGGTAAATACTGCTGGAGATATCTGCTGGATTTTTCTGAGAAGATAATGCGAGGAGCAGCCAGGGTGAAGCATGGGACATAATCTTCCTGGATTTCAAAGAGGCATTTAACACAGTACGGTGCAGTAGACTGATGCACAAGGTTAATATACAGAGCATGGAAAGCACATCCTTAAATGGATAAGGAGCTGGTTAGGTGGATATTGTAAATCTATCCCCCTCAGTACTTAAAGGGCCCCTGTCTTCATAGTATCTAAGCAATGATCTCACAATCATTAATATACTTATCTCTACAATGCAGGCTTGTGTTTGGGAAACTGAGGCACAGGGCCAGCTTTTCAAGTGCTCAGCCCCCGCAATTAGGGTGATTTTCAAAAGAACCGAGCAGTTTGGGTTCCTGTTGGGAGCTGGGCTCTTTTGCAAATCTGGCCCTAGTTGTGGGTGCTGAGCACTTGAAAATCTGGCCTTATACAGCTCTGTGCCTCAGTTTCCCAACCTTTCCTACCTCAAACAGGCATTGGGAAGATAAGTGCATTAATGACTATGAGATCCTTGCTCAGGTGACCAAGGTTAGGACCCCTTTGTAAGGGAGAGATCCTCTCAAAGACTCCTCTCCCTTCCCAATCCCCCCTTCCAGACTCCAATTGGTGCTCCAGGGAGTACAGTACAATCAATGGCTTAAAGTACAAATAAAATAGAGGGGGAAAGATCAAGAGATGGCTGCTTACGGAACTATATCTAGCTGTGCAAGGTACCGATATGGCCCCATTACCGCAGTATCTGAGCACCTCACAATCTTTAATGTTTTTATATTCACACTCCCTACGTAGCTGGGCAGTGCTATTATACAACCCCATTATACAAAAGGGAACTGAGGCAAACAGAGACTAAGTGACTTGCCCAAGGTCACACAGAACATCTGTGGCAGAGCAAAGTATTAAACCCAGATCTTCCAAGACCTAGGCTAGTACCCTAATGACTGGACCATCCTTCCTGTATATAGTCTAATGGTTTACAAGTCCTATCTCTGCATCAGTCAGTGCGAGCAGAGGGCAGCAGAAGCTTCAGTGATTGCATTCAGCAGAGGAGATTTCAGGAATACTTGAAGTATGGTCAGATGGTCAGAAAAGTGACAAGTAGAACTGGTTGGAAATTGTATGTCAAGAATGTTTTTCAAGGGGGAATAAAAAAGCTTTTTATAGGGAACAAAGATTTTTGCAAAGAGTTTTCATTTCCTCGTGTTTCCATTTTTTGGGCAAAATGAATCAGAGCAAATATTTTCATTTAGTTTGGAATAGAATATTTGTGTTGCTTTGAAAGATCAAAAAAATTCTCTGAAATATTTCAAAATGAAAATTTTATTTTCCACAGAAAATACTTCACATTTTCCAACCACCCCTAGCGACAATAAAGTGGCACCTTCTTGTTCCCATGTTTCTTGAAGTCAGATCTACATACCTTACTGAGCAAAGCAAATTTTCACCCTGGTTAGTCCTGCAGCTAGAGGAGAAGGAGCTGGATTGTAGTCTGGCTCCAGCATCACCTAAATTCTAACTGCAGGATCTTTATTACTGGTGTCAACCTAAGAGACTGGAGCACCTTAGCTATCTGCATCATTTATTAGTGGGTAAAGTCACTATGTTAAGATTAAACTTCATTTTAATTATCATTCTTAGTTCTGATATGGCAATTTTCATCCGTACATCTCTGGTGTGTTAAAAATGTAGGTGTGTGTCATTATCCACGTGACACAGGTGGGGAAACTGAGACCCAGAAAAGCTGCTTGCCCATGCAGCCAATTGATAGCAGTACTGAGATTAGAACCCAAATCTCCAGCCCCCCCCCACCCCACCCCCGGTAATCATTTCCTGTTCCCATGTGGCTGCCAGATACATGGCCTCGTGCTGTGGAATGGGAGCACACTGTGTTAGCAGGGTGCATTGCCAGCGGCCTCGAAGCACCAGTACGCTGCTGTGTCTGTTTGCTGGAGCATTTATATCACTAAATGTTGGGAGGCTTTTGGCGTCTCCAGCGCAGACG
This sequence comes from Eretmochelys imbricata, assembly GCF_965152235.1. NCBI lineage: Eukaryota > Metazoa > Chordata > Testudines > Cheloniidae > Eretmochelys > Eretmochelys imbricata. The sequence continues at coordinate 6,370,281 of NC_135597.1, forward strand.
CTCCTGCAAGAGAGAGGCCCCCTCATCCCACAGAGCGGCTCCACCGGCTAATTAGAAATTCGGAACGTTAAATAAAGTATGGCAGTTTCACACTTCCAAACGGGAACAGTGATGCAGGCATCATCTGCTGATCTCCAGCTACCGAGGGGAGCGGAGACTGCGCGCTGTGGGGTTACTGGAACTCGGGTACCAACGTGGTGGGGGAGCAGAGAGGAGGCCGTGTAATGGCTGGGTCCTTCACTTGGGGTCTGCAGGCAAGAGTCGTGGGGATGCTGCTCTCTGTTTGTCATCGTTTGAAAAGCTCATCTGACACCTTGCATTAACTCTCCAGCAGAGGCAGGCGGGGGGCAGTAGAAAAGACATTTTAATCTGCTTTACAGCATGCCAGAGTCAGGGAAAAGCAGATTCCTTTCCTGCACCACACACGCAAACCACTCCCCTCCCCGACACAGTCCATGCAAAACTCTGCAAAGAGCCAGCACAACCGGGTACGGGGGGAGGCCAGGATGGCAAAGCAATCAATGTTCATAAAAAAATGTATTTCCCTGTGTGTCTTTGGCCTGGTGCAGCCCCTTCTGCTCACTGCTCTGTTTATACATGATAGACAACTAATTAACATCCAAGCCTCTTGAAAGGTCTTTTCAGAGGTAATGTACTGACAGATTATGTCAGTAAGGAGCACTGATTTGTCTAAGCAGTGATCACATTGTTTCAGACTGAATGAGGTGAATATTAAACTGCTTTAAATGCATTCTTCATAAAGCACTAATTACATACTCCCGGGGGAGAACGGGCAAGGAATACTAAACAGCCGAAAAGTCAACAGAGTTCTTTTTATAGTATGTTGCTGGGTTCTGTGTTTTTCTGTCTTTCTTTCTCTCTCTCTCTCTCATTTTTTTTTTACAGTAAAATCACAGCACGCTGAAGAATACACATTTATAGCACAATGGTTCACATCTAATTATATGGCAATCATTAGTTTTAAACTGAGTGTATTATATTTTCTTTGATATAGTGTGCCCCGGCATCTCTCAACATCGAATGCTTCCAATGGCAGAATTCTACTCCTCCCCTCTGTTAACAAATGATTTTTTTCATCACTACAGTTTGCTTATTGTCTTTTTTTAAAATCAGATTTAAATTGGCAGGAATAAAGGGGGGAGGGGAATCTGTTTAATCAAAATAGAACTCTGCTCCCTTCCTCCTAGACCTGTGCACTTGATTATTAACTAGGTGACTGTACTGGGTTTTTAAAGCACAGAAAGTGATAGAATGGTCCATTAATGAATTCCAGCAGATCCTGCTGAACTCCTGGTTTGGTTTGCACAGAGATCCCGAAAGGATGAAAGAATTTACTCTGCTGGTTGGTGTTTTGTTTTTTTTTAATAGCACAACTGGGGGATCAAAGTAACCACAAGTCAGATACTCAAGGAAAATAAAACATAGAAATTCTATTATCAAAATGAGATCAAAAGAAGTAGAGAGGGGCAGTGCCAACCATCTCTGCTCCTGCCAGCATCTTCTAGGAATCTGATCGCTAGCTTATGGTAAAGTCATAGAACCCCAGAGAAGTTGGAGGTGGAAAAGCATTAAGTCATCTAATCTGTTCCCTTAGCCAAAGCAGCCCTGTTTCCCCGCTGTGTATCATCCCGTCCAGCTGTACATGACATAGGCAGTGGGCGTGACACAACTTCTCTAGAGATAAGTGTTCCACAGTCTCACAGGGTTTCCTAGTAGGCAGTTTCCCCCCAGGATTCAACCTCTATTTTCTTGGGTTGATTTCCTCCAGCCAATGCTAGTGACAACCCCTGCACATTCCCAAACAGATCCTAGATTTACACCTTTACATACCCATGGACAATCAAAAAAGAAGTGGATAAAATCATGGAGGATAAATCCATCAATGGCTCTTAGCCAAGATGGTCAGGGATGCAACCCCATGCTTGGGGAGACCCTAAACCTCTGACTTCCAGAAGCCAGAGTGGAAGACAGGGGTGGATCACTCCCTAATTGTCCTGTTCTGTACACTCCACCAGAAGTTCTGCTTTGGGTCACTATTGGAGATATGATATTAGGCAAGACAGACCCATTGGTCTAACCCAGTATGGCAGCGCTTACGTTCTTAATCATTATGTCAACTCAGTGCCAGCAGACATCTGGCCAAGCTGTCCATATTTCCTGAACCTCCTTTAGGCCCTGATTCAGCATGGTATTTACATTGACTTCAGTGCAACTGCTCTTGTGCTATTCAGGCATGTTATTGAGTGCCCTGCTGAACTGGGTGTAATATCATATCATGGCCAGGAATCTTTTCTCCTATAAATCACTTGTTCATGATTAAAGACTGGCTCCCAATATGGAAAATTTTCCACATGACCCACAAAGATTTAGTCCCTCCTGCTGATTTACTAAATATCAAGTAATAATAAAATGGTTGGGAGTTATATAGAACTTGTTAATCTCCACTGCATGGAGATGCAGAGAAAAGCTAAGCAACTGCTCCAAGGAAACAGAGGAAGTCTGTAGCAGAAGGAGGACTCGAACCCAAGCTTCCTGACGCCCAGGCCTTGACCGTAACCAGTACACCACGCTGCCACCTATGACTCTATGTGCTATCAGCCAGAATTCCAGGCACCCTGTCATTGCTACGTGAGCAGGTCACTGTGTATGGTGTGGGCTGTACCAAGTTGATAAATTCCTTGTTTCCGCTCACTAACATTCTTGGCTCAGCTACTGAACCATGGAAAAGGAAAATGTTGGTAAAATAACCCATTTGCTGCCATTCTTATGGTCCCAGAAGGCGTGCCCCCTCGGGGCTCTGCTGCTGCCCAGGCTGCGGGGATTTCACTCGTACGAGCACGTTCCCCAGGACAAAATCCATCACGTACCTACAGTGACAATGTCTAATGCCCCCCTCCCTGCTTACCTGGCTGCGACAAGCCTTTGGTTTCAGCGCTGGGGGTAGAAATGGATTTGCAGGCTTTGCACCCATTACCAGCCCTTAATATTCATGAGGCTGCCTTGGGAAATGCATTAGGTGGTAATAAGGTCTGAAAACAACCCTCGGGGGACACGATTTTGTGATGTTAAGGCAACGTGGGATCAAGCTCCCATAATGATTAGGAGACGGAAAAGTGCACTTATCCATGACAACGGAGAGGAGCAGAGGTTGACCTGCAGCAGAAGTGCCGCCATCCTGTTCAGCCAGATGATTAGGGTCTCGGACTTGCCGTCTAGGAGAGTTTTGGTGAGCGTGATAACATCATCTCAATTAGAATAAGGTCTGGTATGAAAATAAGGCCTCCCTGTTCCTCCCCAAGGTCATGAAAACAGACTGCTATTATTATGATTATTGATTTATTTTATGGTAGTACCTAGGGACCCCAGCCATAAACCAGGGCCCCATCGGGCTAGGGTGCTGGACAAACAGCCCTGCGCTGAAGAGCTTGCAATCTAAGTATAAGGCAAAAATGTTTTTTACAGGGTTATTCCAGCTCCCTACAATTCCAGATAAGGGGGGAAATCCTGGCCTCATTGAAGTCAATGGCCAGGAATTCACCCTTCAGTTTTGGGCTGATGTTCAGTGTGGGGCACGTTTTGTGCTGAAGGTCCCATCCAAGAGTTCTTTCTGTCTGTCTACTCTATCTGTATTTCAAAGGGACCTCTACACAGACATCTACAAAGGCTCGACCTATGGGAAAGATGCCTGGAGCAAAGGGTAATTTCACTGCCTCCCCTACTGTCAAACCATTCCGCTGGCTCGTCTGTTCACTTCAGCATCCAATGCCTTGGCTTGAAAAATGTCCCTGCTCCCACCCCAGACCCTGGATCTTGCTCCCACTCACTGGGGTAAATTAGGAGCAACTCCATTGACACACGTGGAGTTAAACTGGGTCACAAGAGCAGAACCAGGTCCTGTACCCCAGCTTTGCTCCCCGTCTCCTGTTCCCTCCGTACATCATGCACTGGTCTTCTCTCAACCATTCACCACTGCTGGGATGGGGTGGAGTCTCCTCTACACCACCTGCTGCCTAGAACAGCCTCCCTGCATCCCTTTGACTCAACATCTCCATCTCTCATTTCACGTCACAACTGAAGACATCCCTTTTCTCCACTCTGCACCTCAAGTTCTCTCCCCTCTGCTATTTTAGCTCTGTACCATGCTTTGACATACAAGTTCTATTAACGAAGCTCTATCAAACGGGGTCCCATTGTTTTGCACCAGCATCATTCCTAATGGGTAATTCTCTCCTGTTCATCTAGAGAGTACAGCCATACATTTCCGTATTGTATCATATTAATGTGAGCATTATCATGTGGGTAATTAACCATTGGATCAACTTATCTAGGGATGTGCTGGATGAGCCATCATTTGGAGATCAAGAATGGCTGTCTTTATAAAAACAATTGCTTTAGCTCAACCACAAACTATTGGGTTAAATGCAGGAATTGCTGGGTGAGTTTCTCTGGCCTGTGCTGTGCAGGTTGTCAAACTGGATGGATCACAGTGGTCCCTTCTGGCCTCAAAGTCTATGCCTCTACAATACGACCTTACTTCCACTCTGAAAAGGACTGCCCGCCCCCTAGTGGGCAAGCATGGCTTTGAAGTTGTGTGTGCTTGTAGAGGCCACGTTTGCAGTCCCTTAGCAGGAAGAGTCCCCCTTCCTCGTGTCCACTTTCGGGGTTCTCATGCAGCAGGTGTTGGGCCTGGTTCTCCACTCCGTTACACTGGTTTCCCCTTCAATGGATGCTTCCTTTCAATGGACCCAGACTGTATTATCACCGCCCGACAACATAAAGCCATTGGGGCGGTCAGGTGTAATCTGCTGGTCGGTATGAATTATGCATCCACCTCCGTGGCTGACCCACAGAGGATATGGGTCTGCTACAGTGTTGGCTCTTTAGCTCAAGTGACAAGCCCATGCTTTTAGCTCCAGAGGGCCCCCTGTTAAATTGCCCATGTCAGCCATCACAGGGCCTTTGCTCCTAACAACTTCCCTTAAGATGTTGTGGGTAAGGACTTAACCTTGAACCTCTGGATATAAGGCTTGAGCTAGTATCTTGTGAGCTAAAAGACGATGTCTGTTACTGTCTGGACTAGTCAGCCGCTGGAGGGAGACCAAAAAGCCCACAATGCTTTAGCATGGGTGACACACTCCCTCTTGCTGGGCATAAGAGTGGGATAGCAGTTCAAATCTCCATGCATTGGGTAACCCACATCAGTCCACAGGCAGAGGTTTATGAGGCTGCTGACTTGTCTCCACTAGCATTTCCCAACCATTGCTACGGAGAGTGGGAAATCTTTGGCCACAAGCCTAGAGCAGACAAGACCCAATCCTGGTGGAAGCGGTATGTGTTTGCTGCTTTCCTTCTAGGTGCAAACTTCTTTGGAAAGGAAGAGTCAAGGAGCCTTTAGGTCCCCTCTGCCCCCCCGCAAAGAACATGAAAGAATCTGATAATTACTTCTATCTACCACCCAACTGTACTAATTACCAACCTATTTCTTCACAGTATGACAGACACAGGCTCTCCAAAACACATAGAGATAAATTAGCACTAATTGGTTTTCCTCTGGCTGTTTGAATTAGTATTTAAAGCTCCAATTACAAAGCAGAATAATTACTATTAATGTCCTGTCGCAGTACAAAAGGCAGATAGCTTGAGAACTAGACCAGGTGTATTATTACACTGATTACAGAATATTTAACCTGGCTCCTTAAGACAAAGGTGCAGGGAAACTTGAAGGAAAAAAAAAAAAAGGCAGATGGTTGCTACTTCCTGCTGGGAATGTGGAGGGAGGGGGTCTTTCAAACCTGGGATCACGGAGGTACAAAGGCATTGAAGAGAAACGGAGTGAGGGAGAGAAAGAGCAAAAAGGACGGGAGGGGGAAGAAAAAAGAGAAAAAAGAGCAGTTATGACAGAAAACAAACAGCTTTTTTTTTTTTTGGTTGGGAAAGGGGAAAAAAATACAGGCCTGAAAGAAAGAGGCTATAAACATCTCTGCGAGATTCTGCTGGGAACAATGCGGCCGACACACACGCACTCTTTGGGAAGCTCTTTCTGACTTCCACTTTCTTGACATTTCGTTTGCGCTAAATTGAGAGACTTCAGGGAATACAAATAGCTGCTGTCTCTGTTAAAGCTCAGGAGTACAAAAGACAATGAGCGCTGATGCTTCAAATGGCTCTCCTTCTCCCACCCCTTTCCTTGGGCTCCCGGCTGCTCCCCTGGCCTGGGAGCAGGCATTCTGCTCTTTCCCTGTCGGCCTTGATCCCACGAGGCCTGGTCTGGTGTCTCTAGAGAGAGCCAGCAGGCTTGGAGGCAAGTCAGATTGGGTTCATGCCTCTGCACTGAGCAGTGCTTGTCCCTACTCTAAAGCAAAGGGTGGGAGCCAGGATGGGGTGGAAGTAGAGAGTGGGCATAGCTGAGAAGACAGGGACTTCTGTGTGATCGTAATCATGCTAAGGAGGAGCTTACCCACATGTCCCCTCATGGGCCTCACTCCTGCGACTGTGTACAACGCTCGACCATTGTGAGTTTGCAGGATTCAAGCACCTAGTTAGGGGAGGGAGAGGAGTGACCCTCTGACTTTCTTCCATTCTGGAAGACCTTCCTCCTCCTCCTAATGGTTGCACACATCCGGGCAACATTCTCCTCCACAGGAGGGGAGCTGGTACTCCTCGCAACTGCTGGAAACATCTTCACAGAAACATCCGTGGGGGTCTGTGCTGGGCACGTGGCATAGGGGGGTCTGTGCAGGGCACATGCTAGGATAGTCGTGCCCAAGGTAGGTGGCATTGCTGGTATTGAAGCCAACATTCCTGCTCCCCGAAATAGATTCTGCTGTCCAAGGGCTTCTGCAGAGGGCTGATTTACTTGCAGAGTCATTGTTCTGCCGAGCCAATCTAGCCTGTTCCTTGAGTATGAGGCACTATGTAAAACAAAATTCTCTTTGATTCTATTCCAGACCAGGAGCGTTGGTACTTTCTCCTTTTTTGTAGCAAACCCTCTGGCTGCCTCTAAGTCCCAGGGAATGGGCTGGATGCTCTTTAGTTTTCTGGAAATCATGGAACCGGGAGAAAGACTCGAAATGTTAGAATGACAAAAATGTGATGCTCAAGAGGAAGGAACATGGCCTGGTGGCATCTGCAGCTGCCAACCTATAAATCTCATCCAGCCAAGACAACTCCGCCCCCAAATGTCCTTCCTGCCCTTGTGATGATTCCCATGCTCTGAGACTTCAGGTCTGCAGTGGAGAGAAGGGGCTTACATGAAATCTGTCATTTTGACAGGCAGGCTCCCTCCTTGTCAGTCTTTAAACTGGGGGGTAGGGCTGGAGCAGGGGATCCCTTGGAATTCTGTAATGCTCAATGCCAATTTCCCCAACACAGAATTCCATGGCAAACATTTATCTGCTCAGCAACCTTTCTGCACCAGTTGCAATGAACCTGCACAATGTACAGCCAACTGCAGGATTCCAGAGAACATTTAACATCCTGCGCCGTCGTGCGTGTGCACACACGCACGATGCCAAATCCACATTTGAACTGCTTTTACCCAGAAGCCCACATCTGAACACTAGATCCCCATATGCAGGCTTTGGGAAAGTTTGGATCCAGATACAAAGTTAGCAGCTTGAATACACACTTTGATCCTTCTTTGATGAGTAACCATTTGCTGGGAAGGAGATGTCTTCTGTGAGGAGAGAAGCTTTATATCAGACCCTTGCCCGAGTATCTTCATCTTGCATTTTGGGATTGCCCTGGGAGGACCAATTACGTCACTGCAGCTGTTACTTCAGCACTTGCTGTCTACACTGGCTCTGCACTGGCAGTCAGGGACATGGTAATAAGGAACATCCTACCTGCTCATAGCAAGTGCAGTCACAAGGGCGGTGTGAGGGCTGGTGCACAGTTGCTAGCATATATGGGTGGTGTGTTACAAGCAGGCTATGGGGCTCCAGAATTGGAACGCCTTTAGAGACCCTTGCTAACTCCTGTGGTAGCGAGGATCTCTAAAAGAATTAAAAGTGCAGAGTGAGAGGAAGGGGGTGGGGGAGAATACCAGGGCTGGGCAGAATTCCCAGCAGTCAGGGGGATTTGGCCAAATGGTTCTGGTTTGGGCCCATCACTATGTGAGCAGAGGAAAACTAACTACCTGGGCTGTGGCCAGTTCATCTCTGCTCCCCCCTTCTCTCTATATGCCTTGGCCTTTGCTTGCTCTGAAGCTCACTCACCTCCTGCTCTTCCATGACCAGGGGCACCTGTGCTCCCAAGATGACTTATGGGATATTTCCCTCTTTAACATTCAGCTGTCTCCTTTCATTCAACTCCATCTCCAGCCTCCCTTTCTCTGTGCGTGAGTCACTGTGTCCGGCTCTCGGTGCCAAATGTTGGGCAATCCTTTGCACTGAGGTTGCCATATAGTGAAATTGTATTTGTCATTTAGGCAGGCGCAGGGCAAGCGAACACCACAGTTCTGTAAACGCACCTGCAGCACCCCCTGCTGTTCCAGTCACGTTGCCACTCTCCCACCGCTCTGCTAGTGCACCTCAGCACTGACGTGAGATATGCTGCTATTCCCGACTACAGAGCTAGATGAACGCACGTCATTCCTCACCTGCACTCCCTGTTCTTCCATTACCGCCCTACGTCCCAGCTCGGCCAGTGGTCCACACTCCACACCTGGAGCATCCTCTGCTCTTCCTGTCCTGGTCTCCCCACCCTCTCCCCTAACAGCTCTTCCAGTCACCTCGTTCATCACTGTGAGCCCCTTATGCTAATCCAGTCCTAGGCCCACCCCCATGTGCCTCAGCCCTGACCTGCTGCACTCCCTTCTGTTTCAGTCCAGCCTCCCGCTCCCGCAGCTCTGCCAATGCAGCTCATTCATAGACCCTGCTGTTCCAGTCCTGACAGCCCCCTTCACTTGCCGACACTTCTCTCTCCTGACCTGCAGCGTCCCTTGTAATTCAACGTGAATTACTGCAACAGCAGAAGGCTCAGCCAATACACCTCTAATCAGACTTTCTTTCCCCTTACTGCATGCCTTTCTTGAGAACAGAGTCCTTAACACGCCAGACTACAGCATGGCTTTAGCATGTAGACAACTGTCCAGTAGCAAGAAGGAGTTGCTTACACGTAATTTACTTGTGATTGGATAAAATTACACCCCAGCGTGCACAGAGCACTGGACTGGGTCTCAGGAGATCTAGGTTCCATTCTTGACTCTGCCACTGACCAGCTGGGTGACCTTGAGCAATTCACTTCACATCTCTGGGCCTGTTTCCCCTCCCACCTTGTCTATTTAGACTGTCAGATCTAAAAATCTGTCTCTTGCAATGCACCTGCACAGCATTGAGCAAAATGGGGACCTGATCTCAGATGGGGCCTCTAGGGCCTATTGTAATACAAATAATAATAATAGGTCTTCAGAGTGGATAATGTGCTCACCCGCTGTTCCAGCTGGAGACAGAGTTCCTGGGGACCATGTGGTGGCCTGCATTGCGAAACCACTCTGCCTGTACAGCAGACATCTCTCACAGATCTTACCACTTCCCAAAGCGGCACAAATTGGTTGGTCCCCTCTCTGCTTAAAATCTTGTCGTCTTTTTAGCTCCAGACATTTTTATCACGCTTACATTGAGACTCCAAACACCAATGATGCTTCATCATTAGCAAGTACAATTGACAGCAAATGCTCCCTAAACCTTTGGCTGAATGCTCCCAGGCAGTCTGGCGTGGCTGCGACAGGAAGGAGTAGGAAAGGGAATGGTGGGCGGAAAGGTATGTTGGATGCTATTGGCAGTGGAGTGCTCAAGGCAGCCAAGTTCTGTCCTTCCACAGGCAAATTCTAAAGCCAGCACCCGGGCTGCGGGAGTTAAGTTTGCTCCCCTGGCTGATTCTCAGAGAACCATAGAAAGATCTGCCCATTGGCCATGTCTCACACACAGGGCCAGTGCAGGATTGGTCCCGCCAACATCATCCCTGTGTCGTCATGGGGAAACCCCAGGCTCATGCCAGCTCTGTGACCTGCTCCGGCTGCGGTGGGAGGAGATGGGAAAGAAAGTGTTGATCTGGGTGTGTGTGAAGCAAAATCCCGCCTGTGTGAGTTTACACAGCCCTGTTCAAACTGCACTGAGATGAGTCTGCACAGGCTCGTGGGTGTGGAGTGAGGGGGGGAGCTGGGGAGGGATTTCTTTTTAAGAGACAAGGTGGGTGGAATGCGGGGATGCCAGCTGGCAATGGACTATATTTCTACTGACAAGGCTTTACCCTGTAGGTGTGAGGAATTCCAATTAAATATTCAGCCTATTTGTCTGCGTGTGGGAGAGGGTTTGCTGTGGAGGAGGGAAGCCTCAGACGCAGCTCAGTCGCTAACCATTAAAAGAGAAATTAGCTCAGTTCATCAAGGGAAGCTAGTGGAGGGTTTTCCTCTCTCTCATCCCTCTCTCTCTCGCTCTCTCTCTCTCAGAATCAGCAAGGAGAAACTGTTGATACGTCAGGATGGGCTGCACTTGACCAGGATAAGAATGCCAGGTACCAAACCCTCCTCCAAGGGACTCTCATTGCTCTTGAAAGGTGAACCCTCCGGAGAGCTGCTACGAAACCAAGGCTACCCAAAATGCAAGTATCCTGATGGGGATAGGTACATACACAAATGAGACCACCTTGCTCTTCTTTAGTGTAGGCACATTCACCCTCACAACGCCTCTGCTGGGGAAACCGAGGCACAAAGGAACAGTGGCTAAGGCCTAAATTCTCAAAAGCCCATTGGGAGCGCACATCACCTTTGAAAGTCAGGCACCTACATAACTTGCCCAAATAGCACAGTGAAAATAAATGACTTCCTTGCACCTCTGGTTCCACTGCCCCAGCCGGAGATCGGGGTATGTATTTGCTCCCATGGATGGTGGCTGAGAATGGGATAGTAGGAAGCTGCATAGCAGCCACGCACATTGCATATGCTTGAGGCCAACCTGTACATTCCCTAAAGATTTTTAATTTGCCACTCACTCTCTTGTTCCAGCATGAAACCATCCTAGAGCAAATGCTGGGGCCCCGGATCATTGGGGGCTGTACACTAACAAGCTATACAGAATTAATTGCTCTTGCATTTACTGTCCATCTCCTTTCCAAATCATTAGCGATATATTAATTAATCCGCTCTAACTGGAGGCCCTCACATTAGGATGATCTTTTTAAGCCTATCAGTGGTGCCCTGCACTGGTGTAAGCTTCATTGATTAAATTCTCTTTCCCTCTTGTAGTGCCTGGCATTCACAAATCAGATCAATGGGACTTAATGATTTTTCTTACAAAGGTAAAGTTTGTTTGGGGTGATGTCTCAAATGGCTGGAGGCTGGAACAAAGCATTTGGTGACAGGTCTCTTGTAATGAGCTGGAAGAGCTAGAGTTTCGATAGCCTTGACTGTAATATAGGTCATCAGCTTCATGTGTACAACCCAAAACCCTTTTTTTAAATTTTCCTGCCTGGAGAATTTTGAAATGTTGGGGTTCTGCTGCTAATTGGAATGAATGCAAATTTCAAAATCTCTAAATCCTTTGTAAAATAGAACTTCCATCCTCTGCCCAACTCAGCTCAGAGCAAAAAGACGCTCATCTAGCAGGCCAATGGGCAAATAAATAAACAAATAAAAATCTACAAATGCAGTCTAGATAGAGAGATACTGGATAATCTAAGCAGCATGTTGGATAAAATCCCCCTGCCTAATGTGCCCCATTATTTATTTATTTAGATTTAAAATAAAGACTTCTCTCTCAGGGTCTACATACAATAAATACAGTTATACTAAACCTCACCAGTACTGAATTCAGCTCCACAGGAATTTAGACAGCCAATCAGCCTCCTAACCCCCTGCATCATTTAGGAAGCACGCCTTCAGCCTTCTCCAGAGACCCCTATCCAACAGCTGTAATAGAATCATAGAAACATAGGGCTGGAAGGGACCTTGAGAAGTCATCAAGTCCAGCCCCTTGCACTGAGGCAGGACCAAATAAACCTAGATCATTCTTGCCAGGTGTTTGTCCAACTTGTTCTTAAAAACCTTCAATAATGGGGATTCCACAACACCCATTGGAAACCTACTCCAGAGCTTAACTACCCTGATAGTTAGAAAGATTTTCCTAATATCTGACCCAAATCTCCCTTGCTGCAGAGAAAGCCAATTACTTCTTGTCCCACCTTCAGTGGACATGAAGAACAATCGATCACCATCCTCTCTATAACAGACCTTAACATATTTGAAGACTGTTATCAAGTCCCCGCTTCTCCAGTGCTCTGGGCCATCACCCATCCTTCATGAGTTCTCAAAGATAATCGTGAATGATTCTGTGATTGTTTCAGCTAATTCCTTAAGTACCCTAAGGTGCATTTTCATCAGGCCCTGCTACCTTGAATACATTTAACTTATTTAAATATTCTTTAATGTGTTCTTTCCCTGTTGGCTTGTGTTCCTTCCCCCTTGTTGTGAATTAATCATGTTAAGTGTCCGGTCACAATTTACCATTTTAGTGAAGACTAAATCAAAATAAACATTTAACAACTCAGCTTTCTTTATGTAGTCTGTTATTAACTCTCCTTTCCCACTAAGTAGAGGACCTACACTTTCCTTAGTCTTTCTCTTGCTCCTAATGTATTTATAGAACCTCTTATTATTGCCTTTATGTCCCTTGCTAGGGTAACTCATTTTGGGCCTTAACCTTCCTGATTTTATCTCTAAATGCTTGTGCTATTCTTTTGTACTCCTCCTTAGCAATATGTCCATGTTTCCACTTTTTATAGGATTCCTTTTTGATTTCAAGGTTATAAAAGAGCTCATATTGGCAGCACATTGGCCTCTTACTGTTCTTCCTATCTTTCCTTTCTGTTTGGGTAGGCTGCTGTTGTGTCTCTAATATTGTCGCATTGAGAAACTGCCAGCTCTCCTGAACACCTTTTTCTCTTAGATTTTCTTTTTCTGCATGCCTCAAAAGTCATTACATTTGGGCTATTTCTGGCCAAGGTGGGTAGCAAGTTCCAGAGACTCAGAGCCCTCCTGGAGAATGCTACACCTCCCTTGCGGACATTGATGGAGTAACAGTAGAGATAGGCCATCTTAGGCAAAAAGCCCTAGAGTCGGTCAGACCTGTGAGATGTTTGACCTGAGCAGCTATTGTATCAGTACAGAATGGTGGCTGCAGCAGGCCAATTGCTGTGGAAATGATGCCCCAGGAAAGAAAAGACAAAAATGAGACAGCTCGCTGTCTAATCTGCCAGGCCTAGGCAGTGCAAAGGTGGATGGCTGGGGCAGAAATAATGCAGCAACTTAATCAAAAGCATATTTCTCCGAACCATTAAATCAAATGGTTGGTGTGCTGTGTCGCCAAGGAGAGAAGCCGGCTTTAATCAGCTGAAAATCCTCATTGCAAGTTTCATTAAGGAACTAAACCCTTTCTTTAAACTCCATCCATGCCACCTACAGGCTGGTTAACCCAAACTAAAAGGCCATCATAAGGCCAGCCATTGTGACACCAGAGCTGCTTTCATTGTTGACTTTACTGATGCACTGGAGGACAGCTACAAAACTGACTAAGAGGGAGAAGGCTCGGCTAATCCCCTTCTGCTGCCGTAGCCATGTTCTGCAGATGCTCCGTGCTTGTAGCAGTAAGATTCTACCCAGACCCTGTCCTACTGGTGTAGCTCCCCGTGCCAAAACCATGACCCAGGGGACTGAGCTTGACAGAACTCTTCCACACCACTGGGAATGGCAGAGAGGGCACGCGGTCGATCAGGCCCCTTATGGATATATTGGGGACAGAACATTAATAGCACAACAGTGAGGAACAGTAAATTGGCGAATGTGCCACCACACGGAAATGTCTGGCTTGCAGCTGATTAGAGAGGTGGCAGATTCTGGCACAGCAAAAACAGAACTCCAGCTTGCGGCACATTTCACCCTAGGGAAAAATCTCCTTTCCCATGAGCTCTTTGGAAGGATGGGGTCAGCTCCCCACGCTCCATAGAATCCCCAAGTGGCACCCTGGAGTGCCAGTCTGTCTCCTAGAAGCACAGAGATTTTGATTACATTACCGTTCGGTCCAAAACCAACTGTGGAAACCTTGTCCTCTAAGCTGACTTCTCAACCAACCAACAGCAAGTGACAAGAAAAACCTGAAGGGATGAGGGGAGTGGGAGGGAATCAAAGAAACATACAGCTCCCACCTACCCTGGGAAAGAAGGACACAAAAGTCAGTCTTGAATGCAGGTATGAAGACAGACTTGCAAGCTGTTCATTATTCTTCGGCCTAAGGGTAAAGCCAGGAAAGGTGATGGAGATACATGTTCTGAGGGCATATTATCACTGGGCACACTTGGCACATTATTACTGTGGGATCTAGTGGTTAGAGCAGCGGCCTGAGGGCATGTTAGCACAGGTGATCAGCACCTGGGTCTGGCCTAGCCTAGCCTGGGTGGGAGCCGCCGCGCTGCAAAGCCAGCCTCGAGTTACTGTGTCCACCCCGGTGCTGCACTCACTTGTGAATGGCGCTGGGACTTCTGGGGGGCATTTCCTATGGTTCTTAGTGCTGTGCTAGGATGAGACGCTCTATGATCCTTCCCCAGTGAATTGTGGGAGAATGTGGAAACGGGGAGAATTGCGGGACGACATGGGAGGACCAGTGGCACTCAAGTGGTTCAGCTTGCGTCTTCACTGCAAAGTAGACAGGTTACCAGCCTCAGTGTGAGCACCGCTCAAGCATTAGCCTATAGCACCAGGATAGGCTAGCTAGCCCAAGTATAAACACCACCACAGTGGGGCTAGAGGGTTTGTGTGTGCGTGGATGGGAGCCAGATTAGGGGCAAACCTTGAGTAAGCCCCTGAGTTCACTGCAGTGAAGACAAGACTTGAGAGTCAGGTATTCTGGGTTCTATTCCTGACTCTGGGAAAGGAACGTGGTCTCTAGTGGCCTGAGAGTCAGGACTCCTGGGTTCTATTTCTGGCTCTGCCACTGGCTGTGTGATTTGGGGTAAGCCTGTTTCCTAGCTGTGAAATGGATATATTGATAATGACTCCCCTTTGAGAACCTTAGATGAATAACCTCCAAGTGCTTCACTGTTGCACTCAAAGTCTCTCCTTAGCACCAAAGAAGATGAAACACAAGCTGCCTTTTAACTTTAACTGCAGTCCCCAATGGGGTTTCACCTGCAGGCCCTTGACAAGGAAGGCAAAACGGGGTGGCAAAATGCCTGGCTTCCTGAAGGCAAATCTTTTTTGAATGGTGGAAACGCTTTTAGAACTTCCCCCTTTGCAAAGGGGAAGAGAGCAGTGAATAGACGGTGAGGCGTTTTCCACTGCTAGGGATAACCTTGTAGGAGGAAAGGGAATCCAATTAAATATTCAATGCTGTGGAGTCTGTGGGAGTGTGGGAGAGGGATCCCTTCCTCTTATTGCATTTCTTATCTGCTCAGGGACAGAGAGGCACCAAACCACTAAAAATATTCATCATTCACTTTCCACAAGAAAGCAAACAAGAAAGTTACACAACTACTACCCTCCCCCCTTCCCAGGCACTTCCTCCAGCAAACATGCAGGAACAAAACATTGGGGCAGTTTATCTACGCTGCTACCCTTCTGCTGCCTAACTTTGGGCTGCAATCCTAGCAGAGCTCACAAGCTAGGTGGGGTTGGGCTAGGTCAGAACTTATATGGGAAACCACTGCAGAAAGCCCCGATCCTGAAGGCAGTGTAATTAGGAGATGATGTTCTCTAAGAATCAACATCCAGGTCCGGTGCGGTCTCTTGAGTGAAGTGCCCACATATTAGATAGTTTTACTCTTGTTTTCCCCAAATTCTCCCTGAAGTTTTAATGGGGGTGGGGGGTTTACTGGGTTCTTCTTCACTTCCTATCTCATCATGCATCATTTCTATGTGCTGCGACACTGGGTCTGCATTCCACCGGTAGATGAAATGAATCCTGTTTGTAAAGCACTGTGGGACGAGCGGTGCCACAAAAATACAAGATGCTTCTGCTGTTATAACATATAGTAGCCACACTCTGCTCACAAACCCCTTTTAACAGGAAGAGACCTGAGGTACTGATCTCCTGCCAGGTAACAATCCACCTAAGCTCAATTCAGCCGAGGGGAGCCTTGGAATCGAAAGGGGACACGTGCCTGCATTTGTTGCAAGAGTGGTCTGGGGGGCGAAAGCACAGGCCTGGACGTCCTGAGGATTGGATGCTGTTCACTTCTTTCCTGTGTGACCTTGGACAAGTCACTTCCCCACTCGGTGTCTCAGTTTCCCTATCAATAAAACAAAGCTGTTGATACAAACCTCTCTCACAGAGGGTCTTGTGAGGCTGAATTCACGGCTGTTTGAAAAAATCACCGGAGGGAAGTGATAGAGAAGAGCCAAGTTTTATTATTAACACTTGGAACAAAACAGTATCTTGCACCCATGGCTCTCAAAGGTCTTACAAACATTAAATAAAAACTCTCAGTGTCCCCATGTTACGTCCATTTTGTGGCATGGAGAAAGGAAGTGACTGGTGCAAGGTCACACAATGGCAGAGCTGGGAACAGAGCCCAGTGCTTGCTCTAACCATTGCACACTTCAGGCTTAGGTTGTAAACTCCATAGAGTGGGAAAGTATCTTTTTGTTCTAGGTTTGTACAGCACCTAGCACGGTGGGATTCTGGCACATGATTAGGGCTCCTAGGCACTATGGTAATACAAAGAGACCGAGCAACCCAAAGAGCTCAAAAATTAATATCAATCGCATGTAGGTCCTACACAAACACAGGAGTCTGATATTTCTTCACAAGCTCCAAAGATGGTCTTGTGCTTTTCCATTTAATTTTTTTGCTGTAACCATCTGTAGGTTTTTGGTTTTGGTTTTTTGGGGATTTTATTTAAATCCGAAGCCAGAAACTCCATAGCAACCCTCAGCTCCCAGGTTCTGACTCCAGCACTTTGATCACTCTGTCATTCTGTTTAAGGCTATACCCCTGTAGGTGTGAGAAACTCCAATGAAGTATTCAGCCAGTTTGCCTGTGCGGGGGGGCGGACGACGACAGGCTTTGCTGTGGAGGAGGGAAGCCTCGGCTTTTTCGTGGTGACTAATTGTTCCAACACCCATTGTCTGTGGCATAACGGGGAGGGCTTTCCTGCACCACGCACCTGCCTCTGCATTCCCTTATCTGGAAATATGCAGCTCCCTGCTCTGTTCTGGGGGCTACAGGACAAAGTTAGAGGGGCCCAAGCAAGTCAAGCCTGGCATTACAGGGCTTCTGACCATCTATCCTTGACTGTCATCTGGCTCTCACGGCTGTCGAGTCTCAGCTCCGCACAGTCTTTAATGGATTTATTCTCACAACACCCCTGTGAGGCTGGATGGTGCTTTTACCCCCTTGTACAGATGGGGCCCTAATCCACAAAGGTATTTAGGCCTCTATCTCTCATTGATTTCAATGGCAGTTAGGCACCTAACTACCTTTGACCATCTGAATCAGAGAGACGACTGGCCAGATTTTCAGTCGCATTAGGGACCTGAAGATGCAGAAAACTGGACAGCTACCTCCCATGAAATCAATGGAACTCAGGTGCCCAATCCACAAAGGGGATTTTGAAAACCCCACTAGGTGCCTAAATCCCTCGTAAATCTGGCCTTGAATTACTTGCCCGAGATCACACAGGTAGCCGATGGTGGAGCGTGGAACTGAATCCAGGTTGCCGGAGTCCCCGCCTAACCCCTGGTTCCCCTGTAAGATTAGGGAGGCCCATGCAGCTGCATTATGCTTTAGGGCTGGAAGATTAGGGGAACCCATGTAATTAAGGGGCACTGGCAATTGTACTGTGCTATAAGGTTTCAAGCAAGCCTCATAGGATTAGCGAAGGCCCTTAGCAGCCCTCCTTCTACTATAGGGTTTTGAGCAGCCCTGTTGGATCAGATAGGCCCCGGCAGCCTAGCCATTCTATATGGTTTCTAAAAGCCCGCAGAGATCTGAAGATCCCTGAGCATCCTTTCTGAGCTATAGGGTTTCCATCAGCCCAGTGGGATCAGAGAGGCTTCTGGCATAAAATCACAAAACCCGTTTTTCCTTGTGAGTTACAGGCAGGATCTGAGCTCAGGCCTGCAGCTGTAAAGGACAGGTCTAGCCCATGACTGCTCTGCTTCACCTGGCTACCTGGACCCCTGAAACACAAAGACAATGGCCAAGCGCGGCAGCCTGAGCTTCAGGCCCAGGTCCTGGCGGCACACAGGTAAGGTCTCCTTTACTACAGACTCAGCGCAAACGCAGTTCTAGTCAAGCAGGAATCCACATGCCATTAACTCCTCTCCACATATTGGAGCAATGGAGGCTTCATCTCCTGACTCAGATTGGACCGATCTGCCGGGGCACAATGGATCCGGGCAGGCTTCTTCTGCAAAGATTTTCAACTCCATTATCTACTTCTCACTCACACGATCAGGGTCAGATTTTTAAAAGGGCCCGGCATGTTGGGTGCTGAACTCTTGAAAATCTGGCCTCTGTGATGGGGGCAGAGCACCAGAAAATTTGGCCCCAAGAATGCATAGGGTTGCTGTTAATCCTACCACCTGGCTTGTGCACCCTGCATAGATTGGGTCACCTACACTATGCTAGGCCGTGAACACACACTTCTCATTGCACTCTCCTTGGACTGTGCATGGGGAAGGGGAGTTAGCTGGACCTTGATGCTATTTTAAAGAGGGATCTTCACGCACTGGGAAAACACTTCATTAAAAGAGCATCTATCCAAACAGAGCTTCACTTGGCCAGTGCTTCTCAGTTGCCCCTTTGCTTTCCCTCGCAGAGATATACTGCTGTATTCTACATTAAAGGCCCAAACACACCTAACATGGGCCTGAACCAATGCTCCACCCCACGGATCTGAGCACCCCCACCGTTCGGGGAGGGGAGTTCAAAATCTGAATCGTGTGCCTCAAACTCATCTTTAAATCATTAAACACACCTTAAATTGTTCCTCGAATGGAACGGGTATCCAATGGCAAGCACAGTGTGTGTTGCCATGGGGATGATTGTGGTGTCACACAAATTCATCATTACATGCCTGCAAAGATCACATAGGAGAAACAGAGAGACCTAGAAGGAGAAAATCCCAGTTAAACTTTAAACACAGCCTCAGCAATTAGTCAAATTAGTGATTAGTTGTCATGATAAGAACAATGAGGAGCACAGGAATAGGGTGTGAGTTTGTGTTTACATCGGAGAGGGCTGGAAGCTTTTGTCCTGTGAAAGTCCCTCTTGTGTTTATCTAACATAGTCATTGCTGACCCTTCCCCATCTCCAGACCTGCGGCTGGCCATTAACGTTCCAAACATAGATGCAACGGGAGCAGAGGCCAGGTACTTCCACATGGACTAGGACAGTTAAGTGTAGATGGGGGGCTGGGATTGAATGTTCATATAATAAAATAAAGCTAGGCCAGGTTTTTCTGGCACGAAGGCCTTGCTTAGACCAAGGGTTTTTCCACCCATGCAGTTACCCTGGAGCCTTACTGGAGATGCGCTGCACCAGGGTAAAAAACGACTTGTAGCCCTATAACTTGCCTCAGTTTCAAAGCTCGGTGAGCTGCGCTGATGCCTCTAGCTACCTGGGTGTATCTACACCACTGCAAAAATCTCCAGTGCATCAGCTCCCAGCCTCTGACAGAGCTGAACTCATAAGGAGCAAGACACCATCATCTACAGAGAACTGGGAGAGGAATCCGCCAAACCCTTTAGTTACTGCTTCTCTTTCTAGCCTACTACATGGGGCCCTGGCTACTCGCATTAGAAGCAGAGACTGGCCTCCCCTCTGCTCAAGAGCCCTCTAATGGTATCTGAGAAATCAGGCCCCGTCCTGCCTACACCCCTCACTGCTGCTCCCTGTGCTGGTGATTTCTCCAGTGTTTGGTCCCATCCAGTTTTAATAGGCTCAAGTGCTGGAGCTTCCACCTCTTTCCTCAGGCAGACCACTCCTCTCTCTCCTGGAATCTGCCATCAGGAAGATTTTCATGAGACTGGCTCTAAATTTTCCTTTGGTTGACTGTTTCATCCTCTCGCACCCGCCGAATCTGCTCCTCCTCCTCCCTAACAGGCACACGCTTCCTGTACCTAGAGGAGACGCTCCTTTTCAGTGCCATCAGAATGAAACAGGCCGCTCCATGGGTGGTGGGGGGGGTCGTGGGTGGCTACAGAACAGCACATGAGAGCAGACCATTTTGATCAGAGATGGGCCCAAGTTGCACAGCTCAGGAGAATTTGCATCAGGGCCCATCTCTAAATGCCCTCCTCTCACTTTCTCTGTGCTGCAGGGCTTTGTAAGGTCGCACCTGAGGGACTCAGGCCACAGTCCACATGGTACTCAAGGTATCATCTGTTGTGGATGGATGAAGGGCTGAGCTGATGCTGCTCGGGTTTCTGCCTGGGGTACCAGGGATTCTAAGGGTTAAAAACCGGATGCTTAGACTTGCCAGCGCACCAGGATTCAGCAGACACTGGAGAGTGACTTGGGGATGCCAGGGTTTTGGAGAAGCTGCAAAGACCTCAGTACGGGAGGCGAACACTCCAGCTGCTGAATTCCCATGGGATGAAGTTGCCAATGAAAATAACATCCACCCACCCCCATGGAAGTCCCAATGCCAGGGTGTGCTCGTGAGCAAAAGCCAGCAGCGCCAGCAGCCTGGCTCTCAAGGGGACAGACAATAGAGACCCGTGCTCACACAGACAGTGCTTGTGGGTCAGTCGCTCAGACGCAGAACATGTGCACCATGGTGCAGCATGGGTTGCAAGGGAATGAGCTTTCAAGGAGGGAAGTCCCCAGTGGCCCTGGACAACAGCGAGTCTTGTGTTTACACAGGCCAACGAGAAGCCATCCTGAGCTTGAAGGAGATTGGCCTGTTTGCAAAGGCTTGTATGGTGCCACCTCTAGACTGGTGCCTCTCCCTTGGGCAGAGCTTTGGAGCCAAACAGGGCTGGCTGAGATTTCAGGCACTCAGGCGTGAGTAGCTTGGGGCCTGTGTCAAGAGGGGAGAGGATGACCAGGGTTGCGAATGACACACCCGCAGCCCTCTGTCAAGCAGAGCTGCCCAGGCATCTCCGGCTGCTCACCTGTGGGCATGAGCCATCAGGCTGCCCTCTTCCGCCCGAGGACACTTGGCTGCCCCCCATGGGGCCTACACTCCTCCACAGGGCGGGGGCCTCCCTTCCCATGGGCAGAGCCCCCTGCCCAGCTGCTCTCCAGTTGGCAGAACCCGCGCAACTGCCCTCCCACAGGGAGAAGCCTCTGGTGCCCTCCAACGGGTGCCAGTCTGCTGTGTGCCAAACCCCCCCACACACCAGCTGTAGGCAGACACCTCGCCCCCACAGCCCCTGTGGGCAGGAGCCACCCCACCCCTGCAAACCGTGGGCAGTCAGCAGGATGTGCCGTCCCCTCCCCTGCACTTCCCAGCCAGCGTTTTACATAACTTCTGCTGCTTAGTCACAGCTTCGCCTCTTTTTTCCTTTTCTTTTTTTTCCCTTTTTTTTTTTTTTTTTTTAATGTGGAACGATTTCGGCAGCATCAGCGCGCGAGTCATTCCGGCGAGGGAAGTCCCTTCCTTTCTTCCGTTCCCTTGGTAACGGGAGCGAATTTGCCTTTCAAATGATTCATGACCGGGGTGCTGTAGGAGTTCCCTCCTCCAACACAAATCTCTCCCACACAGCCACACATACCCGATTAATCACTGATTAGAGTCTCTTCCGCAAGGTAAACCTGGGAATCAAGTGGCTGCGGTCCCCACCTCCACCACCTCCCTGCCACCCCTAGATTTAAGCAGGAGGCCCTTGGCTCTGACCCTTGGATCACGCGTGGGTCTTGGATTCCAGAGTGGAGGGTTGAGTGGCGGCTCAGGAACAGATTCCCACACAAAGGCCTCTCTCAGTGGGGTTGGGGTTTACTGGTTCCTTTGATTTTTTCTTTTTAACGGGAAATGCAGTCTGAACTGTCACATAGACACGACTAACAGCTCAAGCTTCTCTGAGCATGAACTACAAAACGGTCACATCCCCGCCCTCCCACAATCTCACACACAGACGATGCCACACAGACACACACACACACACACACACTTCCCGTCTCTTCCCCTACAGCTTCTCAGAGAGCAACAAGCAGCTCCTGGCCGGCTGCTTCCAGGGAGGAGAGGTTTTTAGGTCTCTTTTTTATAGGTGCAACTTACTGGCACATAGCTATTGTCATAGATTAAATGTCCAGGGCTTGACCCTTTGTGGGTGTAAAGTTCTTTCAAGTCAGTGGAGCTGTGCCATTTACACCAGATGAGGCTCTGGCCCTCCATCTTTCGGACCTGAGAGACTGACAAATCCTCATCACAGATTGATAGAGAAGAATTTGTCTGGTGTTCTCAGCTGGAGCAGGGAAAAACACTTGCTTTAACAGTTCCAGCATTAACTCTCTTGGCCAAGTCACAATGTGCTTCATTTACCCCACCTACCACACTGAAGGGAAGGGGGGTGTTGTGACGATGGCAACACCTGGGGAAAGGGAATTGAAAAAATCCCTGATGTGTCTTTAAAATCAGTTTAGTCTAACTTGGGCCCACAACCACGAGAATAACTATCATGATCTTTTCTGGCATGGCAGATCAGGTGGTTTGGGTGCCTTACATGTTCATTTCCATACCTTAACATGGCTGGATTTCTTTTAAGTGTAACCTTCATTTCCTGGTTGGTTTGGGGATAACCACAACATCGCTGCAAATGGTTTTTTTTAATCTTTAAGTTACTGATACGTACCCTCAGCCTTCACTGAAATGTAACTTAATTTTTTGTCTTGCCATGTAAACTAGGAGTATGCAGGGGATGCAGTATCAGGGTTTAAATTTCTATTAAATGGACTTTTTAATAGCTCACAGAGCTGATTATAAAGCCAAACATCATCAGCTTGGGTTGTATTATTATTATTTGTATTATAGTGGTGCATACAGGTCCCAACGAAGCTGGGGTCCCCACTGTGCCAGGCGCTGTACATACCCAGTGAGAGACAGTCCCTGACCTGAAGAGGTCCCAGTAGAGGTGCCGTTAGTGGGGGTTCATGTGTTCAATTGCACCTGCAGAAATTGGACCCGCGCCGCTCCATCATGATGGAAGGGCAGCTGGGGCAAACCTGACTGGCGCTGCGACCCTGTGTACTGGGTCACAACGTCTGGAGCAAGGACTGAGCCTAGCCCTGTGGGAGGGGAGCTGCTGGTGCAGGGTGAGCATGGGAGGCTGCATCTGCCTCTGGCTCACAGTCTTAAATTAGATCTCAGACACTTCATTTCACAGGGTCCTGAATATCCTTTTGCAACTTTCTTACCCCTGAAGTGCTGGGGTTCAAGCAAACCCTGTAATTCCAAGTGAACCTGAGCTAAAGGCAGCTGGGCCGGGCCTAGATTCTGGATGAAATCGGAGACCAGTTCACAGGCACTCCGAATAGTTCGGTGATTAGCAAACCTGCCCTGAGCTTACGGGCTGGAACAACATGCACACAGCTTCATTCATGACCTACATTTTTGGTACTATCTTAGACAAAATAATTGTAGGGCCACACTGTGCGGCTGCTCTCACTGGAGCTAGGCTAGCTCGAGAGGAGTAATTGAAGCAAACTGTTGCAGTGAGGAGCAGCCCTTGGGCTCCCTCACACATTGGTAAGGTGGCAGCAGGGCTAAGAGAGCCTGGGAACATGAAAGAGCAGAGGTTAGAGGAGAATGGGGCATACAGGGATGCCCAGAGCCCCATCTCTGCTCAGAACAAAGGGAAAGCTTTCCCCCTCTCTGCCTGCTTTGGGTAAGCTACTCTCCACCACAGCTCCCGCTGCTCCTTGGCTGGTGTGCTGAAAGCTCCTCAGCCGGTGTGCTGAGAGCTGCTCTAGCTTGGTAAATGTTCTGTTTTCTTGTGCCATGCTTGCAGCTGCCTAGGGTTGAGCTTTGCTCCCATGACAAGCTGGGGAGTTGTGAAGCAGTGGCAAAAATATACTCAACTCACTCAAGAGATGATTGCTCAGAAGAAAGCCCTGTGGCTGGTCAGAACTTGTGATGAGGGGTTCCTTCAGAGAGTAGGAAAGATAGTAGTTAAGGTTCAAATAGCAATTAGCTCAAAGTTAACTGGAGCTGTGGCAGTTCTCTCCCCTCTCTGCCTTGGCAAGAGGGTGCAGCTTTCATTCCCTGTGGTTTTCCTGGTTGGGACTCAAACTCCACTGGAGATGCTAAGAGAGAGACCATATATTTGTATAGTGCCTTTCAGCCCAAAGGACTTAAACTGCAACAAGCCCATCACAGAAATGCGGCTACCTCTGGGGCGAAACACAGCAGCTGTGTAACACCCGATGTACTATACAGCAACTTAAAACAGAATTCAACTGAAGATACTTGGCTACTGGATCTGGTGCAGACCCCTACCCCTCTCCCATCTCATAAAGCTGAACAGGATCGTGAAGGACCACAAGTGAAGGACCTTGTACTACAGCTCATCTGGAAGATGTCACTTTCAGCAGCCTGGTGGCCCGTCACACCATGCTGGGTCACTGGTTCTGTGCTGATTCTGAAGGAAGAGTACCACACACACTGAATTGCCAGTGTCACTTTCTGCAGCATATGAGGCTTTCTGGGAGATCTTCTATCCAAGTCCTGACCTCGCAACACCTTGCTTGGCTTGTGAGATGGGATGTGTTCACAAGCACAAGCCAGCATGGCTATGAGGAGTATCTGAACTGGAAAATAAAGTGAAATCTGCAAAATATTGCAGTGTCGTTTGGGTACATTTTATCTGATTTATTCTCTCCTCATTAACAGAAGCTAATTAACAAACCATCATTTAAATAAACAGCAGTGAGAGTGTTTGTAACCTCCGCTTTATTGAATTGTGACAAATTATTAGCCTATGCATGTTAAATGGAATAGAAGTATCTAGGAAAAGCCCTTAAATTCAATCTGCATAAAGATGATACCTGCTGTGAAAATGAAGGCAGCGAGGATTCACTATCAATTCTCAGAGCAACCTACAGGGCTCCCCTCTCTGGAGCTTGTGTAACCTCTTGTCACAGCAATGACACAGACATATTAACAAGGGAATGGCTGCATATGGCCAGGATTTTTTCAGGACATCAGTGAGTGGAAACTCAAAGGGGTTCAAATCCAACCCAGGTTGGAAGAGATGCTCGGTCATTCTCATTGACTGGATGATCGCTTGGTGGCCTGGGTGAAATTCACCCTTGCAAAGAGGGCTTATGCACCATTTTAACCCTCAAAATAGGGTTATGCCTTATCAGATTTTTACAGGTATTTAGATGTCTAAAGATGCAGACAGATGCATCCGATGAAGTGAGCTGTAGCTCACGAAAGCTTATGCTCAAATAAATTGGTTAGTCTCTAAGGTGCCACAAATACTCCTTTTCTTTTTACAGATGCCTTAGTGGATTTTCAAAATGGGCCTAATTCCCATTGCAGTTCATAGATTCTAAGGCCAGAAGGATCCACTGTGATCACCCAGTCTGACCTCTGGTATAACACAAGCCAGAGAACTTCCCCCAAATAATTCCTGTTTGAACTACAGTAGAGCTTTTAGAAAAACACTGAATCTTGATTTTTAAATTGCCACTGATGAAGAATTCCCCCCTCCCCCTCCACCCTTTTGTAAGTTAGCCCAGTGGTTAATTACCCTCACTTAAAATTGTACATCTTTTTTCCAGCCTGAATTGGTCTTGCTTTAATTTCAGCCACTGGATTTTATTAAACTTTTGTCTGCTAGACCAAAAATCCCATTATCAAATATTTATTTCCCATGTAGGTACCAAGCCATGATCAAGTCACCCCTCTTTAAAGTTCTCTTTATTAAGCTAACTAGATTGAGCTCTTCGAAGCTATTATTATACAGCATGTTTCCCAATCCTTTAATTATTCTTAGAAGCACAGATGCTTTAGAAAATTCCAGGATCTGCAACTTTAGGTGCCTAAATAACTTTACATATATGGCCTGTGAGATTAAGTGGTGTATAAATCTCATGTTAGCCTTCTACACAGGAGTGAGTTTCACCCTGATGAATTTGTCCTCTGTTCTGTCCATGAACAAAAGAGCAAGATTCTCAGATGTATTAGTAATTCCAAGTTATTCACAAATACCTCCAAGCAGGCGGGTCTTGGACCTACAGATCGTTCATGAACTGCTCCTTATGAATATTCAACATTCCAGATGCATTTGCTAGTTTCAGGAATCACAGGATATTGTTTCTCTTCCTTGATTGGATGATTTGTGCAACTTAATCACCAACAGCACAAATATTGAGTTGCGGCCTGTTGAATGTCGAACTCACAATGTGCACTGCTTTTATTGGCCAGTTCTGCGATTTGAGAACTTCCTTTTGGACAAATATTTAAATTTACAATTTGCTTCTCATGGGTAATTGTACCAGTTAGCCCAGCTGCTGGAACAGTTATGAATA
Organism: Eretmochelys imbricata; assembly: GCF_965152235.1. Lineage (NCBI taxonomy): Eukaryota > Metazoa > Chordata > Testudines > Cheloniidae > Eretmochelys > Eretmochelys imbricata. The sequence continues at coordinate 6,396,773 of NC_135597.1, forward strand.
GAAAATGGGAATGAACACAAGTGCAGGCAAATTCCTTTTTAAAAAGCTGGAACCAAATATTCTTGCATTTAGTCCCCTATTTAGATTATAAGCTCTTATGGGCAGGGACTGTCGACTACGCTGTGTTTGTAGAGGGCCTAGTAAAATAGGAGCCCATTCTCAGCTGGTTCTTAGGCACCACTGTAATAAAAGCGATTAATGATAACCAAGTAACCTTTTGTGCACCATTCACCCAGCTCTAGAAAGGAGCCTGGTGAGACTCCTCATCAGCACCATGAAAACCACCCGCTCCGGTGGCCCCAGTTGGCAGCGTCAGATTGAATTCCTCGAGTCTAGAGGTGAAACCTGTGGCTCCACTCTGAGGCCTGGCACCTTGGCTAGGGGTGTGGGAAGTTTTCTCTGCAGCTGCTTATGCTTTACCTGTTCTGTGGATAAAGAGAGGGCTTCCTTCTCCAGGGCTTGCAGTTAAGCCCCTTCCCTGGCACTAAATTTACACCCAGAAAATTTGGTGAGTAGAACTAAATGCACAATAAATAGAAACACAGTTTGATCAAAACCACTGTCCCAGTGGCAGAAGAGTGGCAGCTTCTGGGCATGGGCTGCTCTGCATGCTGCACAGGGCAGCCTCTGACAGGTGACAACCACGCGGAAGAGGCTGCTCGTAGCTCGCCGTCTGCAATCCCTGGTTACGAGAACCACTTTGTAGCAGTCAGAATCATCTCTTGTCATGGATCCTTGGCAGTATAATGATAATAATCATATTACTCGCGGCTGTGGCTCTGTCTGTCAGCCCAAATGCAGCCCCAAGAGCTTTACAAACATCTCTCTCTTTCTCTCGGTCTCTCTCTCACACACACATGCCCCGACCCGAGGTTCTGCTGGTACAAATGATAAGATGGCACTTGCAGCACTGGAAAAGCCAGCCGGTGGAGGGAAAGTTAAAACAACACACACACATACATACGAGCCCACGGGGGCAAGGAGAGGCAAATTGCATCTCCTTGCAGCCGCCACTGTGAACATAGCCATCTATACAACAGCCAGTGCTCAGTTAACAAAGAAACCTCCAAGAGTAAGTTCCAACAGCACACTCAGTGCCATGCGAGGCACATAAGGACCATTCCACCCAGGGGTCTGAGCAGGATGGAGAGACACAGCGCTATGCAGACAGGCAGACGTGTCCTGGCTACCGCGGTAGGAATGTGCGGACTGTTCTGTGGGGGCTGACAGTCACTGTGCTGTAGTCTCAAGATGCTACCATTTCCCCCCGTCCTTAGAATGGATGTGGTTAACTGGGCAGTAAGAGCTGGCAAATGTCACCTTTTTAGTGGTGTGTATTTACTTCCTTTTTTCTGTCATGCACGTGTTGGCGAGAGGACTGTCTGATTTTCAGGGATGCATGATCTCTCACTTAGCAACCACCGGGTCTGGCTAAATACATGCACTGCCATAAGAGTCTGTTCTTTGTTGGTTCATTCTGTTCCTGGGGGCAGGAATGCATCGGGAGGAATCCAGAGAGTCATGTATGGTCATTAAGGAGCAACAGGGGCGTTTGGCCCTTAGTCACCGTCACCTGGGGATAGAGGCCAAGATTTTCATAAAGTTTTTGGCTGGCCAGATAGAGACACCTTAATGGGGCCTGATTTGTGCCCAGTTCTGAGCACCCACCCTCTGTAAGTCAGGTCCCTTTAAGTCATCGCAGGTTGAGCACCAAAAATTCACTGGTCACCTTTGAAAATCTTGGCCAGCACAGATGAAGGGTGGAACGCAAAAAGTTTGGTTTGGAGAAGGCCCTAGAAGTGTAAACGCTTATCCTACCTCTCTGGCCTGCAAGTCTGGTGGGAGCTTGCCCCATCATAGGAGCAGCCCTAGGAGACTGGAACTCAGTCACAATCTTCCCCCTACTTCTCCCTTGCCCATGGTGTGTAGTAGCTTACTGCACTCCTTTACAGAGTGCGGCTCACTTCCCCCCTCATGCCGGCTCAGCTCTGCTGACTGGACAGAGGAAGGTGCTCTGAGGATTGTAGCAGCCCCATGATCCCCATCGCCTCTTCTCACTTCCTGCAGCCAGACTCACAATCTGGGAGGTGACCCCCTTTGCTTCCCTGTGGCACCATGGGAGGGATAGTGGGCTGGACACCCATGAGGCCTCGACTGTTCTGACTGCACATAATATTCCCCCTTCTCATTTTAAGTGGCTTTGTGTTTCCTGGAAGAATTGTTTCGTAGCTGTGGTTTAGAAGCTCAGGAGCGTAATTACCTGCGAGCGTTAATTACAAGTCGGGAAAGAATAGGTTCAGTAAGAGGCGCTGCCCTTTTACTCAAACACACGTCGTGCCCAGGCTTTTCAGTAAATATTGTGTTGTTTTAACTGTTTTACGCTCTGGTTATTTTGCAAGCCACGTCAGCGGATTCTCCAGTGCCCTGGGAGTCGGAATGTCTCAGGCACCCAAGCCCAGGTGAAAAGTGTGCCAGGGCTGAGTCCTCTGAGCGCCAGAATACGGGCTACGGCAGGGCAAGCACTCTGAATAATGGCTCTTCACGGGGCCTTGGTGAAGGATGCATGGGGTAGCCGGACACACCAGGGGCTGTGTCAGGCACTAAGGCCAGGATGCGTATCATGACAACCTCATGTGCTCTCATGTACGCCAGGGGCCAGGCGGGCTGGCTTGTGAATACAGGGGGCACCAGGCTGCTTTCAAGCCCTCTTTGTGTCCCTCCCCATCAGTTTCTGCACCAAACAAAGGAAGGGGGCCCTTGTCACGATGGAGCTGGGCTGTGGCACCTAGTGTGCCTGGAGGGTGAAGGACCGTTGCCAACGGTGGGATTAAAACATGACAGAGGGGCTGTAAAGAAGATAAAACCACCACCCCAATCAGTGTTTACTATACACACTATCCCACACCCCAGGCATGGGTGCACACACACACACACACACACACACCCCTTCCCCACCCTCCCTCTTTATTGTCCAACCTGTTCCCAGCACTAATGAGACGCTGTAACCCTCCCAGCGCTTGTGATGCGAACATCTCATCTCCTTCCCTTCAGAAAGCCATTCAATGTACCTCGTTTTTTCTCCGAAGCTACGTGAAAGCAGCATTTTGCCCTAATGGTGCCCTTGAAATTACAAAGATTAGCAGCTCTATTCTTCTCCAGTTTTGGCCAATCACATTTTGGTGTTGTTTTTCCATCAGTAATAAGTTACTGCTGTCATATTGTTCTGGCATATCAGGCCCTAGTGTGGCATTGTATCCCTCAGTCACTCACTGATCCTAATGCTGATGACTAAAGACTATATTTAAAAGGTAATATAAACAGTTTGATCTTTAAAATACATTTGATCTATAATTTCTATACATAGTTTCTGAACTTTTATTTTACAACAATTACCAAAAAGCTCTTTTTATATGAAATTTGCAGCTAAGCTGAAAGTAATAGCAATTAAACCCCATCTGTTTGCGGAGCATGAATAACAACAGTTGACACTCAACTTCTAATACCATTCATTGGAAACCTGTTAAACACAGGAACTTGTTGCCGAAACGTGTGCCTTTGGGGCTTGGTCTAAGCCTTTTGCAGACAGAGTTTAGAGGATTCTGAAATTTCACGGCACAGATGCTAGGGTTTCGTGCATAAAAATGTACTTATCCGGCAAATTGTTTCCTTATCTAGGATCAAAGATCTCTCATGATCCCTCTGGATCACGGGGAATGTTTTCCTTTATCAGGATGCCATTAAATAATGTGAATGCTGCTGCTGCTGCTTTCTGTTATGTGCATGGCACTTTACAGACAAACAAGTTCCCTGCCTCGAAGATCTTATAGTCTAGTAGCAAGGGAGAATGTGGTGAGTAAATCACTGGTGGAGGAAACAAACAGGGAAACGTTTGAGATTGCGAAGCACGCAAGCATGCAGAGGCCATTCCAGGAGCAGGGGGAGGCAGGCAAAAGGTGCAGGATTATAAGTAAGAGAATCAGGTTGAGCTGGGGTGGCAGAATGAAGGGTGCACAAGGTGGAAGTTGGGAAGAAAGACAGGAGACCTTATAGGATGTGCTCTACACAAGACCCTGTTAGACTCTCTTCCTGGGTGTTCCTATGGGCAGAGCACCTGCTAGGTTCTTCCTTTTCTAGAGATGAGACAAGACTGGAGCAACTCCTAAACTCAGGGCATTTGGATAAAGTAGCACCCTTATCTGAACCAACGCTTCAAGAGCAATCCCTGGCCTCCTTGGCCTGTCCACACACTGTGCATGGGGACTTGAACATTCTGGGATTTGTTATGGAAAGAGATTAGCGGCACATTTGCTTGTTGCTGTGGTATAGGTACATTTAAATCCCTAAATTAAACATGGAAAGCTCAGTTTCAGGAAGCTGCTAGCTGAACTGTCCCCCTGAGTCTTGCATTGCCAGGCAAACAGACACTCATGTGCATAGTTACCCATTTCGCATGTCCAAGTGCTGACTTGCATATGCTGTTTAGGTGACCATGGACAAATTAGGCCCCGGTTATTGCTATTTTACAGTGGAAGCTCTTTGAGACAGGGATCCAGTCTTGCTATGTATCTGCCAAGGGCCCGGTACACCAGTGGTGTTATACAAATAATAAAGAACAATGCATCCTAACAATGGTTTCCAAACTACTTGTTGGGTTTTAATTTTTATTAATAAAAGTTTCCCTAGATTTCTACCAAAAATGGTGACAAACTACTCTAGGGAATTGAGTATTATATAAACCTCCCAAGAAACCAAGTCATCAGTTAAAACACATTTCCCTCTGTTCTTTTCCTTTCAAACACTCAGTTTAATAACCAAAAAGTAGACTACAAAGGGCCCAGCAAGAAAGAACAATACAGAGTCACTAACTATTACATCTGTAGCGTTACTACAAAGAGGCAGCGTAGCCCGCTGTGTCAGCGGGGAGCTGGGATCAAACAGGGCTCACAAAAACAGCAACTGACTAAACAAAGCTGATCTGGGAGGTGATAAGGCACTTGGCACACCTCTTGTGATAAACTCTGAACTGAAAGGGATTGCTTGAGTGAGTGTTACTCTGGATCCAACAGCAGCATCATTATGTTGAAAAGAGAGGCCAAAAGGGAGTTGCGGTGGGAAAAGGGCGCCTGGTTTGGACCACAAAGGATAAACGAGATGCTAGGATTCCGAACTAAGAGCTGCTATTCCGAGGGGGTGGGGGATGTGTGTGCCTGCATGTGTGGGCATGTGCATGTCTACGTGGATTTAATTCTCATGGAAGATGCTGGATCAACAGCCCTGGAAACTTATGGCCCCTGTGCAGTAAACCAACAAGTACCATGTGGCTTACAGCCCTCCTGTGCAATGCCAATATGCCTAAGAATCCTGACTTGGAAGGACACCCTGTCAGGGGAGTACCGTCTCTGTGATCCCTTCAGTCCCTGGCTTCTCTGCCAGCCAGGGAGCCAGCTGGGACAGTGGGACGTTTTTGTGATCTGCGGGTTATCCAATAGACACTGGACTGAGCCCCAAAAAAGGACTGGGCAGGAAATGGTTTTCCTGTCCCTCAAATATTTTCGAGAATTCAGAAATTCTCTCTGTTCCATATCAGGATGAAACAGAGACCTTTTGAAGTTTTTCAATGAAAAACCAGAGTAAGTGCACCCCAGAATAGCCAGGTGACTAGAACAATCATCTGGGATGTAGAAAACCTGTGTTTGAGTCCCTAGCTACCTGATTTGGAGCACGGACTTTAACCCGGGTCTCCTACATCCCAGCTGAGTACCCTAATCCAGCGGTGTGACACCCTGGCATCTCCTTATTCACCATTATCATATAATTAGGATATATTTTGCACAAAGGATGGCTTGTGAGGTATCATTCTAAAAGTCTTGAGCTGCTAGACAGTAATATCACAGTGGATTGTGTATGCTGTCGTCGTGTGTGAAGTTATGAAGTTTGGCTATGTATGTGTTACTGGAACGTGTTGTGAGGTTGAGAACACCCACAAGCAGCCTTTCAGGTACAACCGTAAAAAGGCCAAACAATGTTCATGGCTTATTGAGGAAATGCACACAAGCACAAGGATTACCCCAGGAACTGTGTACAATAGAAACCTCTCAGAGATAGCACTACACAATGGGAACTGCTTGACTCAGGTTACAGCAAAACAGCTTTCTAGCAACTGGGAAAAAGATATAAAAGGGGGAAATGACATCATGATGGTACCTCACTCTCCCTACAACACCACACCTGGAAACACCTGAGGAACAAAGACTGAACTGGGGGAAGTGATAGTCCCAGGCTAAAGGGATTTTTAGCCTGTGTATGAAAACCTGGGAAACCCAAGCTGCAAAGCAAAGGCAGCTTGTGCCTCAAGAATCTGCCAGCCTGTTTATCACTCAGGGTGAGAATTTGCTAATTTATCTAGTATGTTAAGCTCAGTTTGCGTTTTTGTTTATTTACTAGGTAATCTTCTTTGATCTGTTTGCTATCACTTATAATCACTTAAAATCTTTTGTAGTTAATAAACTTATTTTGTTTTAATCCAAACCAGAGTGTGTGTGATTAAGGTGTTTGGGGGAAATCTCAGCTTGGTTACCACAAGTGTTCATAATCCTCTTCACGTTGAGGGAGAGGCGGACTGGGTATTAAATCCATATACTGGCCCGATTTGACCAGGGCAGGATGGTACTGCTCTGGGGTCCTAGCTGGGAATCTGGTAGCTAGATATCCTGTATGTAACTGCAGCTGGGTGTGTCCCTACTTGTGTGAATGCTGGTGAAAGTGCAGGCTGGAGGACTTTGTAGCTTGTCACAGTAGCATAGTGTGAGAGGAAGCTCAGGCTGGTGGGTCAGAGGGCTCAGTGGTACCCCAGTTCCACATGGTACCCCAGGGGGAACCCGTCACAAGTGGCTCTCAACCTTTGCAGACTACTGTACTCCTTTCAGGTGTCTGATTTGACTTGTGTACCCCCAAGTTTCATCTCACTTAAAAACTACTTGCTTACAAAATCAGACATAAAAATACAAAAATGTCACAGCAGATTATTAATGAACAATTGCTGACTCTCATTTTTACCATACAATTATAAATAAATTGGAATACAAATATTATACTTACATTCCAGTGTATAGTATACAGAGCAGTATAAACAAGCCATTGTCTGTATGAAATTTTAGTTTGTACTGACTTCACCAGTGCTTTTTATGTAGCCTGTCGTAAAACTAAGCCAATATCTGGGTGAGTTGATGTACACCCTGGACGAGCTCTGTGTACCCCTGGTTGAGAACCACTGCCCTAATCCCCTGGCTATTGGCCATTTTTGTGTGGATCTCCCTCAAGATCTCTTCTTGGAGCTGTACCTTTTTGTATGTATCAATAAATAAATATTCAGTGAGACAGAGGGAGACTGACTCTATAGCCCAGAGGGTAGGGCGCTCACCTAGGGGGTGGGAAAGTCAGGTCCAAGTCCCTGCTTTAATAACTATTTATTAAATAGTTTATTATACAAACGTTTTAAATAAACTATTATTTATTTATACAAAGTGCAACAGCTTCAACAGGAGAATTGAGAGACAGACCCCAAACTAGCCAGTCATCTGGGGGTGACAGCACACTGCTGGGTTCAAGGCGCTGCTCCAGATTGGGGCCTTGAGCCCACTTCTCCCCATCCCAGGTGAGTGTCTGAACCCCCAAGTTATTAGCACCTCACTGTCTCTCTGACCAGAAATTCCAGCCTGTACCCGAGAAGCCTCTCGGTTAAAGTTCCCTCGAACCCAGTGCATTCCGGGGAACAGCTTCATTTCAACAAATCAGTATTTTCTGATGAAAAACTTTTGTCAAAAAGTTCCTGATCAGCTTTAACCCCAGCCCATTTCACGTAAGGGCCAGCAAAAGGCACTGAAGCAGAAATGGCTTTCACTAACTATTGGCCTAAGCTGGATCTAAACAAGTGACCTAGAGGTTCAAGATTCTGTTTTATTACTCATTGCTTGTCTAATATACTCTGTTCTTTTATCCCTTCCTAGGCTGTAGCAAGCACTTCTTTTTATACATTCCCATTGGACTCAGAGCAATACAAATACCAAGCACAGAGCTGCCCTGTGTAGTTCTCACAATGCTAAGGCACTACTCACCATCAGCCCTCAGACACCAAGATCACTGACTTCCTAGAAATGCCACAGATTAGCTAGAGATATAGGGTCAGATCCCCTGCTGGCGTAAATCGGCACAGCTCCACTGAAGTCAACGGAACTATAAAGAATTACCCCGGAGGATCTGGCCCATCAAATGTATCAAGCTAAACGATTGGTAGCTCAGAATACAACAGCTCCCAGGTGTGCCTGTCGAGAATCCAAACACCACCTTCACATGTCTCTTTTATAAGCAGAGGCCAGGTCTAGAGGTGAATCTAACCGCACTGTAATGACATTTAAATTCTAAGCTCTTCAGGTGAAGGGCAACGTCTGTATGCTCTCGACAGTAGTACCATGCATCGCTACGATGCTACGTGCGCCTAGATTGCAAGTTCTCCAGAGCAAGGAGTATCTAAAGGGTATAGCACCTTGGAATCCAGGCTTCAGTGAAGATTGGGGCTCCACTGTGCTAGGTGCTATATAAACACAGATTAAGAGACTGTCCATGCCGCAGACACTTCATAATCTATAAGGTATTAGCTTCCATTCTGGAGAAGTCTTGTCTGCCCGGAAGCGATAGGCTCTGCAGCTGGTATCCCTGTGTCTGAGCACAGATCACTAGACGGAAGGGAGATCCATAGATGTTAAGGCCAGAAGGGACCACTGTGGTCTGATCCAGCCTGATCCACAGGCCAGAGAATTCCACCCAGCCATTCCTGTATCCAGCTGCTTGAGCTATAGGATATATATATACACATACACAAGCACCTGGCAACGCTAGTGCACGATTCTCCTCTCCCCCCTCCCTAGCAAACCTTTAGCCTCCGCTCCAGCCCCTGACTCTAATCGTTTGAAAATTCCATAACTTTTCAGGTTAATAAAGCTCTTGTTTGCTTCAGCTAGCACCTGTTTCTATGGTGACACTTGCAACCCAGAACCTGTTTATTAACCAATACAAGGAAATACAGTGAAAAATTCAACTGGTATCAAAGTGAAGTGCTCGAGAAACCCCTCAGAGGTGAATGGCCCTGGCACGTGGATCGAGCATCCCCTAACCGGGGGCTGCTCCCTTCAGAGATAGCAGCCTCCTCGGGAGCTGCCCTCAGCCCCACACACACGGGATTAAGAGATCACCGCTGACAAAGCAGCCCCTCTCTCTTAGTATCACACAAGCAGCTTGCTAGCCTAACGCCCTACTGGGGCCCTCTTTTCACACAGCTACCATATTGCGCAGAAGGAACAGCTGTCGGCATGCTGCGTTCCTTGCTGAACAGATTGTTTCCTTTACCGGCCTCCTGCTTCACCTTCAGGCATCAGAATGCCCCTAATGAGAACACCTGGAGAGCTCCAAGAGGAGGCAGCAAGCCCTTGTCACAGGACAGTCACAGCCGGTCCCCCTCATTCTCACCTATGTCAAGAGAGTTTCTTTTCAGGAAAACAGCATTTAGAGGCCAGATTCACAAAGGTGCCTTGAAACCATGAGCTTGAGGAAATGTAAACTTGGGGGTTATTGCTGATTCTTGAGTGGAAGGTTGACATATGGGATGAGAGTGTTATCTAGTGGTTAGATTACGGGGCTGAGGATGAGGGCTCCTGGGTTCTTTTCCCAGTTCTCAGAGAGGAGAATAATCTAGTGGTTAGAGCCAGGGGCGGGGTGGTGGCGTCTGGGAGTCAGGAATCTTGGGTTCAATTCCAAACTCTGCCACTGACTCACTCTGTCTGACCCTGAGTGAGGCTCTTAACCTCTCCATATCTCACTTTCCTGAGCAATCTTGCAAATACTCCAAACCTCTTCACTTGTGCAAAACCTTGGGCTAGCTCTGCCAAGCAACAGATCAGACCCAGGGTGGGTCTCTCGCTCTCTTTCTCTGCACTCAGCCTCATGTAGGAATTCTCTGGCTGGCAGAGTTGGTTTCCATAACAACTTTCGGTTACAAACATATTTTGATAAAAATAAAGTTAAAATAGCAAGGCTTTGGTGGAGTACAAATGTTCTGGATTCTCTCTCTCTTTTTTGCTCTCTCTCCCCCTCCACCCCTTCCCCTACAATGGGGGGAAAAATAAAGAGGTAAAACATTCTGTTTGAAGGGCGGTATTTTCTCCCTTCTTTCTCTCTCCCCACTGAATACAAAATGAAAAGCCTTGTTTACTGGATTTCTCTGTAAACTGGTTCAGTCCCTGCCTAGTTACCTGATGCTCTACAGTATATACTGGATAATGTGATAAATTCATTTCCAATTCACTGCATTATTCTTTGAATATTTTAATGACTCATTGAATGGAGTAAAAAAAAAGCCTATTTCAAATGAACAATTATGCTGCATTAGAGTAAAGGCTGATTATATTTAAACACTGCTTGCATGGATAACGGGACATATCGACCTCTGCCTATAAGAGCTAATTTGGCTCTTATCTCTAAATAATTTTACACTGCAAATTACCATGAAAACCTAAAGGGCTTTAAAAACATTCATCAAAAGATATTATTCCACTTTGTAGCAACGTTTTTATTTAAATTATTTTGAACGGGAGTGAAAGCATCTCTCGTGTTTGACAATCCGAGAAACAGCGTAGCCATCACAGATAAGGGAACGTAGAGCTGTATGGCAGAAGGCATTCTATAGATTAAGCCACTAAAAGTAACCGTCGGATAGTGGTAATGCTTCGGACTGAAACCCACACCTCCAAAAGGAAATTCAGCATGAACACCAAGACTTGGTGGAGTGCCAAGGTATTGTAGAACATATAATGGTACTTAGCACTTCTCTAATGGTGTCCCTGTGAATAACTCAAAGTGCTTCAGTGGCTGTATTAGTGGATTAAGCTTTCCCGGTGGATCAGTATATACTCCTTTTTGCAGATGGAGAAAGTGAGGCACAACAAGGCAAGGCGATTAGCCCAAGGCCACCGAGTGAGTCAGTGGCAGAGCTGGGATTTAAGCATAGATCTTCAGAATCACATTCATGTGCTTTAACTACTATCCCATGCTTCCTGTCCTGGAAGCTAAGGTCATGGGCATTGCCTACATGCAAGTTGATGATTTATACTAAATTGAAATAAGCCCCTTTTAATCTGAAATAAGAGAGTTTCCACACTCAGACGTGCACCAAAATAACAACAGGTTTGAATTAAAACCACTAAGGGTTTCTCTATGAACGAAGATTGTTCCAGATTACGGCAGGGTGAGAATTTAAAGTGCAATCGCTATTCTGGAATAGCTCCATGTGTAGACAATCCCTAAATCATTTCAGTGCCAGTTGGTGTGCAGACAAGACCATAAATAGAAGCTATCTGAAGCAGAGACTTTAATTTACCAGGGAACGGATTTTCATTTACACCAGGGGCCAGATTTCTAAAGGTATTTAATAAGTGCCTAACAATGCAGCTAGGCATCCAATGAGATTTGCAAAATCAATAGGAGCCAGAAATATTCCACTAGTTGCTTGGCTGCATCTTATGTGGTTAAATACCTTAGGCACGTGTAGTACCTGAATACCTTGGTCCCATTACACCACACTGACAATATAAAAGGGGCATTGAAGCAAGTGTAAATGGCCCTGGTGTAAATGAGATACAGTCCCTATGTGTCTGTACAGCACCTAGCCTGATAAGACCGCAATCTCTGGCGTCCCTTGTTGCTAGTGCAATATAAACAAACATTAATAAAGAGCTTTCGACTGGATCCAGCCCTGTTTCTAGTCACAGACTCACCATAGTTAGAGACGGAAAAGCGCAACTTGGTCCCACTTTGCCTGTGCCCTGGAGGCCAGTGCAGGATTCTTCTCTTCAATCTATTGTCCTGGGCTTTATCTAGTCCAGTTATGTGAATTAGGGATGAGAGACCGACATAAATAAGAACACCCCCTCCTTCCCCAGAAGCTTAGCCCCTCGATAGAATGAAGACTCTCTCAGCCTTGTTGGAGGTCCTGAGCTAGTCAGGTAAGCAGATTATCACCCTCCGCCTGCCCCCACCCACCCGCTTATGCTTTCTGGTTGGGAATAGAAACAGAATTGCCAAAAGTGTCAGAAGAAAACCTTGCCTTGCCATTTGGATGGACCCACTTTGCCGAGAATGCAGCTTTAATCCGAATCCCTCCCTGATTTCCTTTAGAAGCTCTTTTATCTTTGCAAAGATGACAATAATTAGTAAAAGCTAATGCACCGGAAGGATCTGTGTACAGAATGGAAAAAATGAGCTCCGGCCTTTTTGCATTTAGTAAATATAAAAATTAATGAGAGACTTTCAGGACCCTGTTAGAAATGCAGAAGGGCTCCTGTGAAAGATTTTTTTAAAAAATTGTACATGAATCTCTGCAATTATTCTGAATGCTTTATTTTTTTAGCCAATTAGGAAATGCATGGAAAGTATTAATATCCAATTTTAATTTGCTTAATATTCCTATTAACAATAAAAAGTCTAATTAAGGTATCCGTACAAAACGCCCTTAGCAGTAATTTCAGAGAATAAAAGAGGAGAATGACTAGATATTTCTTCTTAAATGCATGCTGCAAATTAATTGATATCTTAATTAGACTTTAGTACTAAGATTATTAGTTAGATTGAATCAGAGCTGAAACACCTAATCTTTAAAAAATAAAATAAAATAAAATAAAATAAAATAAAATAAAAGCAGGCAAGAGAGAGAGAAACAAGCTGCTCTTCTAAATGTTGTTTCTCTAAAGAAACTGATAATGCAATGAGAGAAAGGTTGGAAACAATGTAAGGGAGTTAGCACAAAAATCATAATAATGCTTCCTCCTTCTCTTGTGTCTTCCATGCCAGAATCTCACAACACATTCACAAATTAAGCCCCCTAATGCTCTTGTGACATAGGCAAGCATCGTTACCACCATTATCGCACAAGGAGGTTAAGTGATTTGCCCCAGCTTGCACACTGAGCGAGTGGGAACAGAATCCAGGCCTTACCTCCCAAGTCTCTGTACCTACAAGACTGTTCAGACAAAGCAAAATTATTCCTCCTATTTGTTCTCTCCCCTTGCCACCAATGTAAATTCTCATTGATCATTTCCTTGTGAGAAATTTGATCCCTTGAATCGCATATTCTTGCTACTTATCCCTGGGTCGGCTCCAGGACACTGACTCATGGCAATCCATAAGTGACTCAAATATGTGTTGAGATTTTTGTTTAATGACTGTTTTATTTTCCTCAGAAGTTTCTGACAAGGCGACTACCCACAGAACTAGAGAGGGAGGTCTTCTCCAGACAACCTGCACTACAGAATGCAAAGGGTGGTTTTTAAACAAAGATGACATTTACTTTCCCAACCGATACTTGCATCAAGCTAAAGAAAAGGGCCAGAGAAACGACAGTCCCTGTTCTCTGATTGATGAAAGTGTAAAAGCATTGAAAATAAACCTTACCTGAGTCATCTCAACTGGAGAAAATCCCAGAATCTATGGTGGAACTGGTTGAAATGTTCCATTTCAAATATAATTTTGACAAAAAATGTGGAAAATTTTAGTTTTGGTTGAAATTTTAAGTTTTTTATTTTTTTTTAAAACGAAAAAACTTTTTTTTTCTGTAAAAATATTAGGTTGTCAGTTTAGGCTTCCCCCCAGTCAACAAAAAGTTTTTATGGGAAATTTTGAAAACAATTATTTCTCCAACATTCTTTACAAATGATTAACATTTTCAGACCAGCTCTACTGTAATGTATTGGGTAAACAACCGCCTACCTGCCTTAATAATCCTGCCACTTTACATTTATATGGCAACCTTTCACCCCAGAGAGTTTCACCTACAGAACCACAGAAATGCAGCTACCTCTGGAGAGGAGCATACAACATTTTACACACAATTTGAGAAGGGAAGGGAAAGCAATTTTTGGCCAAGAATACTGGGTCAAACCCTGGCATGTATGAAAAGCCCCAGACAGAGGCAATCAAAGAATGGGGAGTGGGATCTCTGGTGGCCACACAGAACCCGTTTTGTAGGGGCTCATCCAAAGGGGGTACAGGGCTGTACAGTTCTCAGTGTACTGCATCCAGCCTAGGAGGAGGAAACACTAAGAAGCCTCTGCTGGGATTTGAACCTGGGGTTCCAAGGAAGTACAGCTGTGATGCATAGGTCGCTGATGTTAAGAGCTGATGTAACAGCTAAGCTACGCCCCTCCTCCTGGCTTCTAAACTGAGATATCGGTCTCATCCCATTGCACACACCAACTGTTTTTTATGCTCATTTGTTCCATGCTGAATGACTGATACATACACAAACACACACTTGAGAACATCTCCTTGGGGGAGTAACTAACCACCTTGAAGCAGACCAGCTGTTCTGATTCCCTCAGGTAACTGCTCAAAATACACTCACCCTGGGCAGTACAAATAAATAAAAGACAGGGATTTCTTGGTGAGTTATGAAACTCACAGTGATAGGATACAGAGGGAAGTGCTGTCTTGCTGTTACACCCTGTACTAAGCACCAACCTCATGCCCCCCCAGCATTAACCTGACCTCCTTTCCTCCATAAGCTCTGCTTTTAATTTGTATTCCTGACGCTGGGAAACCCCAAAGCCTCCAAAATCTGCTCAGGGCCCAGCTCCTCAACCAGCAAGCCAGGCAAGAAGGTGGGTTTCCCTCAAGCTCAGCTGTATGAAGCCAGATTCGGCATTGAAGGAAGCAGGTGAACCAGCATCCAGGTCAGTGGAGTTGCAGCTGCTCCCATCCGAGCTAAGTTTGGCCCCTGGAATTGCACTGTCTGCGCCACCCATCCCATCTGCTCCATTCTCACTGCATTCCACCTGCTGCATACTGGCGCTCCAAGTCACGTGCAGACAAAATGTTTATCTTCCTGAGACTCTGGGCTCAAAGTATCAGGAGGTGACAGAAGCAGAAGGTGCTCAGTGTAGAATACCTGTGATTTCACTTCCCCCAACTGCTAAGGTTGTATCTCCATCTAGTCTACAAAAGGAGGAGGAGGAGGACAAGTGGGAGCTGAAGAAGGGGCATTAGTGAGTTTACGAATTACTAAGCCCTCGTTCCTCTGTGTAAAGCTCAGCTTTATAATACATGGAGAGTTGGGCAAGGCTTGTTTCCAGGTTTTCTTCTCTTTGTATCCGTGCATCCACTTATGATCATTTGTAACAAGCCCTTGGTGAATGGTAAGGAAACATTGCGCCTGTTGTTCCCTACCCTGCAAGGTGGCTATCCAAGGCCCAAACCTGAAACCGTACACAGGAATGAACCAGAGGAGGGAGAATAAGACTCAGGAGAAGCAGTCCTGTAAAGTCTCTTTTTGGGGCTACCCCGCAAATTAGCCCATTGCCGCCCTGCTGACTTAAAAGAACAACTAATCCTTATTTGAGCGCAGGCTAAGGTCTGGCTGGAGGAAGAAGTTAAATGTCACTCAACGCATTAATTTACACACCACTGGCGTGATCCTATGTAGGAGAGAGAAGAGGAAAACAGGGCCAGTACTCACTTTGATGTCAATGACAACCCAGTGTCTCCAGAAACGGTACTTCGGATTAGCTCTGTTCGGGGCATCTGGATCCACCATGATCATCACATACTTCTTATTCTGCAATATGAAAAAAAAAACACCCGACCTTTGAAACACGCAGGCTTACAGTGCTTTCACAATTCAGTAGTAGGTAAATGCTCTTGGGGGAGAAAGGGCAAAGTAGATGGGGAAGTAGGACTTTGGGATTCTCTTCCTAGCTCTGCCTCTAACTCAGTGAAGCTTCAGTGAGGGTAATACAATCCCAGCATGGACCTCGGGTATGCACTCAGCTCGCTAGCCCACTCTGACCCCTGCACGGAGCTCTTTTAATTGCTATCACTACCTGCACTCGTTGGATTCAAGCTAGGTTGTGTAGGCTAGCCTGTGCGGAGCTTTTGCTGTGTAGATATACCCACTGTGGGAATTAATCACAGGTTAGGACAGAGTCTGCCTCTTGCCATGTTGTGTCTGTCCTGAGGAATGTCAGCCTCAAAGGACATCAGTCCAGGACTTTCATCAGCCCTGAATTCTCTCTCTCTCTCTGCCATCCCCCCATAACAGTTATATTTGTGTATGATCCTCCGATTAAACGAGCTGTAAAAATGCAACATATCCTATTACTAAGTACTTCACACTAAGCCTGGATTCCTTCTCCTGACATTTTATTCCTCATGGCCTAAACTTCCTTCAAGAGCTCGCAGAGGAAGAATGGGCTTTTGTAATACGTCCAAATACAAGGCACCGGAGAGAATTTTCCCCAACCGTTCACTAACCACATCCTACAGCAGAGTAGCACAGAGAGACGTGCCGTGACACAAGGGGCTTTCCACACAGAGGCCTGCATTCCACTGGAAATGAGGGACAGGATATAGTCTAATCTCAGAGACAGACTCTCACAGCCCCTGCGCACTACCCTGCTGGGTCAGCTGTGTGAAGAGTCCGGAGAGCAAGGGAAAAAAAGTCTCCCCACTGACTAAACAAAATACTGAGTGAATTAATTCAGCTGAGCACAGGAGCTTCCAGGGCGGAGCAGGCCGATGAGCTCTCTTAAGTCCAGTACACCTTGCGTCTGGCCATAAGCGATACTTCAAGAAGGCAAAATAGCTCCATAATGGGATGTAAGTGGAAAAAGTGAACCTGTCTGACCCTTGCAGGTCATGACCCAAGGCTATGGTGACCAGATGTCCCGATTTTATAGGGACAGTCCCGATTTTTGCGTCTTTTTCTTATATAAGCTCCTATTACCCCTCCATCCCCACCCCGTCCCGATTTTTCACGTTTGCTATCTGGTCACCCTCTCAGAGGCATGTGTTTTAATAACCCACCTCAGCACGTTAGCTGGTTTTGCTACAAATGCTATTGATGGCCATAAAATGACCCAGATCCTCTCAGTTATTTTGATCCATTTACATAGGCTTGGGGCTTGTGAAAGGTGCTGGACTGACAGTCCTGGAAGAGGAAGGCCTTTCTTTATCCAGAGAACAGGTGTACACTAGCAGTGGTGGTTCTTGCAATGTGGACACCTGACCGAACCTACAGGTTCCTCATTGCCGGCTGCTGACAGATAGTAACAATAGTTTGGTCCTTGCCACCCTGGACTGGGTTTGATGACCTCTGGATGCTGAGCTAGAAGTGCCTACAGGTCTGAGTGGACTTGGCAGGATACAGGGTTCCAGATGATCCTGCAAACACTTAGATCATTAAGGGACCTACAGGCTAATAAGATCTCGAGATGGATCCAGCAGCCTGCCAGCAATGCGGTGGGCTGGTGGCATCGATTCCCTAGCACACCTTGGGTCAAAATTTCCTACATTGGCTAAGAAATTTTGCCACGTGACTCCCACTGAAATGAAAGAGAGCTGTGTAGCTATATGCCCTTGTCACCTATGAAAGGCTCTTTGGGGCAATTCTGTGTTTGTACCGGACCTCGCACAGGGAGGCTCTGCCCCATGGCTGGAGCTCCCAGGTGTTACCACAATACAAATGAATAGTGATATTATGGCACTTTAACCTCAGCAATCCCACTGGAGATAAATCACGATCCGCCCCCTTTTACAGATAGTGAACGTGCGTCTATGGGCTTTTCTACCAGCAGAGTTGTGCTGGTTTAATTTAAGGTGTGAACTTAAAGAGATTTAGCTTGAACAGTGCAAAAAACAAACAAAAACAAAACTGTGTGGACACTTATTTCAGTTTATCTTGATAAATCTATTAGGACCAAGTTTAAGCTAAACTGAAATAAACCACTCATACTGAAATATGGGTGTCCATACGGGTTTGTGCTGATTTTACTAATCTTGTTTCATCTAACTGGTGCTAGCTTGTGGGTAAACAAAAGCCACCAAGATTTTAAGAGATTGACCCAAAGAGGCCTGGTACACCTGCAATTCCCAGGACCAGACCAAGGTTCAAATGTGGGATTAAAATCTGGCAATTCCTGGTTCCGAGTTCTGTTTTCTAATTGCTAATCCATGACTCCCCATACTTAATGCTGCTCTGCACTAGTAGACACAGCCCAAAACATTGGTTGAAATATCATACAATGAAAATATTGGATGGCAACACTGAAACTGGAGTTTATGGAGGGGGGGGGGGAAATATCCCAGGCTACAAGTGTGAAGGAATTTGAGTTCTAACTTTAGGTGGGTACGTGGCTGAACGCTGTGTTTGTGAATCTCTTGCTTCGACTTCGGCGCCCAGCTGGTGGGAACAGAACGTGTAGTCATGGGACTGTCATCGTGTGCTGTCCAGGTTAACATGTAGCATTTCTATTACTATTAACAGACTTTCCGCTCCTCACTCCATCTGTTCTTCAAAATAATTGCAGTTGTACAGACCATGCCTTCGCTACAGGCAGGCTCTGGGGAGAGGATAGTGCTTTTATGCAAAAAAAAAAAAAAAACTGTTAAAAAATAACAGCAAACACGAGAATCAAGTGCGAGGGAAGTTAACAGCAGGCTCAGAATTTGGTACAGATTGTGGCCTATCAAGGCGGCATTGCACAGAGCCTTGGGCTGGTCAGGCTAGGCCATTCTGTGTGAGGGAAGAGGGGTTGTATCTGTGCCAGGCATGCTGCATTCCCACTGGGGGTTTGGATTTCTCCCCCCGCCCCTCATTCTGACGTAGCAGGACTGATTACTCTGAACCTGGACATGCCCTGAGGGTGGAGCGTGGGCGTGATCCTTCCCCTGCTCCCCAGCAAGATACAGTTAATTCACACTGACGTCAGGGGGCAGTGTGGTACCCAGCCCTAGATCAACACAGGGTCAAGGCCTGATTCTTAGTTACTGTCTCTCTCTGCTTGGGGCAGGGATGGAAGCAGCAGTGTGGGGGCATTTTAAGTCACTTTTGTTCTCCTCCTATCCTGAGGCTGCTCTATCTTACGCTCTGCTTGTCATGCACGCTCCAGCCTGGACTTAGGTGGTACTCCCTACCATCGGGGCTGGGAACAGGACTCTTACATCAGCTCTGTGGCTGCTGGGCCCACCCGGAGGAGGGGGATTGTCAGGGGGATGTTTCTACCTTCTAAGACCCCTTTACACCGCCAAAGGAACTGAGAGTCAGGCCCTCCACGTGCATGCCATGTGCACCATACAGGAGCCATGTCAAAGCAATTAGCAGCAAAAGGTGAACTACAAACGACTTGGCTCAACTTGGAGCAGAACCATGGATGCGTCTCTCGAGTTCAGTCAACCCCCCTGAGCTGTGCTTTGGGGTCATTGCTCTCACATGTTATAGTGACTTGCTGCTTTTGGCTGGACCAGAAACACTGCAAAAACAGTCTCTGTGATGGCATTCCAGCTCTTCCGTTCCAGAGGCCCAGGACACCCCAGCGCCTGCTGAGGACTGCGGGTTGTGGAGTTCCTCAGGGAAGCCTGAAAATGCCAGAGGTTTGTTCGAAGCCTGAGCAAAAGATTCCCTCAGCCAGGAGGCAAAGGCATTCCCAAAAGAATGTTTCCTAATAGAAACAATCCCACACCTTCCAGCCAAAGATAGCAAAGCCTGTCAAAGACATGCAGAAATCTTCTCAGTGGGTATTATCATCTCCCATGCAACAGAGAGGGAAACCAGCTTGCCACTCAACAAAGCAGGGGATCGTTAGATTACAGCATCTTCTGTAGCTGGTAACAGAAAGCAAGAATTCTGACTTCCTGGCTCTGGTCACTGGACCCCCAGAACCTAGGAGTCCTGCCTTACAGGCAGCCGTTGTAATCATTGCATGCTTGCTCCTGAGATTGCACCAGGCCAGATTTTTAAACCCGACCTAGTTTCGCTCTAGAAGTGACATCGTTGCATGCCGAGAACCAGCAAAGGGGGCGCTGGCATTTTAGACTGCCAGCCTGCAAAGGACACAGGAGCCCTGATGCTGGTGAATTATGGTTTTTTTAAAACCCTCCTTTGACACGGGCTAACAGCATTAGCTCCTGTCAAGACTCCAGAGAGGGAATCAGCCCAGAGTGAGGCTGGAGCTGCTCAGCTTTCTGGGCATGAATCAGTCCAAGAGATTAATGGAGGGGAGGGGACTCGGTTTAAATCAGAAAACTCCTCAATCCTTTCGCTTCTCAAGAGGAACGTACGTTGTTTTTGCAGACAACGAAGGGAGAACGAGAAGAAGGGAAAGCCATTTCCTAGCGACTATCCCAAATTCTTTAATTTCTTTTGTCTAACTACCTCAGCTTTCCATAGTTTCTCTCCCTTGCCTTTTCAGCAGTAACAAGCCCAAAGAGCTAACGGCCTCAGACCTGCAAACTACCTGCTTGGCCAAGACTCTCAGGCTCTATTCCCTGCTCTGCCACTGGTTTGCTGTGCGTGGTCTTGGGGCTGAGGATATATTGTGCCTGTGCTGGTGGGAAGGGGTGCCGAGGAAATCCCTGGAGACATTCCAGACAGAATTCCTTGAGGGTAGCCCGTGCTGGAGTGGAAGTGGCACTGTCCTTTTACAAGGTGCACCATCTATTCCCATTGGGTTTATCCAACCCCATCTTCTGCGATGGTCCTTTGTGGGTATTTATGGACATCCCTAGACTAATGGCGTGACTCTGCCATGGTCACCCAGGAAGTCAGTAGCAAGAATTGAACGGAGTCCTAGACTAGTACCTTAACCTCCAGGTCAGCCTTCTTCTCTATCCCATGTGGTCCTGTGATTGCAGGGGACCCTGGACACTGATTGTCAAACCACGGGCATTCCTTGCACCCTCTACCTACAGTTGTGCATATCCACAAATGCCCAACCCCTCCAAGACTGCTCTGTGACTCAGTTTCCCTAGCTGTAAAATAGGGAAAACAAACTATGACTGGGGGGGGCGGGGAAGAGTTAATTAGTTACCGTCTGTTGAGTGCTTTGATGATGGAAGGTCTAAGCGTCACGTTTTAGCTGCTAATTGCAGCTGGGTGGAAGCGGCACTGTATATATATATAATTATATTTTTTTAAAAGCATGAGCTGTTCAGATTAGCCATCGTTTTGCAAACTTGCTCCGAGCGAGCAAGGACTTTGTAAGAACCAGAGACAGCATGGCAGGCAGGGAGGACTGGGTGGGGTTGGGGGGGATTAACGTACTGAGGATACACTGCTGAATAGATCCAGGGGAGACAGGGCAGCACAGGAATTAAAGATTTATCCAAATGAAAGCAAACAGGGTGTTAAGCAACACACATGTAGAGCTAGTGGTTTCCTAGGTAACAAGTGCACCATGGAACTGCCACATATGCACCGCCTAGTGCATCTCTGCTGGCAACTGAACAATGCAAAGGAATGAGTCAGGGCCTACGCTTGCAAAACACCGGCGGCTTTAGGGTGACCAGACAGCAACTGTGAAAATTCTGGACAGGGGATGGGAGGTAATAGGAGCTGCTACAAGAAAAAGACCCCAAAATTGGGACTGTCCCTATAAAATTGGGACATCTGGTCACCCTAGGCGGGTTTGACTCCCCAAAGAGGGATAGATTAAACAGACTGACCCCAGATTGCAGTCTGAATGCTGGAGCAATTAAATAAATATACATGGTGCCATCTGTAAGAGCTGTGAATTGTGACACATGCAAGAGGGGTGGGGGGAGTTGTTCTGGAAAGAAGCGATGAACACAGAATATTTGGGGAGGGGTGAGAGGTGTGCCTGGGCTAGAGCATCAAGAACTGCTCAGGGTGAAACCCAGTCGTATTCACAACTCACACGGGTCCAGCCGCTGAGGTTAACAGACCTTTGAAGTAAATCTGAGCCATTTTAGAAAAAACGTGCAAAACTCAAAGTTTACCCGTCTTTGCTGCAAAACCCGGCAGGGCTCAGTGCAGCAGGCCTAACTTCACTTTGAAACGGTGGGTTCATTTGTCCCTCAAATTTAAGAGCAAGACTCAGGTGGGGAGAACCCATGGATCAACCACTCCCTCCCATCTCCCCCAAATACTTTGAAGAAACCCTGAAAAGCAGAACAGACGGGTTTCACACAGTTCCAGTCTACACCTTGCGCCCATCAAAGAGCAATAACTACCCTTTGCCGACATCGGGTACTTGCAACTTCTCGATCACATTCCGGTCCTACCCCCCTGTCAAAAATCTAAACTTCTACCCAGGCATTTGCCTCCAGTAACAGCAACAGTAACTTACGCTTATAACGAGCAATCTCATCCCAGTAATCGAGCACTTTCCCTCAGAGTTTTGAAAACCTCGAAGAGTGTGAAAAGCAACTGTTTATAGTACTTAGATGGCCCCATTACTAGAGTACCTGAGCAGCTCACAACTGTTAATGCACCTATCCTCCCAACACACCTCTACGGTATTATCCTCATTTTACAGCTGTGGAATTGAGGCACAGAGAGATTAAAGGGTTGGCCTAGATCACACAAGAAGTCAGCGGTGGGTTGCCCAAGTTCCAGACTAGCACTCTAAGCATGTGTCCGTTGCGTGGTTGCATGATCGTCATCGCGCTGGGTACATCTGCGCTGCAATCGGGGATGTGACTGCAGCACAGGTAGACATACCTGAGCTAGCTGGGATCGAGCTAGCTCAAATAATAATAGCTGTGAAGCTGCAGCAGCATGGGCTGTACAATCCTATCCAGGAGCCGAGCTACGTATGTGAGCATCTAAGCTCGTGCTACTGCATCTTCACTGGTATTGTGACTTGAGCGAGCTAGATCAAAGCTAGCTTGGGTATGTCTACCCATGCTGCATTCACACCACTGACTGGAGTGTAGACACATACTAAACGACCCTCAATTCAAGTTTGTCCAAAAAATATTTCCCTCTGGGTGCCAGTGCTGGAAACTCAGCCTGGTATCTGAGAATCAAGCTGGGTTCTTTCTGGCTCATCCGTGGTAATAAAGATTCTATAATAGGCACATAGTGAGCCATTCTGTTGCTCGTGCATGACCAAGAATGAACTCCAACTTCCTCTTCTGTGGCTAACAGGAGGGAAAAGCAGTAAAAAGAATCACTTGCAGCTAAATAAGCCAGTGTGACTCTGAACACACATAAGGAGCAGAACTGACGGGATTTTTGTAGTCACTTTTTTTAAACCATAGCCTCACCTCAAGTTTCAGGTCCGTATTGTTAACCCAATTTAACAGAAGATAAACAAAGGTGGAATGTCCTGCCTAAGGGGCCAACTGGCAGAATCTGTGAATTTGACCCAGGCATCCCAGCTCGGTCTCTCTTGCTCTAACCACTACACCACACTCCCCAACCCCTCCCTGCACTATACAATGCTTAATGGAGACTTCATTGATTTTATAGGAGACTGGAATTCCAACACAATCTGGAGTGCTGATGAACCATTTGCTAGCCAGTCTACAATATTTGTGCATGCTCTCCCTCATCTCCCCAGGGGCTAGGCAGAGCTAAGCCAGCCAAATATTTATGCAACCTAATGTTCTAATAATAATTGATTAATCCAGGATCATTAAAGTCAGACTCTAAATCTGTTAGAAGGCCTATTCCCAGACTGAGCCTTTACGTACTTTAGGAAAAGGCTTTATTCGCTGTCAAAAGAGAATGGCTTCTTTCTGCGGAGCAGGCTAGACCATTACATTTCTTCTGATAAAACAGCAAGTGCTACATTAAACTGGTAATGTTACTAAAGAAGCAATGGGGTGGGATCTGAGTTACTACAGAGAATTCTTTCCCGGGTATCTGGCTGGTGAATCTTGCCCACATGCTCAGGGTTCAGCTGATCGCCATATTTGGGGTCGAAGGAATTTTCCTCCAGGGCAGATTGGAAGAGGCCCTGGAGGTTTTTTGCCTTCCTCTGTAGCATGGGGCACGGGTCACTTGCTGGAGGATTCTCTGCTCCTTGAAGTCTTTAAACCACGATTTGAGGACTTCAATAGCTCAGACACAAGTGAGAGGTTTATTGCAGGAGTGGGTGGGTGAGATTCTGTGGCCTGCATTGTGCAGGAGGTCAGACTAGATGATCATAATGGTCCCTTCTGACCTTAATATCTATGAATCATAGCATTCAAGTAAGGGGTCTGTCCTGCCCTCAGTGCAGATCTGTAAGACCTATTAATCCTAATGCAGGATGAATACGTATATGCAACATGGAGAAACCGCCACAACATGCATACCCAACTCCCATAAACCGTTAGTGGGAGACATACGGTGTGAGGGACATCACCCACACTGTTTCATTAAGGGTTTTGTGTGAGCATTTTAAACAGCCATTATTCCTTCACATAAAGCCAAACCATAAGGACATTCTGGGCTTACCCAAAATGATTATCCATGGACACAGGCTATGAAATTACTTTATAAACTGCAAGTCCACAGGATAAGGGTGGCTGCACTGGGGCAACGGGGGAAAAGAGTGTTGATTCCACACAGATCATAATAAGTTAGGGCCAGATTTTGATCTGAGTTACACCAGGGTAAATCCGGAGCAAAGACAGTGAAGTCAGCGCAGTTATACAAGTGCAATCAAGATCAGAATCCGCCTCTTTTGGTCTTTTCCTGGCACAGTCTATAAAAGGTGAAGTCGGCCTATGTAACATCATACTTAAAACCACAGCAGCAGAGATGGAAAATAAGATTGTCTTGGTAAGCGAGGCTGCTTTCCTTCGCGACAGCGCTAAATTGTCTGCAATTGATGATGATGACGGCAAACATATTCTTTTCACATTTTTCCGGAAATAAAAAGTATATCTAAAAATCTGGAAGGGACAATTCTGCTCTCATTCCCCACGCCCTCACTTCTAACACACAAAAGGAGTAATTGGACAGTTTAGGCCCCGCTACAACAAGCCTGCTGGAGAGAAGTTAAATCCACTAAGTGGCAGCAAAAAGTTAAAACAAATCCCACCCCCTCCCCAACAACAGAGCACCATAACTGAGAGGGAGGCTGGGGCACCTGTTTCTTCAGCTGAGACACACTTTTACTGAGATTCAGAGAATTCACCCCCGAACCCTTCCACTTAATTGTCATTTGCCCAAAGTCCTGAGGAAATGGATTTGGGAACAGTTAATTAGTGAGGACACTACCTTGTCCCCCCCGGTTTCTGCTCGATCACAGGACAACACTCAGAATGAAGCGAGTGTGCCCGCTTGGAAGCAAGGAAACCGCTGTACTAACTGGCTGCGTTTTAGAGACCCTGTGTGAGAGGAGGCGGCAGGAGGCGAGCAGTCCCTGTGACAGCGCCCAGCCTTCCGACCCAATCTCTGTCACACGAGAGGACATGTACATTGGGGACAGTCGACATTTTCTGACAAATATTTTGATGCAAAACGGCACCTCAGTCACAAATTATTTTCAGAGTCCTGCCTAAAAGGGATCGTGCTGGGTGACATTTGAAAACAATAAGAGCATTGTTCCCTGGCCACAAGCTAAGGGGTCAGCTAGGCATTGTAGCCTCTTGTGGGCCCCGCCCAATTTCCCATTGCCTCATGCCTGCTGCAGCGGTTCACACCAGGGCAGCGTGAGTGTTCAGTGCTGCTGCCAGAGGACGCGAGTGCTGATCGGGTAGTGTTTGCACAAGTACAAGGCAGCGGAGGCTCCAGCATGCTCTTAGTCCTGGTGTACGCTTGGGAATAGCCACGGCCAGCAGTTAGTGTAGCTGCACCCCGTCAACCCCTCAGTATAGACAACGACTTGAAGGGTTGAGCAGGGGCTGACCCCCCAGTTAGCTCAATTGCTACAACACTGGCTTGCCCTGGGCTACCCTTAAAACTCAGGTCAACATAGTTACAGTGACAACGAGGAGTCTAGTGGCACCTTAAAGACTAACGGATTTATTTGGGCATAAGCTTTCATGGGTAAAAAACCCACTTCTTCAGATGCAAGAAGAATGCATCTGAAGAAGTGGGTTTTTTACCCACGAAAGCCTGTGCCCAAATAAACCTGTTAGTCTTTAAGGTGCCACCGGACTCCTCATTGTTTTTGTGGCTACAGACTAACACGGCTACCCCTCTGATAGTTACAGTGCTCAGGGGTCTGAAAAACCCACACCCTGGAGTGCCATTGCTATGCCAACCTAACCCTGGGGTAAATGTAGCTAGCTCAGTGGAATAATGCTTCCATCCACCTAGTTGCCATCGCTTTGGGGCGCAGGGTTCCCACAGCAATGGAGAAACCCCTTCTGTCTCTGTACAGCTGCACTATACCGGGGGGTGTAGGTCTGGTGCTGTTGCGCCGGAGCGTAGGCGTGGCCTGACAGCTCTGCCTGTTGGAACAGCTGGCCTTTGAGGTCAACACCGCAGGAGCTACAAGAATTGCTGGCCGCCGGCTGCTACGTCAAGGCCATTCCTGAGTGCGGGCAAGGCTCATCTGTATGTTATATTCCTTCCCCCCACCCCCCGGCAACCTGTTGCTCCTGTGACTGGTCACAGTCAACCTACTAAATCTGACTTCTCAATGCACAGTCCTGCTTGACTCACCAATGGAAGGAACTCCCATGGGAGCCTTCAGTGCTAATGGGGCCAGCCCAATGGCTGTGTGCGGGGTTACAGTGGGGTATAGAGGTTCGCATCTCAAGGGCTGAGCCTTTTTAGATTGCAGGCTCTTTGGGGCAGGGCCCACCTGCTCATCTGTGTTTTGTACCGCACCAAGCACAATGGGGGCCCCATGCTTGGCTGGACCTTAGGCACGACTGTAATAGACCCAACCAAGCACTATTTTTCCTAGAATGCATAGTGCAGGCATCACAGGGGCTGTATAGGAGGCCTCTGGTGGAGAGACAGTGGGGTTGGGAAAGAGGTCTGAGGAAGATGTAACCAGAGGAACCACCTGCTAGAAGCCCAGCCAAGTGGCCTGTTCAGAACAAACCCCTCAGTGAAGGTGGAGGGGAAAGGGTAATGAGGGAAAGAACTGCCATTCTGAAGTACCAGAGCGAGCCTGGATCCACGCCTGGCTATGGGCTCATCTTCTGGGTCCAAGGAGGCTGGACCACAGTGGAAACAGCTGGCAGGAGTGGGGAGGCCCAGACACTACTACAATGAAGGCTAGGCAAGGACCTGGAGAGAAGGGCTGGGGGTGAAAGGGTGTATTTGAGACAGTCCGAGTGAGTCCCGTTAACATTCTACAGCAGGCCCGTGACGGGCTGCTTCCTTCCCGAAAGCCTCGTTTTCTAATGTCAGTGCCCCAAGGAGGAGTCCAAATCTTGCCACGTTAGGATACTGAAAACACAGGAACCTCCGGACTGGAGAAGAGCTGTGAGCTGATCAGACCAATTAGGACTTCAGAGGAAGGAGCAGGAAAGCTCCTAATCTCTAGTAAGCAACTGTCTTAAGCCCTGAAGCACGAGGTTTACAATCTCTTCCAAAATATGTTCGTATTAACCATTCTCATTCTGGATATTCTGCTTATCCAAACCCTGTCTGAATCTTGCTGAGGTTTTTGGCCTCAACAGGATCCTGTGGCAACAAGTTCCATAGTGCTGTTATCCACTGAGTGAAAAAGTATTTCCTTTTAGTGGTTTTTCGGGTCTCGCCTCTTAAATTTTCCCCGATTCTCCTCTTGTTCTTGTGTTCTGGAAAACCTGCACGTGCATCCCGGGGCTCGTCTGAGCCTGCAGGGCCGAGACGGAGTTCAATGTTATTCGTGCAACCACAAGAAGAGTCGGTTCCTGCTCCTGTTGTGCAAGGTGGCAGCAGCGTCACTCTGGTTTAAGCAAGAAGAGCTCAGCCTTGGGTGAGGGTCTCAGAAGGAGGGTTCGAGGTCAGGAAGCAAAGCAGCTTGAGGTTTTTAACTGGTATTCTTTATTAGGCGACAAATATGTGCCCCGCCCTCTACAGTGGCAGGTCTGGCTCCCTTCTGATAGAGAGAGGCTGCAGACACAACCTCGGAGGGTGTGTCTACACTGCACCTGGGAGTGAGCTTCCCAGCCCCAGGCCACAGACTTGTGCTAGCAGGGCTAGTGTGGAGTGTGCAGCTGTTGCAGCTCGGGCTCTCAAGCCGGAGGGGCACGAGGTGTGTACACAGTCTACACCTGAGAACAGCCCTTTTAGCATGAGCCTGGCTAGCACACGTCTGCCGACCCAGGCGTGGTGTAGACATAGGTGCTGGAACTAGGGGTGCTGCCCCGGATTCCATTATATACAGGGTTTACAGTTTGATTCAATGGCTCTCAGCACCCCCCCTCTACAAATTGTTCCAGCGCCCCTGGGCGTAGACACACTAAAAGACTGGCAAAGAACCACGAAGGGTTTGCTTGCACAGCAGCTGGGAGGTGCAATTCCCAGCATGGGCACGTGCTCGCTCTGACCAGGCCAGAGCACTATGGTCACGGTGGCATGGACAGTGGCTTGGGCTAGCTGCCCAAGTACAGTCCTGTCAGAGGTCTGAGGTACGTACCCAGACGACTAGCCCGAGCTGTCAGCTCACTCAAAGCTAGCGCGCGTATGTCTTCCCCAGCTGGGAATTACCCCTCCCAGCTGCTGTGTAGACATAGCCTCCCTACTGAGATCATTGAGGGTATGGCCCGGCGAGTTCTCCCGAGAGGTGAGGTCATCACAAAGGAAAGTGGCTAGGCTAACCAGTCCAACCATCACCAGCCCGTACTTATGTGGTCAGGCTCCAGCCAAACCCTTCAGCACAGTGGGCCAGGAGTGAGACAATGGGCCTTTACCCTGCCGTGGAGCTCAGAGTGGAGTAGATGGAGGGGCAGGCCCGTGCTCCGCACTGGGGCTGGGAGTAGCCTAGAAACACGTTTTTATTCCTCTCTTTTCAAAAGGTGCAATTATACAGGAGAACAAAATATCCCCCCCTCACACCAGCTGGGGCTGACTGAGATCCACTCATCCCCAAGCTGGCCATAGGCCCCAGAGCCATCAGACCCTATTTCCCACCCTGGTGCAGAGCCTGCCCCGGCAAGCTTTACCTGCCAACTTTTACACGCCAAACGGCTGCATGAGAAAGCAGGGCCCTCTCCCCATCCAAGAGCTGCATGGTGGAAGCAATGAGGAGCCATTATTCGGAGCTGGGTATTGATGCCATGAACTCCTCCGGCGTGATGGGAGCCACGCGGCTGTGATAATTGCTGAACTCTGTTGCTACCAGACACCTCTGAAAAGCTAAAATGATTTTAAATGCCTAAACATTTTAAAACAAACCTTGGAACAATTCAGCTTCTACCTCCTCGCCTGATCTTGCTCTCTCTCTTCCCCCCCTCCCCTCGGTTTTACGGTTTCGAGAGCTGTTTTACGCCTCATTACCTGTACACTGTGAGTGATGTCTGTCGGTCCTGGAGCTGTAAATACTTTAAATCATGCTTCATTAAGAATATCTCTGGTGCTATTAAAGAGCTATAATAGACAACGAGTTAACAGATGATTAAATATGAACTCCATTTGTGTCAGTCACCAGCTCGCAGGAAGAGGCTTTAAGTTTTTTAAACTCACACTCATTATCTGCTGAAGTGCAGCTCAGGCGGGCGCTGGGTTTGTGAGAGGCAGTTGAGGAAAGCGTGCTCTCCTGGCGCTGTGGAGGGGTTGCTTAAATTAGAGTGCAGCTTGAAGAATCGCTTTCCCCACCCGTCACTTTAGTGCCTTCCTGCAGGATACCCACCCTCTGCTCTCGAGTTTGAAGGGAGCAGCTTGCTTTCTCCATCTCTGGGATTTGTTATTCGGAGCTGACAATGCTGACAGCCCTGTTTCCATGCATACAGTCAAATACCACTTTGAGACACATGCAACAGATCAATCTTTAATGTGTGGTAGCCGGAGATAAATAAAGAGGAATGGGGGGGGATAGAGAGGAGAGAAAACACGTCAGGATGCTGACTGCCTTACACAGAGCAGGACAGGGAGAGGATGTGAGCAACCCATAGCATCACTCCCCCAGGTAGCCTGTAAAGGCCAAGACTCCAAAAAGCAGGAGGAAAAACAAAGGGGCCAGCGAAAATCACAAGGATGCAAAGCTAGGTGCCTTTTTTCATGGTTTTGACATTTCTATTTTTTTTTCTTTTTTTGCCCCATTCAAAACAACTTGCAATTGTCATGAATTCACAAAATGTTTGGGTTGAACTGAATCTGCATATTTTGAAAAAATAAAAAAAAGTTTGGCTGAAAAATGTCGCCCCGTTCTAGTCCTGAGTTCTACTCTTTGCTCCGCTATCAATTCGCTGTTGGTGAAAGTCACTGCTGTGCAGCTAAGAGTACAGAGGAAAGTGCAGCAGGCCTCAAGAGCTAGTTATACCCCTGCGACATCCTCTGGCCCTGTGCTTTATGCCTGTACTATCTGTGGCCAGGACTCTTGCTCAAGAACTGGACTTGTTAGCCACTCACCCTGCTGCAGTCTGGCACACAGCAACTGAAATGCTTTGGTGCTTACCCCATTGTCTTTCAAGGCGGATGGTTGCTACCCCTAGCAGCCAGCCCGCATAAGACCTATACACCACTTACCTGTCAGATGAAGCTGTCAGAATAGACCTTAACTAGGGCATGTGACCTTTGTCTCCATGTTCCATATGTACCAAAATCAAAGCAATTACTGGTTTAAACTGATTTACATGGCCCTTTGCACAGGGGTGAAATTTATCCTGCATGGTTTTTGCAAGGCACGCCACCTTTCTGTGCCTCAGTTTCTCCCCCTGTAAAACGGTAAGGATGATAAATACTCCATATCTCACAGGAGTGATGGGGAACAAATTAATATTTCTATAGGTTTTTCTATGGGTGAGATGCAACACAAGTTCTTATTTCTTACTACTGAGAAAACACCTTTAGCCCAAACTAGATACATGTGCATTCCTGTCTATCACGTGAAATGCCCTGCTTTCTGTCCCAGCTCACTGGTGCATGAGTACCCAAGAGAGACCCTTAGCAAAGCTGCGCTACTCATGTGGACCATGAAGAAGTTCAACAGAAAGAAGATGTCCTTCCTTGCCCTGTGCAAACCAGAGGAAGAATCTTTGCCCATTCCCAACGCTGCTTCACTGCGCACCTGCCTATTAGCAGGACCTCAGTGTTCAGAGCACAGAACGGCACAGGGAAGGCTGAAACATTGATCCCAAGGGGCAGCGTTAGCAGGGACAGTAATTGAATCTCAGCGCTTATATTCAGTCACATACCATTCTGTGATTAAGTTAACTGGAAATGCCATTTCCGTATTGTTTAAACTCTAAGTGGCGAAGCCCCCTTATCATTTACTACCAGTCCCCTCTGCTCTTTCTTTCTGACCTCGTACACCCTGCTGTACTACAGGTCAGGCTGGATCAGCCTCTTGGGTCAGGGAAAGAAATTAATCCTGGCTCCCCTTGGGAATGCAGCCGCACGGCTCATCCACAAAAGATTACATGTGCTAGAAGAGACTGGAGAACTATCTGTCCATAGCTAGTTACTGAGCTCCTAAAAGCATTTAGACGCTTGCTGGAACAGACCTTCTCTGCCAACTCCATCACTGGGGACTGAATGCCAGTTCAAGACTTCACTTCCCTAGCCCTTTACTTTTGGCTGTTTACTCTCAGAACATCTTTCTGCAAATGTCCCAAAAAATAGAGTAGAATTCCCCAAGTCCCACCCTCACCCGGACACCAGTGGATCTAAACCAAGAAATTGCTTTGGCAAAAACAGTCCAGGGCAGATAAGAAATAACCCCTTCCCATCACAGAAATGAATCTTGCCTGGAATAGGAGTGAAAGGGGAACAGCTCAGAACTTCCCTCCCCAATAAATTAAGGAAATAAACCAGCAGGCCCACTTCTATGGGGTTTCCCATTTGTAAACAAATGGATTTTTGATTTCCAATCTGAAATATGATTTCCAACATCTAATTTGTTTGAATGGGGCCCTTTTTGCAGCAGAAGGGAGATATGAAGCTTACAGTTTCTACAGTGGCTGGAGTTACCAAGTCCAAGCTGAAACAATAAATGTTACAAGTCAGAATTTATTGCACCCAGCCTACATGATCGATCCATTCTCCTGAAATGATCAGGGCCTTAGCCCTTTAAAAAAAAAAAAAGTCTTTGAAAGTCTTTAATAATATTTTAAATTTGCAAAGTGATAAAATGTCGATGTTAACGTGTTAATTTCTACTCTGCCTTGTTGCTTTGAAATCTGTGAAAAATGCAAAGCTTAAATGAGTCCTGTGAAAAGGAACAGTGCATCATTAACACAGCCAGATCCATATCACAGACTGCAGCAATTACCATCCAGTGAAACACTGCAAGCTGTGAAGAGCTTTCATTACCAGAGGTTTTACAGGTCATTCACCTTTGTCCAATCTTACGCTAAAACAAGCATTTTCTGCGCCATGGATTCCAGCTTCATTTAAATCAGTAATTGCTTTGATTTTGGTACGTATGGAACATGGAGACTTCATGACTAAGAATTCTATTAGTCAATAAGTTTGCTACTTTTATGAACCATTAGTCATCTTGCCTCAATTCTTTCCCACACTGAGTTATGGACTGAGAACTTGATTTTCATGTCCAGTGAAATCTACCTTAAAGACCACCTGTTTGGTGCAATTATGCTTTCCTGGGTCACAAAGGTGGGATTCAATCAGCAGGTTACACTGTGGAATGCTATTTCTGGCTCAGTCACATCATTCTTTGTCATCTAGAAACTGATGAAAATAAGCTTCGTATTTAAAATACAAATGCAAATAGGGGTTGGTTGCTTTTTTTTTCAAATCAGAGTTGAACACATCTGGACTCTGCTTTTGAACACATGGGTACTCAAACTTTAATCACCTGGAACCCGCACATCACTTATTTTTCTTTCCGGTAATCCCGTGAAATCCCAGAATCCTTTGTGGCATTTCAGACTTTTTTTTTTAAATATTCAAAGAAAACATGTGTGTTCCAAAAGGCAGCAATATGTGAGGTTAGTGTGATCAAGTTCATTGTGCTATAAATACTTACATTAGTGGCATATACATTTGAAAATATCTCAATTAAGAAATATAATTTGAACGTTCATATAGAATATGTCATGAAATGCACATTTCTTAATGCTGTATATTCCAGGATGTGTGCTATCAGAAACAAACAATAGTCTATTCTATTTTTATAGGTTCTTATACAGTCCTCGTCACTGTCATATCGGAGTGCCTTCCAGTAATGTATTCAGCACTGTGATTAATCTCTCTCATGTGTGGTTTATTCTCTCTCTCATCCTCTACTCAGGGGAGCATTTGAGGGTTTGCTTTGGTAGGGGTTATGGTTTTTGAGATGTACAGCCAGGGGTGAAATTCATACTTGTGTGGAAGGCCATCACATGGATTGCTGTTATTTATATTTACAATAGTGCCTGAGGCCAGGGCCCCATTGTGCTAGGTGCTGCACAAAGAACAAGGAGAAGGTCCCTGGCCAGATGAGCTTTTATTTTAAAAGGTGAGAATGTGGGGAAGCAGACAGACAAGGGGATCGCAGAGTAACAGAGATGCAGTCATGAACAGTATGCCAGCTGCCTAATCAGTGCACAGGCCTCCAGCAGGCTCTCTGCACTGGGAGTGAATTTCACCTGGATGGAATTACTGCATCTATTTGTACATGAAAGGCTTTCTTCTCAATCTGAAGGGTGAGGAGCCGGTTTCAGTTCGGGAGAAAAATGTATGCCCTCCTACAACCCTGAACAGCTCACAGACCCGCAAGGGAGTTAGGCCACAAGATTAAGAATGGCTGTTTTAAACCCACACTGAAAACTAATCGTGGCCCAACTGCTATTTCAGGGTAACCCTGACAAGAAATCTAAATTTAGGCGTCGCACTGACGTGGGCGTGTCAACATCACCACCTCTTTTGGTAAAGACTGGGACCAGATCTTCAGGTGGTATAAACAGTCGACTTCAACAGCGCGATGCCGTAGGTTGAAGATCTGGTCTTGAGAATACAGCAGGAACTCAGGAGCCATGTCTGCACTGTGACATTTTTGAAAAAAAAGGTTTCCCACCGGTTCAGCCCCACTTGGTGGTGCCACGTACCTCAGCACCAAGGCTGTGAACCCTGAGCAGCAGAGGTATCAGGTGCAGAGGGAAGAGAGCGATTTTGAATGGCATGTAGAGCCAATCAACGTTTTCTCAGGAAAGATTTTCATCATGTTTAGACAGGTGCTGGTGGGGAAAGATGGGGTGTCCCTGTTTTGTCATCTTGAATTGATGCTGTTGGCAGGACTTCCAGGAAGAGATGTCAAGAAGTGGAAGATGAGCGACCGCACTCAGTGGGGTAGGGACCGGGTGCGGAAAGGTAGATTTGGAAGTCACCGCTGTCGGTGGTTAACTGACGCCATATGCATCGGTTCCAGAAGACTCTTAGATTTTTAAGCCTGAAGGGACCATTAGATCATCTAGTCTAGCCTGCATAACACAGGCCATAGACTTTCATCCAGCCACTCCGGTACTGAGCTCAACAAGTCGTGTCTGACTACTACATATCTTCCAGAAAGGCATCCCATCTTGATGTGACGACTTCAAGAGACTAAGAACCTACTGCTTCTCTGTGTAGGGTTTTCCAATGAGCTTGACCCTTGCTTTTGGTCCGACTCTGAACCTTCACAGATTCAGCGTTCCCTGCCCTCCACCCACCTCTACATTTGTCCATGTTTAGGCTGCAAGCTCCTCAGAGCAGGGACTACCTCCTCTTGACTGCCTAGAAAGGGCCTAGCACAGTGTAGGTGTTACCTCCAAACAAATACATCATAATAGATCGCCGCCAGGCACAGGTTTCAACGGCGCACTGGTGGAACGTGCCTGCATAGCAGCTGGACCGACCGACGTCAGGGAAGCAGTTAACATTCCAGCAGGGAACGTTCTCCAAGTGTTGTTTCTGTGGCATGAATCGGAATTCTTTTTACAGTGATTTGTCATGGATTGTTGCGTATTAACTGCAGTTACAGTACAAGTGTTCATTGACGCAATTACCATAAGTACGTGGTAAAGCCATTAGAGAAGATAACATTTATTTAAAGGTGTTGGTAGGGGAGGGGACATGCCCTGTGTGTCCAGTGCTTCGGTTAGACCGAAGTGGGTTTCTTTTGACTTTTTAATGACTGTTTCAAAACCAAAATTCACATTATGGCAACTGGACTGAAAGAAGAGAGAAAAGTTCATTCAGCATCTGTATGACTGTATGGCTGTAGCACCTGGGAGCCCTAGCCATGTACCCAGACCCCACCGTGCTAGGTGCTGTACCAACACAGAAGAAAACAGACAAGCCCTATTTCAGCGTACAGTCTAAGTCACTTGATGGTTCAAGTGGAGGCTGCAAATATTCACACAGCAAAAACGCTCAGGTTTGGGGAATAATCTTAACATGCTCTCCACGGTAAGCTCTCTGAGAATCCTCAGGGGATTCGGGAAAGGTTTTTTCTGCCTTTGCTGGTCTTTTTTTTTTTTTTTTCTTTTAAGAGCGCTCTTTCCTGTTCATTTAGCTCCAGTGAAAGAAGCTGGCTGGACAGGCCTGGAGACTGATGTCCTTGATTCACTGAACAGATACAACCTGCAGTCTGCATAAGAGCTTCCCCACCCGCTGCCCAGCAAGGGGCCGCAGCTCTGGAAAGAACCCTCCCAGTGGCACACGCTCTGCCAACTGCAGTGCTGGTGTCCTCCTTATCAGCGTAACATTTTTGAACATAACGTGTTTATTGAAGAGACAACACTGGGCTTGGCGAGGTGGCCATCTGACTGCGGAGAACTGCACTGAGGCCATACTAATTTCTCACAGGGGTGAGCACAACTCCGACAGAGAGTAGCATCCCCGGCCACATTTAACATGCACAGGCTTTGTTTTGTTTGGTAGGAACATCAGAGGGGCCCTTAACCCTTGAAATTCTCTGACCTCCTCCCCACCTACTTACCCAATGCATGTGTCTAACCATGATGTACAACGCATTGCAGGTTTTCTAGGGTGCCTAAACCTGACAGTTAGGGCCCTGAGGCTATGTAGGGGAAAGGGGTTCGGTGTAGTCATGAAGCATCTAGATTCAGCATCTTACAGCACAAGTTGAGATACTGTTGTTATTATATTATTATTTGTATTGCTATAGCACATAGGAGCCCCAATCGTGGACCAGGGCTCTGCACAAACAGAACAAAAAGACAGTTCCTGCCCCACAGAGCTTACAGTGCATGTTGACAGCTTGGAAACCTACTAAAACTGCCCAGTTTGCTTGCAAAATACCACCCCAAGGGCTTGCTAGGCCTGTAGCTTTGAAGAGCTTTGAAGCTTTGAAGCTTTGCCTAGGGAGGTGGTGGAATCTCCTTCCTTGGAAGTTTTTAAGGTCAGGCTTGACAAAGCCCTGGCTGGGATGATTTAACTGGGAATTGGTCCTGCTTCGGGCAGGGGGTTGGACTAGATGACCTTCAGGGGTCCCTTCCAACCCTGATATTCTATGATTCTATGATTCTAAGAGGGCGTTCTCTCCTAGGATGAAAAAATCTCACCAGAGAGGAGTGAAGGTGTGTGAAAGTCATCAGTTCTGCCCCTCTGCCCTTGTGGTGCAGGCCTAGAATAAGGCATTTTATTTGCTAATGAAGCCAGTGGGTGGGACATGGTGAATTCCAGCACATCGATAAACACAACCATCTAAAACCTGGCAATTCAGCTGAGCTGGAGCCATCTAAACAGATTCCCCGTGGTGTAAAAGAAAAGATGAATGCGAACACCCCGGGCCTGTGTGCGTGCTCTGATACAGAGCCAAACTTTGCCTTGTACTGCTTGTCTCTAATTACAGTCTCCCTATTCCCCAGAGCGCTGACTCATTAGGAGTCGGGGGTCTCGCTTATACCCATGACAGCGACGGGCTGGTGGGTCAATGTTCAGATCGGTTTAAGGATCTGGATACTTGCACAGTTTGGGGCAGGCAAGAGTCTTAACCCATTATTGCTAGGCAAGAGTTTTATGGTCTGTGGATGGACAGCGTGTGATAGGTTGAGTTTTTTCTTTAGCTCATGCTTGGGTGTTTTCAGAGACCTTTCCCCCTCAAAAGTCCTTCCGATTATGAGACCTGGTTCCAAGTGTCTGAGTTGTTTGTGAACGAGTGGTGGTTGGGAGAGAGGGGAGATAGACTCCGGGTCAAGGCGTATCTTCAACCTCTGGGATCATCCTGGGCATCATCAGACGATTCCGTGAGCGCACCAAAGGCTTGCAACGGGCCTTCCTCTCAGCAGCATCAAGTCACTCTGGTGCAGAGCGGCTTTGCTCCTGGTCGCCACCCTTCCTGGGACAAACTCTCCCTTTTACGCTCATTTCCTCCAGGGGGCACAGGCTGTGCAGGTGTGCCCCTTTTGCACCAGCTGACCCCGGAAGAGCTCGTTAGTCTTTCCTTGATCGAGATAGGGATGTGTCCCATCCCACCGAGCAAGAGGACTGCAAGGCATCAGCAGTATCTTCCTAGCACTCAGCAACTGTATCTTTGCTGAAAATGGCAAATTAATCTTTCTTTAAATTACATAGTAACCCTGGGACAAGAAAGAATTTAAAGAGAGAGGCCTTTAAAGCGAAGACCCCGTAATGGGCCAAATATTGACCCTGGAGCTTGGAGGAATGTGTGATAAGGGAGTTTAGCTAATCGCACTGACTTTTCTTTATCATTTTCATTAGTGCAGATGGAGGCTGGTCCCTGACGGTAGCGCAGTTCAAACAAAAGCAGATGAGGGAAATACAGAGGAGACCTGCCATCTCTCTGCTCTCACAGACACCTGAGTAACAAGCAGCTCACTCTCCTCTTCATCAGCGTGACATCTGGGAGGCTAATCAGTGTCTTGCCAGAGAGAAACTCTCAAGTCAGATGAGATGCAGCAACAAGTAACAGGGCATTTTCCTATGAGAAGATGCAGAGAGATGGGCTCACAGAGGCCTTTCTCCTTGCACATTATTAGAGAGGCCTGTGGTACACCACGAAGACTGATGGCTTCCAGCCATGCTCCAGCCTCTGACAATCTGTACAGCGACTGGTCTGAAGGGCTTGCGTCTGGAGCTGCTGTGGTTCTTTTCCCAGCATGAAGGGAGCCTGAGTAATCCCGTCTGCCCAACTTTGTTGCTCTCGGCAAAGTTAGTGCCTGGGTTCTGCTCCCCCTTGCGCCAGTGTGATCCAGGAGGAACTCTGCACCATCGAGAGTGTTCTGCTGGTGTGGAAGAAAGGAAGCAGCTCCTAGGGCATACAGCTCCTTGGAGGCCGAGCCAGGACCTCTCCAGACCCATTTCACTTCGAGCACAGCAATGCAGGATCCGTGCACCCTGCACTTGTTCCTTCCTGCAGGACTTCTGTGCCACATTCACTTGGGTACAAACTCTTACAACTGCCCATGGATGCGTACCTCCCCTGGCAACTGAAGAATCAAGCTGCATCCTTTCTGATTCTTCCAGCAGCATCCCCTCTGCCACATATGGATTCAGAACTCAACAGGTAAGCCTGCTGACGGCACAAGCAGCAGACTGGTATTTCTACGGGCTCTGCGGGGCAATGCTGGCTTTGCAGTAAATTCCATGCTGCCTGGAAGATCCAAACTGATCAGACGTTGGTGGCCCTGAGCTCCCACGTTTACAGTTGTGTATCTGACTAGAACTACACTTTGCATCTTTTCGCTTGCCAGTGAGCAGTAAACGTCTTGGCAAGGGAGTTATTTGACTATCAATTATCGACTTGATGTTACTAAATCATTCCTCCTGTGAGTGCAAAGGACAGTCTTGTGGCAAAAACAGAGGGCTGACAATCAGTACACATGGGGGAGGCTATCCTTGACTCTGCTATAAAGTCACTTGGTGCCTTTGAGACCCCACTAAGGCTCAGATTTTCAGAATGGGGGCTAATTTGTGGTTCCTCAATTTTGGGGCATTTTAACATTAGACAAGGGCCTTATTTGCAGAAGTGCTGAGCACTTGCAATTCCAGCTGAAGTGAATGGGAACTGCAGACAATCTGCACCTATGAAACTCAAGCCTTAAGGCCCAGATCCACTAAGGGACTTATTTAGGCTCCTAACTTCAGCTGAAATCAATTGTGGATCTGGGCCTTCGTAGCTATAGTTGGCCATCCAAAAACTCAGCCTTAATTGAGGTTCTAACACCTGCTAACAGGGTGGGTCAGCAGAAGGGCACTGGTCCCTTGTTCCAGGGGATCCAGTGTGCCATTCATTGCGAAAGAAACACCCGCCCTCCATTCTGGATCATGTGCATCACTGTAGGTCCACTCATTACAATGGATTGTCAAGGTAAGAGCCTGGACAAGGAGGGATGTAGTGTTAAGTGTATCATGCTCTGAAGTCATTGTCTTCTACCAGTCTTAAAGATGAGCCTGAAACTTGCAGGGTTAGGTTTACATGGCTAATTGTACAGATTCTCCCTTTAAAACAGTAAAACCTCACACTGCACCTTTAACGTGTCAGCCTTCATTGCTGTCAAAATGAAGCTATTAAAGTGACGGCCACCCTCAAACCCTTGTTAAAAATGTGACTGTTCCCTTAGGCGAGAGTGGAATACATGACCAAATTAATGAGGACATGATAAAGTTTACAGGTCAGCTTAGATTTCTATGCCATGGTGGCACTCAACACGACCCTGAAAACTGACTGGAAAGATGGGAAGCCAAGGGTAACGGGCCACTGGGGGTTTTGGAGCATGTGCATTCACCAAAAGAGCAATCCTGCCGTT
This sequence comes from Eretmochelys imbricata, assembly GCF_965152235.1. Lineage (NCBI taxonomy): Eukaryota > Metazoa > Chordata > Testudines > Cheloniidae > Eretmochelys > Eretmochelys imbricata. The sequence continues at coordinate 6,436,361 of NC_135597.1, forward strand.
GTCATCATTAATCAGCCACACGCTCTGCCCCTCTGGTAAGAGAATCGGATTAAACCCCCCACCTACCATCTCTCTGCGGCTCTCTCCACCTGGCTGTCTTCCCTCAGCCCTGCATTAGTGGATGTGCTACACAGAAAGGGGTTTTGCAAACACACGTTTAAGAATACGTCAACCTAATTTGTTGAGATATAGAGCCATGCATTCGAGGACAGCAATGATGGCATTTATCTTCAACCCAGACTAGATGGAGGCTTGTTTGACATCGCAAGATTTAGAGGGAAAACCAAGGTGAAAAATATATAATACCACTTATATCTACCTATAACATCTCAGTAGAGCAATGGTCTTCCCTCCCTTCCCCTGCCAAAAATCAATCTGCTTAATAGGAAAAGTTCAGGTGGATTTATAATGCTGTGTTCTAAACTGATTCTGTGAGGGATATTTTCTGATTTTTGGATTGAAAACAAGAGAACGTTGTTCACAGTTTTTATTCACGATGTGTTTGTAAATTTCCCCTCTCTGCTCAGGTGGGCGGCTGAAGGGTAGGCAGGTATCAGCCTCCTCCCCTAAACTCGCTCTTCACAACTATCAATAGTTGTTGAGGGGGAGGCAGTGTTACCTAGTGGAGGGAGTGGGTGTCAGGACTCCTGGGTTCTATTCCCAGCACTAGGAGGGCGTGGGGCTGAGTGGTGTGACAAAGCTCTGTCCTTGCCTCCGTGGGTCCCACGTTTCCTGGCGGATTTCGCAAGCCTCAGAGGCTCACTGTGACCCTGCACGTAACCCTTCTCTCTCTAGAGACAAGGGTCACAGTCTACTGAGCCATTTTCATCATAAGCCAGCGAGGAAGGTGAGGAGAAGTTATCCTTCCTTGCACAGTCTCTGTTGTCTCCCAGTCTCAGTAATTAATCAGGGGACAAAGGTGTGGGGGGAGCCCGGGACCACCCTCTACTCTGGGCTCCAGCCCAGGGACCCTAATAGTATCAGCTATGGTAGCTGACCTTTTGGAAACATGACATGTACAATTCCCTGGGCTACTTCCCCCACAGCAGCCCTCACTTCCTCAAGCTCCACTTCACCCTTACCTCAGGGCCGCCTTCCTTGTGCCTGCTATGGTGCGTACTACTCAGCCTCTCCACCAGCACAACTTCCTCCCACAGCTCCTAACACGCCCACCCACCTGACCGACTGGGAGGCTTTTAACTAGTTTCAGCCAGCCCCTGATTGGCTTCAGGTGTCCCAATCAACCTAGCCTTCTCCCTGCCTTCTGGAAAGTTCTTAATTGGCCCCAGGTGTCTTAATTGACCTGGAGTAGCTGCCATTTCACTTATCCGGGTACCAGGGATTTATTTAGTCTGAAGCTAAGATATCTATCTCCCACTACTTTTCTATAGCCATCTGGCCTTGCCCCGTCACAGTGGTTAAAGCAGGACTGTGATTCAGGATGCCCATCTCTACCACTAATTCACAATGCAACCTTGGAAAAGTCACTTACATTTCTCAAAAGCAGCCATTCCTTTGGGGTGCCCATCTTGGGACATGGAAGGTTTGATACTCTGAAGAGCTGAGCACCCACAGCTGCTATTTAAGCAACAGGAGCTGTAGCTGCTCATCAGCTCTGGGAAATCAGGCCCAAGGCGGCACTGGGTGGGCTCTCAAAAATGGAGGCACCAGACGTCAGTGACCACTTTTTAAAACTGGCCTTACCCCAACAGTATGCTTCAGTTCACCCCTCCATCACTTGGCTACCTTGTATGCAGGTTGTGTGGCTTATTTCATTAGTGGAGCTTCCCAGCACGCCTTGAATTAGCAAGCATTGTGATTATCATAGTTTTGTGAAGTGCTTAGAGATCCTCCAATGAGAGAGGCTATGTGGGCACAAAGGGTTATTACTAATATAACTAGAAATTATCCTGAACCCATCCCGCCGGGGGCAGAAGAACCTAAGAACTTTGGGACCCGTTCCAAACCCTGAAGCTTAGGCCCATCTCCAAAGAGCTCTAAACAATTTCATTTATGGAAAATACAGTCAGCCCAACACATTCACAGCTTGGGAATATTTAGTGCCGTTTGGTCAGAAAGCCCTTCTAGAAAGGGGGAAACAACAGCGTTCTCTGGAGCCTGTGTCCAGGGCCACCTCAACAAAGTTCCACCATAAGGCCACAAGGATGAGAGAACAAACGTCTGACAGACGTCTAGGCACATTGCTTTATGCACTATTGGAAGGCACTCGGATACTAGGGTGATTAATGCGGCACAAGAACCTATGTAGAAGAAAATAGAATCGGGGTCCACAAAAGAGTAGAAAGTGGATTAGAAAGGCGGGTCACACTGAACCAGACCAGTCCCACAGGAAGAGATCAGAACTGGGTCTGACTGGATCAAACTGCATGCCTTCCTTTAGTTCACACACAATTCTGCTTTGTTAGCAGGAACAGTATGCAAAATGATGGTCTGTCTGCTAACCTGAACTGTAGAAATGTACTTGGCAAAGTCAGTGCCAAACACCACTCTGAGCTTTGAAGTGCCTCCGAAGGAGAAGGAGAAGATCACAAATTCTAGCCATCAATCCATCATGTTTGGGGCTCAAGCTCCAAATGCAAATGCTGAGCTCCCTGAGACCTGAGCAGGCAGAGTGATATTACAGAGTGGTTACTTGAAACAGGTAGATGTGATATCTTGATTTCAGTGAGGCTTTTGAAACAGTCCCACGCAACATTCTCATATGCAAACAAGGAAAATGTGGTCTAGATGAAATTACTATAGGGTGGGTGCACAACTGGTTGAAAGACTTCACTCAAAGCGTAGTTACCAGTGATTTGCTGTCATACTGGAAAGGTGTACCTAGTGGGGGACTGCAGGGGTCTGTCCTGGGTTGGGTACTATTCAATATTTTCATTAAATGTCTTGCATCGTGAAGTGGAGAGTATGAGTATAAAATCTGTGGATGACACCAAGCTCGAAGGGGTTGCGAGCACTTTGGAGGACAGGATTAGAACTCAAACCGACTTTGACAAATTAGGCAAGTGGTCTGAAATCACCAAAATGAAATTCAGTAAAGACAAGTACAGTGTACTTCACTTAGGAAGGAAAAATTCAATGCACATCCACAAAATGGCAAATAACTGGGTAGGTCATGGTGGCCAACCTGTCGCTCCGGAGCCCGTGCAGCTCTTCAGAAGTTAATATGCAGCTTTAATATGCGGCTCCTTGTCTAGGCCCCGACTCCGGGGCTGGAGTTACAGGCGCCAACTTTCCAGTGTGCTGGGGGGTGCTCACTGCTCAACCCTGGCTCTGCCCCCACTCCACCCCTTCCCGCCCTCTCCCTGAGCCTGCCGTGCCCTCACTCTCCGCCCGCAGCGAAAAGCCTCCTGCATGCCACAGCTGATCAGGAGGTGCGGGGAAGGAGGGGGAGGTGCAGATCGATGGGGTTGCCGGTGGGTGGGAGGCACTAGGACTGGAGGCGGGGGAGTTACTGGAGGGGGGCTGCTGACATATTACTGTGGCTCTTTGGCAATGTACATTGGTAAATTCTGGCTCCTTCTCAGGCTCAGGTGGGCCACCCCTGGGGTAGGTGGTAGTCCTGCTGAAAAGGATCTTGGAGTTATAGTGGTAAACAAATTGAATATGAGTCAACAATGTGGATGCAGTTGCAAAAAAGGCTAATATTCTGGGGTGCATTAACAGGAGTGTTGTATGTCAGAGGTAACTATCCTGCTCTATGTGGCACTGGTGAGGTCTCGGAATACTGTGTCCATTTCTGGGCATCACATTTTAGGAAAGATGTGGACAAACTGGAGAGAGTCTAGAGGCGAGCAAAGAAGTTTTGAAAACCTGACCAATGAGGAAAGGTTTAAAAAAACCGGGCACGTTCAATCTTGAGAAAAAACAACTTCAGAGGGAACCTGATAACAGACTTCAAATATGTTCTGATAACAGACTTCAAATATGTTCACGGCTGTAACAGAGAGGATTGTGGTCAATTGTTCTCCATGTCCACTGAGGTAGGACAAGAAGTAATGGGCTTAATCTGCAGCAAGGGAGATGAAGGTTAGATGTTAGGAAAATTTTTCTAACTGTAAGATTAGTTAAGGTCTGAAATATCCTTCCAATGGAGGTGGTGAAATCCCCATCACCTGAGGTTTCTAAGAACAGGTTGGACAAACACTTGTCAGGGATGGTGTTAGGTTTACTTGATCCTGGCTCAGTGCAGGGGACTGGACTTGACAACTTCTTGAGGTCCCTTCCAGCCCGACATTTCTATGATATCTACGTCTGATGTAAAGAGAAGCATCTGAGCTCCACTACAGAGTTCACAACTAACTCTGTGGCACTTTCAGTCACAGAACTGATTCCCTGCCCCCCACCCCCGCACACACACACCATCTAGAGAGGAAGGGGGGTGTTTGGAAACCAGGCATTTGGTCTGGGCCCATCTTTAATTTTTAGCAAGTTTGCCCTGAATCCAAATCCTTGAGAAGGAGATACCACAGCTAAAAAATACTTAGTCCTGCCATGAGTGCAGGGGACTGGACTAGATGACCTCTCGAGGTCCCTTCCAGTTCTATGATTCTGTGAAAAGGCAGAGATTGTTTTACCAATGAACCTCTCTCATTCATGCACCTTTGCACTGCAGGAGGTCAGAAGGACATTCCTCTTACAAATCTTGCATCCCAAGACCAGGAGGGGGAAAGGGAGCCTTGAGTGCAGGACAGCCCAGTGCCGATAAATCACCTCGCCATACAAAGGGTCTGCAAGGGTTAAAGTGACTGATCCAGTGCTGTCTGGCTCAGAGTCCCCCATGGACACCTGCAGTCTGATGTGGGAGCGGTAATACATTTTCCTAAAGAGATGGAGCGACTGGCCCATGTCAGTCTCTGCTGCGGGAAGTGCCATTGCACTGCCAGAAAGAAACAAAAGACAGTGAGAGAGAGACAGGGCAAGGCCTGGCTTTTACAAGCAGCTCTGATTTCCCTGGAAGACGTCTCCGAGTCATGCACCGGGTTGGAAACGTCTCCCATTATAATTATGACTCATTCGTGACTCAATGACATTTCTGCCATCAAAAAGCATTCGCTCATCCAGCCCTTTACTGCTCTACTTGGCGGCCGAGCCAGGGCTAAACAACTTATTTCGAATGCTGTTTCCCAGACAAACAGCCCTGTTCCTGGCTGGGGCTAGCTGGAGCTTTGGCACCTAACAAGCAAGAGCATGTTCGCTCTCATGCAATGCCCGCCCCTTGGAACGCACAGAAGGAGTCGGTGTATGCTGCATCTGGAGCCCTCCATTCCAACAGCCCATGAGCCATTGCATGACTGTTAGCAACAACCCACACAGGAAGGTGCTCTGGAGAAGAGGGGGTGAGACCGTGGGAGCACCCACAACATTTACCACCAGCACCGTGATAAACCTCAGCTGTCTCCAGCCACACAACTCGGAAGGAATGTTCCAGGCCCTGTGCAGAGACAGAGGGAGGGAAACTGCTGCCTCTGCATGGCTCAGGGTCTCCTCCTACCCGCCCTCCCTCCAGAGGAAAATCAGAGCAAGGTCTCTCTCCTTGTTCCCTCCCGCAAGCCAGCGTCTACCAGGCAAGGGGCTTTGGACAGGTTCTGTGCTGAGAGAAGGCAGTGTCTGCCTTCAGCCGTTCCCCAAACTGGATGGCCTCTCCTGTTAGAAGTGGGTCCAAACCAAACCCCATCATCCAAACACTCCCAAAGTTTGGCCCTGAACTGAACAGGCAGCTTCTCATGTCTCTATAAAGGAGCAAACCAGAACTCTGAGTCCACACACCTCGGTTTTGGGATCCGTATTCCAACTTCACAGCTTGCTCCTCATGACAACAGGACAGTCAGACCAAAACCCCAGATCTAGACACTCTGGAGTGCCATGGCTCAGGCCTATTCTCTATTTTCTATAAGGTAGCAATGGTGCACATCTAACCCAACATGTCTGGCTCCTTGGTAGCAAGTACTGAACATGGGACCTCTGGATCTAAGACTAGGAACCTCTACTGCCTGACCTAAAAGACCAGATACTAGAGGGGCACAAAGAAAAGGAGGACTTGTGGCACCTTAGAGACTAACCAATTTATTTGAGCACAAGCTTTCGTGAGCTACAGCTCACTTCATCGGATGCATGCAGGGGTCTAGAGAGCCATGCTGTGTAATTGTAAGTTACACACGTGCACTGATGATGACCTTCTGTTTATAAAGAGTAAGTACTTTTCATATAGAGGGATCCCCCAATGCTTTACAAACCTTATTAACACAGAGATCGCTTCACTCATCACTAAAATGCAGCCACCTCTGGGCTGGAACACAGCGGCTCTTTTAACAGCTCAGAGCAACATTGCACAATGCTATATTAAATGCATACTGCATTCACTTGAAACTGCATAGGGAATATAGTGAAGGAGAATGAAATGACTCAAGGTGGAATTTGCCCAGAATACTAGATTTACAACACTCCTAACTCTTGCAAAAAATCCCCCGGGATTTTTGCATGGCCACAAGTTGCCAGGCTTTTGGTTTTACATCACATTTCAGCCAAAGAGTTGGCCCGTCCAGCAGCACTCTGCCAAAGCACCAGCTAAACACAGGCTCAGAGTGATGACTGACCCCTACTGAATGGCAAACACAGTTTACAGCAGCACCTGGGCTCTCTCCGGACGTCTCCCATTCACAGACTGACCCCTTCTGAGTGGCAGGTGCCACCTTGGACTTGCTTCGGTCACCTCATCAGGTTTCCCCACAGAGGCGGGCACACGTTCATCTGCTAGTTTGGATCAGTCCTCACTCGGGGGAGATCCACAAAACACTCGTGTTACAAATTCAGTTTGTCCCCTCCTATTTCCTCACGTGCCAATCCTTGCTCTAAACCTGCCCTGCAGCAGCCAAGCTCTGCACTCCTCCAGCGACCCTGCAGTCATGTGATTTCAACCCCCTTCACACCTTGCAGAACACAGCCAAGACAGAAGTCAGCTGCGACCTCCACGCGGTGCACAAGCTCAGGGCTGGCTTTATTACCACGTGCACCTGTCAATGCTGTTTGCCCGTGGTGGTAAGAGGTGGGTCCACAGCTGTTGGATCCTTCGGCTTATTTAGAATGAGAGGTCACATCGTGTCCATGTGAAGTCTCTTTGGATGTGCCATTAGGCGCATTTTCATTAATAGAGCCTGCTTCCATATCTCACTTTTACTCTGGGACACATAAATCCAGGCCAGGAAATGCGCTCAGCCAATAAACCCCATTTGTGCAATTATGCCCCTCTCTCTCCATGGTCTCTTTAGAGCACGAGGCTGGATATCAGGTTTCAGGTTATTAAAGCACTAGATTTTAAAGCCCGAGATGTGGACTCGTCCAGATGGTGTCAGGTAAAGTTGTGGGAGAGATTTGACTGATCTGCAAGTGATACCAAATTAACTTTTGTAGCTTTGGAAGCCAAGACCTCAAAGAGCCTTTTGTCCCCCCATTCGCATCTCCTGCAAGTGCAATAGCTATTTCTTGCAACGTGTCCGTGGATAGATGCATTCGGCACATAGATTGTACAGTGGCGGCTTTTTGGTGTATTGGTTTCTTGGCATCTGTGACTACGGCACTTATGCAATCACCTCTATCTCTACTATACTTAACTTGGTCTCTCACCTCTCCACACCAGGCCCCCATCTTCTTATTCACCTGTTGAGCACTGTCAAAATCCTGGCTTAGGAGCAGGGGGCTGTCTTTGTGCTGTTTGTTCGTATAGTGCCTGGTAGAATGAGGCCCTGATCTCTGCGTTGGGGGGCCCTAGATGCTACTGCAACAATACCGCACCCCAATGTACCCTGATCCCAAACTGCTGAGCACCTTCAACTCCCACTGCAATCGCTGGCAGGATGAGGATTATTCCAGGGGAGAAATCAAAGCTCTTTTCTCCTATCAATACTTGAAGTTTGCCATCTGCCACTCCAGCGGCAGGAACCAAAAGACACATTTGGGTAACTAAATGTTTCCTTCTGTAGCTCAGAAATGGGCACGAGCACCGCTGGTACATATCGGAGCATAAATAGACACCGATTCCCTCCGCCCGCCTGTTCCTAGGATGACTGAGGAGCAACATCTTTCTTATCTTTGAGGATGATTGAATTGCTTGATGGTGATGGCTGCCTGACTTGGATACAGTTGAGCTCTGGACGTTGCCAAAAGAAATAATGAATATGAAAGAGGAAGGAGCCTCAGGAGCAGGAGTGCTGATTGACAACAAAATGAAATGGCCGAATTCTACTGGCATGGTTTGAAATCCCGGGATGATGCTGATAGCTGCAGGATCTTTTCCTAGGGTTGCGCCAGAGCTAGCTTTCACTTTTCATCCTTATTTACTTTCGTGGTTTTTAGATTGCGAGGGTTTTTTTTTTTATTATTACACAGGCCTATCCTGGAGGATCCCACAGATGCTTTACACACCACAGGTCATGCATTCAGCACCACTGAAATGCAGCCAGCTCTGGAGAGGAGATGGCCAGCCAAGGCGAACAGCGGAAGTTTGCAACACGGGGAGAACCCGCTGGACGAGGCGGCAGGCTGAAACTGCCATGCAACTCTCCTGCTGTATGGCTACATCAGAGCAACTTAAAGCACTTCCTGCCGCTCAGCAGGGGAAGAGCTGCGGGGGCGGTCGGAGCACTCCCTCAGCACTAACTTACCCCAACTTCAACCACGAAGTTGTCGGCGGACATCTGGGGAGTTACACCAGTGCACGTGCACCGAGAGCTGGGCTCTCGGCCACTTCCTCGTGCCCTCCCACGTGCATGTAATTTATGCCACTGTCCACATCACCTCTGGAACTCCGCCCTCACGCCGGGGAACGGGGCTGTGCCTGTCCCACTTCCACGCATGCAGGAGATCCTTGAGCCTAGGTCCCTGCCCATCACCACCCGCAAAGGGAATGAGAAATGCTTCCAAGGGAGTCCCGAGCTGTTTGAAACTAGCCTTACAGGGAGGAGAGCCTAAGCTGATTGGACACCATCGCCAAGAAGGTCTTGTGAGTGAATGGCGAGATAGGGACAGTGCCCTCCCCTCCCACCCAGCAGACACCTCTTGCTCCTGGTGTAACAAACATCTGGAAGAGCAAAGACCTATTGATATATACCCAGCTCATACACAGCCAAGGGTCTCCTCCACCCCGCAAAGACTAAACGCACCGTGCAGCTATAAGCCATGCCTTCACTTGGCCCCAGTGTGAAGAATCCTGTATCCAACTGCCACTGCAGGGAGACTTTAGGGGAGACAGAATTGAAAGGACCAGGAATAACATTTTCAAAAGCACTCAAGTGACTTAAGTCACTTCTGAGAAGGGGATTGAGGAGCCTCCGTCCCTTTTGAAAATAGCATGTCGGTGCTTTGGAAAGCTGTCCCCCGGCTTTGGAATTTGGCCAAGACACAGCTGTGGGATATTTAAATGGAGACAGCTGGTTAGCATCTCTGCTAGTGCAGCACCCCCTGATACCAGGCTGTGTAAGCGGGGCAGGGTGGGATCAGCTGAATCGCCAGCAGCGCTTACCCTAGCAGCCTGGAACGGAAGCCTCCTGTCCAGGGATGTGACAAGATCACAGCCCTCGCTGGTCTGATGCGGGCTGTACCCATTTGTCTGGGAGGAGGAAACCATCCGCATGCAAAAACATCCCCTGTTCGAATCATTTCCCCTTTGTGTGTGTGAAAATACTGTACTCCCAATTACCGGAGCGACACAGGGAAAGCCGCGGATCTGAAGGCCTGTAAAGCTGCAGTAATGATAGTGGACAGACTGTCTTTGCTAAGTGACACCTCCTGAGAGAACGCTTTAGGATTGTAGGTACTTAAGCGATGGCAGATCCCTGTCATGGTAATGATGAGCAGAAAGCGACATCCGCATTTATAGCGTCTGCTGCCAAAACAAAAAGGGGGCAGGATGGAATTTTTTTTAAATGGTTTTTTCTTCTTCAAGGGGGAATTCAATGCTGGCGAAAGACGATGGATTGACGGCGCTGTATCCCAAATCTTCCTTTATTTACTGGAGGGACAGATGGAGAGACAGAGGGAGGGATGGATGGATGGATGGACACGGACACAACATGGGTGACAGCAGCACAGGACTCCCCAAGTGGCTTTAGCCTGACCTGGAGGCAGTGTCTGTGGGGAGAGAAGGGAGTTGTCTGTTGCCTCCCTGCTTACAGTGCCCATAAAGGGCCTAATTAGCGCCAACTAAGTAGGTGGGCAGTGCACAGAGCAAAGGCGAGAACAGGACTGGGACCTTCAGACTCTCGTCAGACATGGGCCAAACACGGCTATTGGACAGGGATAGCTTTTGTTGGCTTCTGACTGAGGCTGGATGCAGATCAGGTGCCCTAAAGGGACAGGCTCTATTCTTTACAGCTAGAGGCCTATGTTTTTGGGGCCTTGGGTTCTAGTGTCCCTCTCTGACGGGAGGCATTACAAAGTAGAGATCTGGAGCAGGATTTGAACTCTTGTGCTCCTCAGACAATCAGGAAAAGCTTCCCCTGACAGGTGGAGTGCCAAATGAGCTGGCTAAGTAGGTCATGCCCCCTCTAGTGGTGGGTCTACAAAAAGGATAACAGCCTGCTACTGCTACCAGCAAGTAGGAATACTTATTTAGGTCAAGTGACAGAGGCCTCTGCTTTAGCTGATGAGGGGCTTAGTTCAAACCCCACTGCTGACCAGTGGTGCACGAACAATTTGTATAGTGGGGGTGCTCAGAGCCATTGAACCAAACTGTAAACACTACATATAATGGAAACCACTTCAAGCCAGGGGGTGCAGCAGTACCCCCAGCAACTATGCTGCTGACCCACAAGAATCCCTTGAGAGTTTTGTTTTTGACAACAGGAAACCCACCTTCCATGAGACAAGTATCAGAAGAGCATTCTGTTTAAAGGAGAAGTCCCCGTAGAGGTGCATCTCATAGGCAGCTCACATTAACTTATTCACTAATGAGCATGCCCAGACCCCTGTTGGCTCCTGAGTGGCAGGCAGGGTTTCTCCAAAGACCTGGGATTTTGACTCAAGTTGGTGGAAATGTGGGGAGAGCTGCTGATTCCATCAGATCTGCTTTCTCCAGCGCGGAACTTTCATGGAATTAACAGTTCCCATGAGCTTTCGGCCACACCCGAATAGGAGAATAGCCTCCTTCCATCTTAGGAGCAAACCAAAGCTGTGCTGTGCTGGATCCAGATTAGTAGGATTCAAATCCTTCCCCCAGCTTCAATGGGGTCTAGATTCCAGGCCTATCCCTGCTCTGAACCATATCCCAACTACTGGCATCTGCAAACCTGGGCTTGCAGCTCTCCTGAGAACAGGTGTGCAAGCCACGCCAGAGCTTCCAGGTCTGCTCTCTGATGCAGCTGTGTGAAAGGAAGGTGTGAAAAACAAAGAGAAAAGGTATCGGAACATTTCAGAGGCCTGAAGGAGCTTCAGCTCGAGTGACGTTTTGGGCTTGAGGGGGGTGGCAGGACTTGCGTGGTTTTATTGAGAAATCACTGCTCCTTCAATCTCCGTGATCAAATTGCCCCATGGTCCCGTTTCTTTAGAGCCCTCTGTCAAGCACAGAGAGAAGCCAGGGATATTCCCAGGAAACCCAAGAGGCTTGGAGTTCTGGCAAATGTTCAGCAGGAGAGAGAACATGAAGCTCCCAGCAAATTTGCTAATTGTTTCATCAACCCTGCTGCATTTCTGATAGCAGCCAGGGCCTCATCGCTCTGGCTGGAGCAGTGACAGCCACTGCAAAGTGACAGCAACAGGTCCTCTCCTTCTCTCTGTGTTTAATGGCCCTCTGCTGGGGCTGCTCTTTTCCTGAGAAAGGAGTGTGTGGCGGGGATGCAGGCTCTCCAGCTGGTAGCTGCCAGAGAAGCACATTGCTCTGCACTGCTGCTGCTTCTCCTCCCACTCGCCAAATATTTGTTTAATGAGGGAATTCCTGTCCCACGTGGGCTCTGCCGATGGCGCTGGGGAGAAAAAGGCTCCGTCTGCAGGATTCTAATAAACGTGGGAAAGCCTCTGACCGCTGGAGACAGAGTCAGAGCAAGGCGCTCGTCAGGAGACTGCTGCTAGCTCCCCACTCTCCTGTGGATTAGGTATAGATCAGCCAAGGAAGTAAAGACAGGGCCTGGCTCAGGGGAGGTTCCCTTCTCAGCCAGACAGGGGTGGCTTTGAGGCATCCAGTCTTGCTCTTCCCTCCTAGCTACTGCGTGCCCTGACCTACAGAGCATGAGAGGGCCGACAGGGTGCACCACCACCCCACTCCCTTTGCTCCACAGCCAACCTCAGCTCCTCTGCAACAGAAAGCTATGGATCTGGATTTTGCTGGGGGGCTGGACAGATGCACAGCAAGTAGGGGCTGTTGCTCAGAAATCCTTAACCCGGTGAGACACCAGGCGCTCACAGCCCTGTTAAGAGCAGATTACCTCTCTCCTTTCCCCCACCCCACCCCCCAAACAGGCATTAATGGGTCAGTTCCCTCAATCCACCTTCCAAGTGGAGCATGCTTTCCACCTTTCACCCCAGAATTAGAAACTATCACAGCATCGTGGCCGCTTTAATCAGAATAAGGAATTAACGAGTGGATCAATTTCTGATCAGGCTCTGACCCTACACTCCTTGGCTAGTTAAGAGAAAGTCAAGCGAGGAAAAGGCGAAAGGGGAGAAGAAGTTGTGCGTAAAACATTAACATCAACCCGCTCGGTCCTGGCCTGGAGCGGGCATTGGGAGAACGTTGCAGAAGAAGTGAGCAAAGTGCTTTTGCCCCAGAGAAATCATAGAAACTAAAGATCCAATATGTCTGTTCTCTTACTCCCCACTGCAATGCAATTTCATTGCCTACTGCAAGGAAAGATGGCCTTGTCACAAAACTAGGAGTCCGGACTCCCGGGTTCTGTTGCGGCCTCTGCCACTGACTCGCCATGATGCCTTGTTGGAAAACAAAACAAAAGCTCTCTATGCCTCAGTTCCCCATGTGTAAAACATTACACACACACACACTCACTCTAATATTGCCTTCCTCTTGCCCTTTGTCTGCTGTGGCTATTTAGACTGTAAGCTGCTTTGGGCAAGGCCTTGCTCTTACTGTATGTTTGTAGAGCACCCAACACAATGCAAAAGCAATTTGTAATACAAATAATATTCTCGAGTACTTTGTTCACTTGAGCCACAGGCTTCCACTGTTTCCATGGGGAGATTAATATAGGTGGTGCATTGGCCTCTATCCTTCAACACGTCACAAGAACAGCCTAGTGTCTAGTGGGAATCGCTGGCAGGGATACCAGATTCTGCCTTTACAGGAGAAAGCGTTAAGGAGCCAGAGAAGAGGAAAAATATGTAGATTGAATTAAACAGATCTAAATGTCTGCCAGTGACCAGCTAGGGAATCTACTGTGTTTGCTGGCCAGCTCAGTAACCCTGGAGCTCCTAGAGACGCTCAAGCTCATCCCACCAGGCAGCTATGGAAACTTCAGTTAGGAAGAAGCATAAAGAAAGGTCAGGAGGGAAGCAGGGAGTCTGAATGAGGACAAGCCTAGGACCAAAACAGAAGGAATGGGAAATTATTATTTCAATTACTATGAAAGTATATTTGATTAGAAAACAGGGAATCATCTTTGATACTTTGCCAACAAAAACAATATCCAGGAGTATAAAACCCAGTCTCCGTGCAGGGAGCATGACATTAAATCAGAGGACGAACGGTTTGTAGTGCCGTTAACTGCACCAGTGGGAGAGAAATAGTTATAAACTTACTGTACATCCCAAAATGTGCCCTGCTTCCCACCCCCCCAGGGCCTGCCCCTCCCCTTTTCAGAGGCTCAACAACTCGGTGTATTTGCATGGCTTATGAAAATTCAGGAGGGAAATTTTAATCCGACATGCAAAAATTAGAAACCCCCCCTTAAAAAACCAGAAGGACTAAAAATAACCTAGTTGCATACAGTTCAATTGTTGGAAAGTAGCAAGGATGTAAATGAAGGTGCATTCTTATGTAGAAGAGTGTTTCCATCAGTTCCCATGGCAGGGTGAATAACTCGGTGCTTCTGTTCTGCATGAATAAATATGTATAAAAACGTCGTGCTGCGAAGGACGAAAACCCGATAACTGAGATAGTGTTTCTCAGAGGCGGGGAGCAACACGAGCCACCAGCTTTCTTATTCTTCAGTATTTATGTAAAAGAGCCATCGAAATGATAATGTGGAATTTCCCCCCCTCCCCCGCTACGCGAGTATTCTGTGCTTCTTTGTAGTGACTTTTACACACACAAAAATGTGGCTACTAAGGCCGTCCATACAAACCTGCTAACAGTGGCAGCTGAGATGGGCTTTTTTGTCATCCCCTGGGTAGGTGATTACTTTAAAGTAATGTCATTTGCATAGAGGGAAGGAGGAATTGGACCTCCCTTTTGAGAAAGGCAAACTGCCCCCCCGCCCCCCCCAGTGCCCAAATAAATCTTCATTTAATATAATGCCCCCCGCCCCGCAATGCCTTGCACATTACAGCATTAAATTGTAAAGAGAGTCATGTTTCACCAACACCACAGGGAGGGTGAAGTGTGGAAAGATGCTGCTGTTCTCAGCAAGAGCTATAGGACAGAATAAATACCCACCACTCTCTTACATTAATATTGTGGGTCTCACCTCAAAAGGTCACGCAGGGCTACTCATATTACACACCATCTTACTCCATGCACACTCCTGTTGAAGCCTATGGAACCACTTGTGGAGCAAAGTGTCCTTTGCCACGAGCAATGGCTCAGAATCTGTCCCGAGGGGATTCGCAAACTTTAGCCACACGAGTCATTGAAATGCTACCACTTTACAGACGGAAAGTCTCTTGAACAGCTCCCAGCAACGCCACCCAAGAGATCAGGGTAGGGAGGGAAGAAGAAAGTGCATCCAGATGACTACGGGGGGGTGCTTTAGGCAAGCAGAATGTCATGACCCAGGGTGGAATCTGGCCAGCGCTCACACACTGCCTGTTGGGGATAGGTCCATGGGATCCGGGCAGGATTTCAATCTCCTCTCTCATCCTAAAGTTGGCAACTTCAATTGCACACTGCCCCCAGTGCCATGCAAGGGCATTGAGTCAATGGGGACTCAGAAGGTACAATCACAAACATTAGCTGCAGTGCCTTCTGCTTTCCTTGGAGGCCTCTCAAGCTCCCATCCTAGTAGTGACCAAACTCAACTCGCGTGAGCTCACGAGGACACGGCGAGAATATTCTAGAGCACGTTTCCAGGCTTCTAGCTTTAACTCGCCCTTCCCTGAAGATGTAACATGCTGGCTTCACACTGCCTCTCCTAAGAGGGTAAGTCGCTCTCAGTTAACGGTTTGCTGCTCTATTTATGTGGTTTTCAAAGGCACAAAGCCTCCAGCCATACCACCTCGGGCCAGATCAAATATGGCCAGACCTGCTCAGTACCAGGTGGGATTACAGAAACCATCAAGAAGCCTCTTTGTACTGCAGGAAGCGGTGTCGGTCAGCTCTGAAGATGAAACGCTACCCGGAGTCAGTGTTGGACTAATTCCCCTGCATGGTGCTAGGGGGCACTGCGACACCGGAAGAAATCTACAACCAAAGCCCTAGCCAGTTGGCCATTCGAGCACCTTTAGAACATGCTGGTGTTTACCTAGTTTACCTGACCAAATTCCTACTTGGAGAATTCAATCTTGCTGATCTAAAACTCCTCCCTCTGTAGTTTCAGGTGGAGAAGTTACATGGCACTTCTCTTCCTAAACACTAGAGAGTAGCTTTGCTGGAAGAGAAGGGTTGCCATGTTCCACTATGGTGATACTTGCACTTTGGGATCCTGTTTGATGAAAGGTGCTATATACATATAGCTTATGAGGATGTGGTGTTTCTGGCCTACATCCATTGGACCAGATTCTGCTGATCAGGAGTGACTCAAGCATAGACAACAATGTAACAGAGCGCAGAGCCTGGCCTGCTATTTTTAGGTGCAGTGCACACACAAATGCCTCATCTTTTAAGAAACTGGAGCAGCTGTGAGCAAGATTTCTAGCTTAGTAAGCAGGGCCTTTGCAGTTCCCTTGCACCTAAACAGAAGAGCACGGCCTCGGGAGTGTCCTTTAAACACATACATTAAACAGCGGATGGGAGTGGGTCTTTCAGTCGGCAATCGGAGTTTCAACCAACCTAAACCCACTCTGCTCTGGAACAAGTGATGCTTGCTTGTCTTGAGTTACACAACCCTGCCTGGGAGATCCTATGTGGGTAGACGTGGGCTTTCCTCAGAATTGACAACAGCCTCTTGCTGCGGCTCAGCAGAACATGAGCAGCTTACATAAACACTGCTTCAGAGATACCCTGAGTGTGGGTTGCAGAGAGTCAGAGGGGGAAGAGAGGGGAAAAAAAAAACAACCAAAAACAAAAAAAAACCACCCAACCCCAAACCAAAACCGAACAGCCTCGCTCCTTGTGGGGGAAAGAGAGAAATGACTCAAGTGTTTTGTAACTTGTCACATTCTAAGCTGCAATTTGTAGGCAGGGAAGAGTGCTCTGAAATAGTCTTCCCACCCCAGCCTTGTATAATTGAGATCCTCCCCGCCCCCACCCCCAGGAAGAAGAAACAAAATCTGTGACAGACTGGCAGTCGGAGAGCAGCAAGAAAGCCCAGGATTTCTGCCGCTTGCTCGGAAGCATAGGAAGATCCCCCCTAATTTAGAAGAGTTACTCATTCCCTTAAAAGGTTCCCATGCAGGCACATGGGGGGTGGGCAGGGGGAGTAGGGAGGGCTGGTGAAGAGGCTTGGCAGAAGGAAGCACCGCACAGCAACATGCCAGAAACAATGCTATGGGATTGCTCCTCTGCTCGCCTCCTCGGTAACCTGGCAGCTCTGCCATCTCTCCTTCCCGTGCACGCTCTGCCCATCATGACAGGTTTCAGAGTTACAGCCGTGTTAGTCTGTATTCGCAAAAAGAAAAGGAGTACTTGTGGCACCTTAGAGACTAACCAATTTATTTGAGCATGAGCTTTCGTGAGCTACAGCTCACTGTAGCTCACGAAAGCTCATGCTCAAATAAATTGGTTAGTCTCTAAGGTACCACAAGTCCTCCTTTTCTTTCTGCCCATCATGCGTGCGAGCAAGGCTACGCTGTTTGACTCCCCCTGGTCCAGACCAGGGCACCCAGGACCACCGGGCGGAATTTAAGGCTGCATTGGCGGGGGAGGCATCAGCCTAGGCAACGGAGCAGAAGACAGCAGCCACAACTGACGGGTCCCCCGGCACCTCGTGCCACAGAAAGCGGTCGCCATACTCCAGACTTAAACACATTCAAAGGCCCCTCTAATCTCTTATTAGCTATTCATTTCCTGAGAGGCCAACAGGCAGGTGAGCGCATCCACCCCCCTCCCCGGAGACTTGGCCCTGCTCAGAGCCCACACAATCCACTGGGATGCTAGGAGCGCTCAGATGCTACCGGGACACGTGTCCCATGAATACATCAGTGTTTGTACAGTGCCTAGCACACCAGTAGGGGCTACCTCACAAAAGTGGTATGACAGGGAGAATAGGGATGCTTCCCCCAATGCAAAGTGCACCTCTTTTGCACCACATTCCAGTTGGTCTTCTTGCTCCCTCCTTCCCCTTTCCAGCGCTCAAAACTTCAGGCCGTTTATTGGAACACTGCAAAGTCTCAGGGGCTGGCAAAAGAGAGTTAGAAACCACCTGAGAGCAGGCTGTTGGCAAGCCTGGCTGTTGTGTCTAGGGGTATGTCTACACTGCAATCGTAGCTCAGGCAGGTATACTGGCATTAGCTTCAATCTAGCCAGCACGGCTAAAAATAGCAGCGAAGATATGGTGGCGTGGGCTGTACACCCTGAATAGGTTTTCACGTTGCTAGCCTGTGCCCGGGTCCATGCCGCTGCATCTACAAGGCTACTTTCAGCTGCACTAGCTAGATTTAAACTGTGGTCACACCTACGACTGCAAGGTAGACACAGCCTATGGCTAACTGAATAGAGGGGCAGCGAGCAACACAGACCCAGGAACCCTAGGGACGGCCCACGGAAGGAGTGAATAAAAGGAGAAAACATGCCACAAGAGCAGCCCCTCCCACAGCAGGTCAGGCTTTGAGTTTGTCGGGGAGGAGAGGGCAGAGATGAAGCAAGTTATCGGAACAGCTCAGAAGGCTCTCAGAGGCGGAGGCTGGGTATAACAATGAGTGAAGGGTGGACGTGTGTGGGAGAGAGAGTTTCCTATTCTCCAAAAACTGTTTTCCACCCTCGCTTTCAAGTCGCGTTAGCCTCTATCTACATGCCGCAAAGAAGAGGGTTTTCCCGTCTCTCGATCTCAAAGTGCTTCACATCAGTGAGCCGGTGTCATTGCCTTGTTAGACAGCCGGAGAAGCGGAGGCACAAGGAGGGGAAGTGATTTGCCCAAGGCCACACTAGGAAGAGTGGCAGAGCTGACATTAGAACCCAGCAGTCCTGATTCCTGGGCTGGTTCACAAAGCCCCCATCCAGGACACCCATAGGAGAAAGGTACCATTGGACTCCTGCACTGAAGTTCTTCCCTGTAGCTCCTGCTTAGAGGGAGGATTGTGCAACCCGAAGAGGGCTGCATCCTGGCAGCCGTGCTCCTGCATGGCTTACAGTCAGCCTGCTGCACGCCATGGCACACAGTTGTGATGCACTGCAGTGAGAAGATTTTTAACCTGAGACACTCCAAAAGATCCTGGTTTTCAGGGAGCGGGTACTCAGCACTGTCTGAGAATCAGGTCCCTTTGCGGGGGTTGGTATCAAGCTGCGCACCCAACTTCATGCATCGCTTTTCAAAGCCTTGAGGCAAGTTCCTGGGAATTGACAAGATTTATTTATTTAGGGGCCGGTTGGTCTTCCATTGAGAGCAGAGACGGGTCCACAAGCCCAGGTCAGAAGGAAAGAACTGTCAGCTTTGGCCCCTGGCTCCATGTCAGTTTGCAGGCTGGCCCCAAGATAACAGAGCATCCCCTGGAGGGAGGATTGAATGCTACGTGCAGTAGATAGAAAGATGAGCACTGGGGCTAGATGCACAAAGGGGTTAAAGCTCAGCATTGCTATGCCTACCGTTAAGGTGCTCTGCTGCCCAGTTGAATTCACAGCCCTGAGTTAGACGCCCAAGCTCCCTATACCCTGCAGGGGGAGAGTTAGGCACCTGAGAAGGGTCACAGAAGCCAGCAAGCTCAGCAGGGAGTCACCTAAGCTAGGCAGTAGGAAATATCAAGGAAAGGGAGTGGCCTAAGCCCCATTCTCCTCCTGGAGTTGGGCAGCTAAGTCAGGTCAGCCCTTTCCCATGGAAAGCCAAAGAGAAGGAGACGGGTCCCCCTTTATACCCACTAGCCCAATGATTGGAACACTCACCCAGGATGTGGGAAACCCCAGTTCAAATCCCTACTATATAGAGTAGTGACTTGAACCCAAGTCTCTGGCCTCACAGGTGAGTGCCCGAAGCACCGGGCAGAGTTAAGTGGCAGCTGAGCAAGGATTTTGAGGATCTATGCTTTATACCTAGGTGCCTAAGGCCCTTTGTAGTAATACTTAGCCAAGGATCTCAGAAGCATAAGCACTCACAGCTCTCACTGAAGCCAATGGGAACTCAACACCTGGAGATGGAGGGGCGAGAGCTGGTGGAACCGCAGGCCACTTATTTAAAAGGTGCCTAAATGTGGATGTGTCTGCCTAACCATAGAGACCTCAAAATCACATTTTCAAAATGTGGGTGCCTGTCCAGATACCATTCTGCTTAGCTCTTAGACAGGGCTTTTACAAGGTCACTCGCAAAGTGCTTTGCAAAGCCAAGCCTCGTGATCCACAGCACACAGGAGGGAAACTGAGGCACAGAGGGGAAAAAAAATCACTGACTTGCTCAGTCACACAGCAAGTCCACAGCAGAGCCAGGCACGGAACCCAGTTCTCCTGACTCCCAGCCCAGTGCTCTGTCCCACATGATTTAGGACACGTCCATCACTGTTCCAAAGGATATATGGCATGTTATAACATTGTATGCACCTGGACACAGAGTCTTTCAAACAAAACGGCATGATTCAGCATCAAATATACATCTACAGAAGCAACACAATTATCTCTTGGAGTTAAACAGTGATGGATAGAAGTTTTAATTACCACACCTTTTCATCCTCCCCCACAAAAGAGAATATTTTCTGGCATGTTTATTTAATAATAAAATATAATAAAATTATATGTTAGAGTAATAAGCACATGGTTTGTGTGTAAAGCAGGAGCCGAGATGAAGACTGTTTTGTCACTAGAGCTGAAAATATTATCACTTTTGATCTTGCAGACTTAGCACAAAGCCCCAGCACTTGGAGGAAGCCTGTTCAAACTGCGAATAGCTAATTAAAGAAAGCCTGATCAACAGCAGCAAAATTAAGAGGTGCCTTAGGACACCCCCTCACCCTGTGGGGTATAATCGGAGCAGAAGTAATATCCAATAGCGAGATGAGGAGACAGTCAGGACTCCTGGGTTCTATACTCAGCCACGAGGGAGGGAGAGAGGGTGGCCTGGCAGTGTTTTAGAGGTAAGACCTGGGGGGGGGGAGGGGAGTTGGAGGGGGCTGAGATCCTATCTTTTCTAGGATTGCACAGTGTCCGACATGGGGAAACATGGTGCACTACCATGTTTAGTGAAATACAAAGAGCAAAGCATCTGGATTCCTGGGTTCTGTTGCTAGCTATGGCAGGGAGCATGCACTACTAACAGAGCAGAGAGCTAGACATCAGGATTCCTGAGTTCATGACTTTGACAAGTCCCTCCCTTGCCTAAGGCAAGTCTTTCAGACCTCTGTGCCTCAGTTTCCCCCACTTATAAAAGCAGGAGTAGTAATAATTCCCTCCCAGGTATGGTGTGAGGTTTAGTTATTTATAAATTGCTTGGAGATCCTCAGAGCAGAGGTGGTACAAATAAAGGATGATATCCCATGCAGCGGCAGAGCAAAGGTGATTATCTCCCCCCCACCCACGGTAGCTGGAAGATTTGTTTTTTCACCTCTACTTTAACTATCACTAGGGCTGTTGCTTAACTGCAGTTAACGCACCTGATTAAACCATTGTAAGGAGAGTGGTCACTTTAGATAAGCTATTACTAGCAGGAGACTGGGTTTGTGTGGGGCGGGGGTGAGAAAACCTGGATTTGTGCTGGAAATGGCCCAATTTGATTATCATACACGTTGTAAGGAGAGTGATCACTTTAGATAAGCTATTAGCAGCAGGAGAGTGGGGTGGGAGGAGGTATTTTTTCATGCTTTGTGGGTATATAAAAAGATCTTCTACACTTTCCACAGTATGCATCCGATGAAGTGAGCTGTAGCTCACGAAAGCTTATGCTCAAATAAATTGGTTAGTCTCTAAGGTGCCACAAGTACTCCTTTTCCTTTTTCTGATTAAACCTCTGATTGATCACAATTTTTTTTAATTGCGATTAATTTTTGAGTTAATCGCACTGTTAAATAGAATACTAATTGAAATTTAAATATTTTGCATGTTTTTCTACATTTTCATATAGTATTCTGGGTTGTAACTGAAATCCAAGTGTATACTTATTACAAATATTTGCACGATAAAAATTATAAAAAGTATTTTTCAATGGACTTCATGCAAGTACTGTAGTGCAATCTCGTTGTAGTGAAAGTGCAACTTACAAACGTAGATCTTTTGTTACATAACTGTACTCAAAAACAAAAAACTTGTTAAAACTTCAGAACCTACAAATCCACTCAGTTCTACTTCTTGGTTCAGCCAGTCGCTAAGCCAAACAAGTTTGTTTACATTTACAGGAGAGAATGCTGCCCACTTCTTATTTACAATGTCACCAGAAAGTGAGAACAGGCATTTACATGGCACTTTTGTAGCCGGCATTGCAAGGTATTTACGTGCCAGATATGCTAAACATTCATAGGCCCCTTCATGCTTCGGCCACCATGCCAGAGGACATGCTTCCATGCGGATGATGCTTGTTAAAAAAATAATGCATTAATTAAATTTATGACCGAATTCCTTGGGGGAGAATTTTATGTCCCCTGCTCTGTTTTACCCACATTCTGCCACATATTTCATGTTATAGCAGTCTCAGATGATGACCCAGCACATGTTGTTCCTTTTAAGAACACTTTCACTGCAGATTTGACAAAATGCAAAGAAGATACCCATGTGAGATTTCTAAAGATAGCTACAGCACTCGACCCAAGGTTTAAGAATCTGAAGTGCCTTCCGAAATCCGAGAGGAACGAGGTGTGGAGCATGTTTTCAGAAGTCTTAAAAGAGAAACACTCTGATGTGGAAACTGCAAAACCCAAACCACCAAAAAAGAAAATCAACCTTCTGCTGGTGGCATCTGGCTCAGATAATGAAAATGAACATGCATTATTGAGCAGAACCCATCATCAGCATGGGCGCATGTCCCCTGGAATGATGGTTGAAGCACGAAGGGACATATGAATCTTTAGCACATCTGGCATGTAAATATCTTGTGACGGTGGCTACAACTGTGCTTTGAGAATGCCTGTTCTCACTTTCAGGTGACATTGTAAACAAGAAGCAGGCAGCATTATCTCCTGCAAATGTAAACAAACTGGTTTGTCTGAGCGATTGGCTGAACAGTAAGTAGGACTGAGTGGACTTGCAGGCTCTAAAATTTTACAGTTTTATTTTTGAATGCAGTTATTTTTGTACTTAATTCTACATTTGTAAGTTCAACTTTCATGATAAAGAGATTGCACTACAGTATTTGTATTAGGTGAATTGAAAAATACTATTCTTTTGTTTTTATACAGTGCAAACACTTGTAATCAAAAATAAATATAAAGGGAGCACTGTACACTTTGTATTCGGTTGTGTAATTGAAATCAATATATTTGAAAATGTAGAAAACATCCAAAAATATTGAAATAAATGGTATTCTATTGTTTAACAGTACGATTAATCACAATTAATTTTTTTAATTGCTTGACAGCCCAAATCATCACACTGCTAGATCTCCCTGCCCTTACTACGTTCATGATTTCTGGGCCAAATTTAGACCTGCTGTAAGTGGGTGCTTCTCCACTGACCGCTGTATACAGTAGCATCTTTTTTAGCTGACAGAGACAGTGGATAGGGAAAGCTAGAGCATGTGCGAGGCCCTGAAAGTTCGCCCCACACTGCTTAGCGTGGCAAAGTCGTGAAGAAAGTTTGCAGTGGCGAGAGAGGACTGAGGGACTTATCAGACCCTTAAATGTGTAGCTGTAAGTGGCTGTATCCAGTGCATACGCACCACTGCCCTCTGCCAGATGGGGTGACAGGCCTGCTCAGAGACTTGTTACCCACTCTCTTCTCAGCATTGTTGTTGCTCTCTAGAGGCCGCAGCGCTGTAAGCCAACCAGCTGCACAGCTCAAGAAGGGGCTTGATTAGCTCAAGTGGTAGAGGCCTATGGTTTTGGAGTAGCACGTCGTTCTCAATTCTGTCCCCACTGCTGCCTGGATGTAGCGTGTGGCTGGTGCGCCTGGTGCCAGAAGTTTGCAGTCATGGATTCAACCCAGCGAGACCAATGCCACGTAAAGAGACACTGGCCCACCGCACACTGCATGGCCAATCACCATTGCTATCTGCCTGCCCACCTCACTGCTGCAACTCACTTCTTGCCACTTACGCTGCATAAGCTTGCAGTTCCTCCCCAGAGTGACCACTTGGACTGGGCTTCAGAGAGAGAAAGAGAGTGACAGCCTCCACTTTTGCACATGTCTCCTATCTCCTGATTGATCAGATGAGAAAAGCAAGCACAAGTCAGCTTCTTTAATTGCCAGAGACAGAGCTGTAGGGCGCCCCTGTCACCCATCAGTACCATTTAGGGCTTGGGAACTGCCCAACTCCCCTGGGGAATGCCAATTACGCTCATGTGTTCATATCAGTGTTAATTTCATTTGGTTCCCGACACCGTTGTCTTGTTACCGTATCTAGTCCTGTACAGTAACATGAGCTGATGAGTTGAATTTCTTGACACCAGGCTGTGGGAGCTTCCCCGCTAAGCATCAGATCGGCAACCCCCTGCTCCAACACCAAAGTGTTGGATGGCAGAGGCTGCTGCTAAGCCCTGGTTGAGACCACTAGAGAGATTTATGTTACTCACTTTTCTTTTCAGCATTTTTGTTAGAAGATGCACGCATGTGCACACACAGCGTTTGGGCATTTACTATCTGAAACCGGGCAGCCTCCAAGCCATTTTACGGCAGCCAACCTACTAATGAGTCTTTTTGAACCCGGTACTGCTTTACCTCTAATTTTGCAGCCTGTTAGGATTTGAGTTCTGTGGACAGCCTCACATTTAGTTTAGAATTATAGGCAGAGTGGTTGTTCTCTCCTATTATTGTGCTGTCAATCTCGGATTAGCACATTATACTATGGTACACTGAATGCATCTGTTCTGTATACCACAAGTCCTAATTGTCATTTGTTGAATCATTTTGTCTTCTATGATTGTTAAGCAATTATTTCATCGGAGGCAGTTTAAACTTTGATTCCTGTACAGTGTTTACGGGGATCAAAGTAAAATCAGCCACTGCTTCAAAACAGGCACAAACAGCTGTCCTAAAGGCACACGTGCACCCCAAGCAGCAGTGAAATGGACAAGATGACCTAACAGGCCTCCCGCCTCCAGGCGGAGGGACAGGAAACACTCCATTTGTCCAGGATGGTTAAGCGTCCGGCAAACGTGGAGGGAATCCAACAGATGCAGAATGACATTTCTGCCAAGACTGCTCATGACAGGAGGCTCTTATCCGACAAGCAGCCCTGCTGTTCCCATACTGCAGAAAGAGGGCACGTGGTGAAATACTTTACACTTCTCTAGTGCCTTTCATCAAGGATCTTAGGAGCGCTTCACAAGCGGCTAATTAAGCCCCAGGCTCCCCTCCCCCGAGGCAGGCCAATGTTTAGCTCCATTTCCGATGTGAGGAAAGTGAGGCGCAGAGCAGCTGAGACGTTTCCCCCCCTCCCAAGGGCCAGATTCTGAAGAGAGGTCAGAGGAGCTTCCTCTTCGAGGACTCAGCCCCCACAGCCGGGGCCAGATTAGGCACAGAGGTCTGCTCCCAGTGCGCTAAGGTCTGTTGAGAATCTGGACCCAAGTCGTTACGTTTGTGGTCTCCTGTCCCCAGCTCCACTAGAGAGTCAGAAAGCCAGCACCAAGTCCACAGGCTGCTCGCCTCCCCCTTCAGTCCTCAACATAGGAACGTCGATGGTGCACAGGTGTGAACGTCAGCCAGCCCAGCCAGCTATGAGCGTGGGATGGCTAGGCTAGAAGTCCCCCAGGGTCTGGCTCCAGCCACGGGACCGCACTGCAGAGCCATGCAGGGGATAAGAAGCGCTCTGAAATCGGTATTCTGCCAGAACACAGCAACACTGGCATGGTCACACGTCAATACAGTGAAGTGAGGACTCGCTCTATGGTGATTTTGCCCACTTTTAAGGAGGCAAAGCCCAACGCCCCTGCCAGTCTGGCAGGGCAGTACAGGGTCCCTCACTAGGTGCTTGGGCCAACAGAGTAATTTTAGTCCATCACCTCTTGAAATGCTCATGCATTGGTCCTTAACGTAGCAAGTCCCATGAGATGAAGATGCACAGACTGTAAGAAATGTTTCTTTAAAAAAAAAAAAAAAAAGTGTTGAATTTAACCTGAACACAACCCAAATCCCCTCTTTGGACCAACTCCAGTTCACTAGAGGACACAAACAGAGCTCATCTCCATTATGAAATTAAGTAGACTCTTGCCTCCTTTCATTAAAAAGGAGAGGCAGATTGTTCGTACCCATGAATTAATCTTACAATTAAAAACGGCCACAGATACCATAAGGGAACAGAAAAATAAAGACCCTTCAAAATAGGAAGAGTCCTGAGACCGGGTGCCTGGTGGATCCAATACACCAAGGCCAAATTCAGAGCAACACACACCATTTTACACATCCCTTTGGATCAGACCACAGCTTAAAAACTGCCCTGCACCCTAGAGCTTTTTCCTGCAGTCGACATTTTAGGGATGTCTCCAACAACTGCACTTCACAGCAGTGCTGACACTCATCAACCACCTGAGATTTTAAAGCCATTGTGTAAAATTAGATTGCACAGCAGGAAGAGCGCCAGAGTGCTGTCTACACCGGTGCTCCCCCCCACTGAAAACGCAATCCTGTTAGGATGATCAAGGGACGCTAATGTGGGCACGTCGCCCTGCACATGGTCCTCTGGGTGGCAGACTTCTGGACGAACAATGGTCCTGAGGGATTACATGCTGAGCTGCTAGGTTAAGACTGAAGGGCAGTTTCCCCAGGAGATAGAAATAAGTCTCCATGTAGGAGGGGATGCTGTAAGGTTATTTAGCATAATATCTGTGATCAGCTCAGTCAGTTCAGGGTGGAGATGCCCAGAGTGGACACAAACCTTGGGATCAAGAGATGGAGTCATTTCCAGGGCAACTCTCAGATGGATTTATAACGAACAGAGTTAGTCGCACCCGCGAGGGCTGTTGCATCAAGGACGCCAATCAACGAGCTGCAGTTATAACATCCACCTGCCCTGTCACAAAGGAACGGAGAAGCAAGTGGCAGGATCCACCTGGCTCTTTTGTTGCTTAGGAGCACGAAGCACACTCACTAGCAGGGCTGGATCATGCCCTGCTCGGCTCACAAGCACATTGAATTGTGGTTTAGTCACACAGGCCAGGAGATACAGCAGAAGCCACTTGACAGAGCAGGATTATAGGCAGAGGGTGAGTGGCCTTACTGCAAACAAGTCTACCAGCCTTGTTAAAAAGACACCCAAAAAACCCAACCAGACTAACCGGGCTGGCCCTCCAGCTACTGTGTACTGCAGTTGCTCACACTGTTATACCGACAAAACTGCACAGGATCGTTTCAGGGGACAAGACAAGACGTCACGTTTATTATAACACAATTTGATTTAAGACCAATAACTAACATCTAATACCTATGTACATACACACACCCCAAAATGTTCTGCAGCTGCTAGATAGTTACCAGTCCTGAACACAGCTAGGGTTCATAGCTTATGGCGGCTAACTGGCCAGGAAAGCCGGGCACAAGAAAGAACTGGGTCTCTGTTGGGCATGCATTGAAGCCCTTCCATGTTGGCAGCAGAACATTACCCTCTAAAGTCTTCCCTCTCCCCCGTGCTTTTTGTAGGCTTTAGTTTGAATCCGGAGCCTATAGGTCTTGCTGTGCCACGCTGCCTCTGGGTCCGGTGTGATTGATCACCCGTCATTTGCGGGCATGACTTTCAGTCTGGGACTTTGATGTTTCTTCAATTGTACTTTTGTTCTTTTCTTTTGAGGGTGGACTCTTCTTGCTTTGTCAGGGCTGTTGTCCGTTGGTGTTTACACTATATTTCACCAGGACAGGCTGGGGCTGGAGGTTGATTCCATCATCCATCCATACCTCATTCCCACATCGAAACTACGCTAATCAGATTACAGCAGGGTTTTGCAAAAATGAAGTGAGCGTTTTAAAATGGAGTTTGGGTTACATCATGGTCAAGCGTAAGGAATGACAAACAGTGAACAGAAGTTACAATATAGACAAGTACAAGGAATGACAAACAGTGAGCTGAAGTTACAATGTGGAAGCAGTGCAAGTTTCAGTGATTTAAGCAGCAATTGGATTGAAAGTGAAACTCAATTAGCCAGTTATTGGGGTACCTGGTTTTATGAATGAATGAAGTTTCATTCATAAAAAAACGTTACTTATGAAGTTATATTAATAAAGCGAACAATTAAAAACAATTTCATGGATCAGTTCTACAACACACACACTTTGCCCTTGTGCAGCATCTTGCATCCCAGGACCTCACAGAGCTTTACCTGCTTGAATCCTCCACACCCTGCGGTTGCTAAACATTATACTCCAGTTACAGCTGGGGAAGTGTCTTGCCCAGGGTCATGCCGCAAGATGGCGACAGGATTACAACCCAGGAGCCCTGACTCAGCTGCTCCGCTCTAACCACTAAGTCAGTCCACCCCTCGGGCCACTTCGGGAGGGCTATTTAAAAACAAATCCACTGTCCTTGGAAGGGTTGTTATCCTGCTTTGCCTGCAGCACGTACATTCCTCGTGCAGTGGGTGAGTCAAGGCACCCGAGCTAGCGTTTTCTGACCACAACATGCTCCAGCGTCAGAAGTTCCAGCTGTCAGGGTTCCCATCTGTAGTATTTGGCGCACCCCAGGAAGAACGCAAGTCCTCTCACAAGGCCAATAAGCCCAGCAGTCATTTGGCCCATTGTATGGTTACATGGCACTTCAGCATCACAAGAAGCCCCTGTCCATTCCGCCATGGAAAAATGAAGCCCTGACTTCAAAGCAGCCACTATTAAAACACATTTTCCTGGCCCACGTTCTCCAGCTAACTCTCGGGGCAGGGGCACTGATACTGACCAAGAACATAGCAGCAGGATGCCGTCTCAGCGCTTGAGATGGGAGCTCTCACCAAGGCTCTCTACATTATGAGATACAAAGTTAATAAGTCCAAAGATCTCCTTGGCCTGGTCGGTACTTGGAAGCCAGCCATCAATGGCCAGCAACCCAAGAGATTGAGTTTACCCCCATTTGATGGTGGAATTAAGTGCAGCCAATTTGCAGGGAGGTCCACCTTGCTGTTGCTATGTTGGCTATTGCCTGCCAAATTCATGCTAATCCTACATGCATACAATGTATTCATGGGGCCCAACATTTGCCGAATGTGGAGGACCATCCAGCTCATTACTGAAGTAACGAAGCAGGAGCAAGAACAAAGCCCAGAGATACAGCAGAGTCCACCCTCCCAAAGCGAATAACGTTACAGCCCAAAGAAACCCCTAAGGAAGTCGTCAAATGCAGCGATGAAAACAGAAGTCTGGAAGAGTAGGTAAAAGGTAATGTCGTAAATTGCAGCTTAAAAACAATCGCTGTGGGTAAATTGCTTTTTAACAAGCAGACAAGCTATCAATAGCATCTACCGTATGTTTTTATAAAGTGCAGAAATATGTTTTTAAAAGGCCAGTAAATAAAGTTCCTATCGATTTGATCTCAAGTGTAATCTGTTTTTCTGTCTGCCACCAACACTGGTAATAAAGCAGAATCATGTAATACGGCATTTCAGCTAATGCGGCTATACATCACCACAGGGACTGGGCGCTCCCGGGCGATCTATCATTTTCTATTGGGATTGCTTAGCTGCAGAATTTATAAACTTGCTCCAAATTGATGCAATGTCCAATTTTCTTTTCCAATTTATTTTTGGTTGAGCAAAGCAATATTGAGGCGTCAGAGACAAGGAGGGAACATTTCCCGTCTATCCAGATGTTCCCCCACTTAGCTCCGACTTCCTGCTCGAGGCTGCAGGCTCTGGAAAGCCCCTCATGGTAGAGTGTGAAGTTAGTGACTCCTCGGCAGGGGGACCTTTCAGCCGGGCTGCCGTTCCCCACTCTCAGACAGACACGTTAATAGCAATGCCAATGGTGCTCGCTCCACTTTAGAGCTACAGAGTGCTGCACGAACACCGACGGACTAATCCTCACGACATCCCAAGGGGCTAGCCCATTTGAAGCTACCTAGAACTTCCTGGCCCAATCCTGAAAAGGGATCTGCCATCACAGACCCTTGTGTGCATGTATAAGCCCCTTGGCTGTTCACGACTTGGGTCCATGCTGCGTTCCACGCCTACTTAGACCTTTACACCAGTAGTGGGGTTAGTCAGCAGATCCTTCTGCTTCTAAAGCACAGGCCCCTCATGTGGCCTAGCAGTAAGATTACAAGCTCGGGATTCAGGACTCCTGGGCTCGAATGCCAGATCTGGAAGGAGCTGTGGTATAGGGCTTGAAGTAGGAATTGGGACCCCTGGGTTCTATTCCCGACCCCAACTGCTTGCTCGATCTTGGGCAAAGAGTCACTTTACCTTTGTGGGCCTCTTCTTCCCCGGCAGTCCTAACTTAGAAAGACTACTACTAGCCTACCTCCAGGAGATGCAAGCAGTTTGTTTGATTAGCCTACGAGAAGTGGTTTAAGATTCTTGTTTCAGAGACAGACTGATTTTGGTAAGGTATCTATTGTACTGCACTTATCCCCGATAGTACTAGTTTGCAAACAAACTTTTACTGTATGAGCATTCTGCTTGTAGATAAAGATACTCAGTTTTCTACCTCCCATCATTCTTTCTTTCAAATAAATAAAACTATCTGCATGTTAACTCCCCCAAAGTGATGTTTGGAGAAGTGAGGCATGTGGTAGCCAAGACCCAATATTTAGATTTTTTTTAAAAGTAGCTTAAAATACAACTATAAACATTTTAATTTGAAAAACAAAATAAAAATAAACCCTACGTAAGCCAGGAAAGAAAACTGAAGTTGCAGCGAGAGAAACGATAACACAATGCATAAGGCCCTAGACTGTGCCAGGAGCCCTGGTTTCTGTTCCCAGCTTTGCAACTGATGCAGTGTGTCACCTTGGGCACGTTACTTCCCTGCTTGGTGCCCGTTTCCCATCCCACTCTTGACGGTTTAGATTTCGAGTTCTTTGGAACAGGCACAGTCTCTCTTCAGTGCAGCCCTGATCTCAGCCGGGGCTTCCTGGCTTGACCGTCACACAACTAAGTGGAAGTAGTTAGAGTCACTCATTTCCCTACAGCCAAAACACTGTGCTGGCCCTTGAGAGACAGCCCTGAAAGTCTCAGTGAAGAACAAGATAACCAGCCAATCTGGTTTCCCATGCCCAGCTCAGCCAGCTTCAGTGGGGGAAAGTAAAATCAGCCCTTGAAAATTCTGTTTCAATAACAACTTTAGCAGCACAGGCCGGAGGGAGGGGGGGGTTTAAAACCTCTGCTTTTTAACCAGTCAGTGTCTGAGGCTTACATGCCTTTGCACGTCAGCTTTCCCGAGCAGGCGGCTTCTGTAGCCCCAGCTCAGCACAGCTGGCAGAAACAACTTGCAGTGGTGGTGCCTTTCATCTGTGGGAGTTGACAGTTCAAGGCTGTTCTGAATCCCACTGCAGTGAAACCTGCTTTCCACACAGGAAAATAGAGAAACGAATGGAGTTAGCACTAAAAGCCCCCCCGAACCAGAGAGCAACAACATCCCTACCTCAGTTTACAATAGCCTCTGAGGGAAAGAAAAAAAAAAAGTGTTCAGGGCCTTATTCCTTAGACCTAAGATAGTTGGTATGTTCTACTGTGAGAAGACAAACAAGGATTGGTTTGAACACACCTTCCTCCAGCCTTAATGCACCTGGAGAGTGTGTTTGAATAAAGCTGCTCCCTACGACTTTGTTCACAAACCCTGGGACAAATTCAGTTCTCCTTACGCATGCAAGCAACCCCTTGGGTGAGCGAGAGGAGCAGGATATGGTCTCCTAGCTAGATACATCTCAGGCCAGCCCTGTGAGACGAGAAGCCTGACCCCATGGTACATGCACAGGGAGTGAACTTCAAGGAGTGCCCTCGCTGTTTGGAAGCCCCACTTGAGAAAGCTGTCAGAAGTGCCGAGCATCCAGCTGAAGCCACTGGTGCCCGACACCTCCAAAAATTAGGTCAGAGGTGCCTCAAGTTGGCCTCCTCCCTGCCTTCAAAAGGAAAAATAAAAATCAAATCCCTGGCCACTTCAGAAATTGTGTCTTAAGTGACTCAACAAGAATATCAGAGTCAGGACTAGGGGTTTCTGACTAAGCACTAGATCAAGCATTCGCCATACTGCTCCCTCCCTCTGCTCCCCAGCTGTAACACAGCTGCTCAAAAATAAAGTAAGTGTGGCCTTTTTCCACGAACTTCTCCAAACCTTTATGCCATCAGTGACTGCAACATCTTGAAGCCCAAGATTTCAGGCTAAATATACGGGAGGGGGGAGGGGAGAAAGAAGGGAGAATAGTCTTTTCCATTGTTTCCTGGCGCTCTTATTTTGGAGTCATTAACAGGTTTACCAATCCTTGCCATGTAAATAGCAGCAGCAAAACAATCATGACAACAGTTAGCTTTTGTTTAAAGAGACATGATACAGGAATATAAACAGAAACAGCCAATGATTAAACAGGGTGCTCGCTATTACAGAGCGAGCCTCCATTACATACATAGGACATGGCATTTCTCGTGATTAATAGACTGAGTGAAGTCTCTGATTACACATTTAACACACCAGGCATGTCTATCAAATGTTAATACTCAGAAGTTGGCGAGTTGTGTTGGGGGGGGGTCTATTTTTTAGCAGGGGAATGTACTTTGAGTATTGAATAAAAACGGTAAATCAAAATATCTAGGTATCTGTCCTTTGATTGCTTTGCTATATATATTTATATTTTTTTAAAAAGGCATGTTTAAGTTTTTCCTCTAGCAACCTCCCATATTTTTTGAACCATTCTTCTTTTCCCTGGTGGGAGGCTACAGATAGCTGAGCAGCTACCCGCAGATGAGATTAATTCTTCTTTTCCTCTTTGTGGCCATTTCTGCTAGCAAGTCCCGAAGCATCAGCAAAGGATTGTTTGGTTATGAATATCCAACAGCTTGCAATATTTGGTTACAGATCGCACCCCGATACTTTCCAATGACTGCTATCCTGGCTCTTCTAATCCCAATCAGAAACTATCATGCAAACTTCGTAGAGTTTGAAAGTTTCTGTTCAAACCTAGTTGCAGAAGTGAGCAGAGGGGAATAGGAACCATGGCCCATCATCTTCGGATTCTCAGCTCTGATCAAAGCGACCAGCATCTGATGCTTCAGAGTGTGAAAACCCCTCCTAATGGACAAATATGCATTCATCTGCCATGGAGTAAAGGGTCTTCCTAAACCCAAGCAGGTTAGGGGGAAGCTCGGGCTCTGAGGACTGTGGGTTCACGTCCTAGCTACTGTAAATACTGAACACCAATCTCCTCTGAGACGGCTGATCACTCGCCTGCCCCAAATCTCTGCAGAATTGTGCGCGAGAGCGTCAAACACTTTGAGGCGCTTTGCCACACCCCAGAGAGGTAAGAAGTATCATTAGACCCATCTCACAGAGACACTGTGGTGCAGAAGGCTGAAACGCATCCCTGGACAAGGCCTATACAAAACACTTAAGTCCCACTTCACCCTACACTGTTGGCAT
Source organism: Eretmochelys imbricata (assembly GCF_965152235.1). Taxonomy (NCBI): domain Eukaryota; kingdom Metazoa; phylum Chordata; order Testudines; family Cheloniidae; genus Eretmochelys; species Eretmochelys imbricata. The sequence goes on from NC_135597.1 coordinate 6,469,461, forward strand.
GAAGTGGTAGCCTTCTGCTGGTCCAGGGGCAAATCCTCCCCCGCAGAGGAGAATCCCCTGTGGCAGAGCCAGGAACTGAACTCCAATATTAATTTGTATTGGGGTAGCAGCTAGGAGCCTCAATGGCAGACCAGGGCATCATCACACTAGGTGCTGTACAAACAGAACAACAGGAAAATAATGGTCCCTGTCCCAGAGAGAGAACAGGTGGAGAGAGACAGGCTGACTGATGAGCTGTTGCAACAATTAGTCTATAACTTTTGCCTGCTTTGGAATTTACCATGGAAAGTAGGTCAAGTTATTTTCAATACAGAACGTTACAAACAGGTACAAGAGAACCAGACTGACTAAATTAGTTCAAACAAAAGGTCACATTGTTGATACAATTCAAGGACTGTGGAAACTGCGCTGGTTAGAAAACACAAGTGATCTGGAACTGGAACTTAACCAATGAAAATTGGTGTGAGGGATCTTAGGTCCAACTGATGGACAAAATAGTGCAGGGTGGGAGGACTCGGGTGAACTATGCCACCCACTTTTTCTCCCTTTGGGGTTCTTACAGAGATTCTTTTAAGGGGGGAAGTTTTAAGGAACTTTGTTTTCACCTATAAGTGTTCAAAGTCACCATGTTATGACAACATCTAGTCCTTAGCCCGCCAGCAGAGATATTCAATCACCAGCAGTGCAAAAGCATGGGAGAGACTCTGCATTGTGTTCCCTTTCCTTGTAATGCTATTTTCTGCCCCACTGTTTCTTGCCTCCTATCCTGTCTCACTCTCTTGGCTTTTCATCAAGTCCTGAAATCAATTAAACTGCATCCACCCAAGCCTGCCTTGTCTAAGGAGAAAGAAGACAACCAGATGACAGCCCTGACCAGATCATAACTAACTAGGTTCCAAGCAGCAGGTGTCGTGGTCAACTTGTCAGCCAAAGCATCCACGCCCAACTAACCAGCGGTCCAGTGTTCCAAAACCATCAAACAAAAACTGTATTTCACCCATCTTTTTATCCTCTCTCCTCCACCGTGTGTCTGTCTGCTTGTTGAGAACAGGATGAGTGAACGCACATCATGTGAGGGCACTAAAACTTACTTTTTCCTCCTCAGAGAAAGCTTCCTCTGAAAACAAGAGACACTGATACTTTGATACGGTCTGCCTAAGTCTGCATGGCACAATCACGCAGCTACAGTTTCAGTATAAATGTTGGTTTTAATTTCTCTCGTTTAATCAATAAACTTTGCCTTTGAGTGAATGCTTTCGTGTGTTCGCCAAGTCACCAAGAAAAAACAAGAGCTCTGTTTAAAAATAACTCCAAACCTACCTACTATTGTTTAATGTTAGACAGCGAAAGTTTATAAACACCTTTAACTCTTTGGGCCTTTGAGAGCCATAGCCAGACAACAGAGCACAAGGAGACAGCATTGGTCAGCATGAGAGGCAGTGTCTCAACCGAGTAGACCACTGGTGTGTTAAGTTTCTTGTCGACATCCTGGCAAAAGAGTGTGTCTGAAGCCAACAAAGTGGCTTGGGGGAGGTTTACAGGGAGCTTGTCCCAAGCGTGAGGGGCAGCAGGGGAGAAAGCACAAAGATGCCTGCTTGAAAATGTAAAAAAAAAAGTGGGCAACGGATATATCCCAAGCTCCAGTCCAGAGCCTCAACATCAGCACCACCCCCTTCCCTGCTAAGCTCTTCACCTCAGAAAGATCATGGTGCAGGAATTTCCACCCATTAAGTCTGTGTGGTGTGGATAGGCAGCTGCCTTTCCTCAAAGGTCCATTTTTTTCTATCCAATCTGACTTAACACCAGCTGGTGACAGCGGACAGTCTGGAAGCAGCCAGTCACCACAATCTCACCTGGCTTAGAGAAAGTTTTATTCCTCTCAAGATCAAACGCTAAAGAGAGAGTTTCACGGCATCGCCAGGACAGATCCTCACGGGAATTAAAAAGCTTCCTCCACTAAAAGTGCTTTATGCTACTCTGCAGAGCGCATCCCCCAACCGGCGAGCGCGAGACAGCAGACCCGCCAAATGAGGTAGCTAGCAGCTGGGCTAGCTTGTGGATGGCCACGTCCTATTCTCAGCAGGCGATGCTGGGTGCTAGCTTTGTAAGGATCATAGTGGAAGGCTATCAGAGCAGCTAGTGCATCCACTGATGGAGGCAACAGCAGGGGCCCAAATCATGCAAGGTGCTGCACAACCTTCCCGTCCGAAAGCTTCTGCTGCTTTCACAGAGCCTCCCCTCTCTGTGCAGTTCGCCTTGGACTCCAAACTCAGGAGTCACTTGTTCCCTAATGGGACAGTAACGGGGCTAAGTCAATGGCGCACGGACAAGACTGCAGGCTCTTTGCTTGTCAAAGCTAGGTAGGGTCCAAGCTCCCCGTCCCTATTTCACAAACCACGCCCAGTGAAATGAGCAAGAGCAGGGGGAGGGCTCAGCAGCTCTGAAAGTTAGGCCAAAATGTTCTCTGCTCCTCATGGTCTCTCTGGTTTCAATCTCGTGCCTATCCCCATGTATCTAAGCACTGTGTAGACACAGGGTGTGCAAACTGCAGTTCTAAAGTCACTTGAGAGATAGTCGAGCTCAAATATTAAGGACTGCTCATGAAGTAATGTGCTATTCACAGAGAGTAAGGAAGCAGAATTGGGTCCTGAGCTTGGGGGTTGCTTGGACGTTTTGTTATCCCCCCAAATTAACACGGATTAAAGTGAAATAGCTAAAACCAAGGAGAGGAGTCAGAAATAGGGCCAAATCCTCTGCTGGTGTAAATTGGTGCAGCACTATGGCTTCAGTGGTTCCATGGTGATTTACACCAGCTGAGGATCTGACCTTATGGGTCAGTGAGAAGGCACACATTGTGCAAGATGTGGTTACTAATAGCTGGAGCCCACAGTGTCTAACAACTGGCCAATAGCAACTGTGTTTTTTTGGCTTTTTTTTTTTTTGAAAGAGAGAAACACACACACACACACACACCCACCTCTTGGCCAGACCACCTGTGAAACGAGTTTGGTTGGATCTCAGCCCAGTTTCTAATGACAGGAGTCCATATCCCAATAAAGTCACTCCACCGAACCTGGCCTCCTTGTTGGCAGTCTCAGCTGAAAAGTCAAACTCATCTCTGGGCTGAGAGATCAGGGGTAAGCAGCTTCAGCCCCAAAAGCATCACTGCCCCAGACAATTGCGACAGGCCTAAACGCAAGACCCCAGCCTGAAAGTGCCTCCTGAGATGGAGCGTAGCACCCTCCTCATGGGCCTGCAGCAATGAGCCGCACATCTGGAGGCTTCAGGGGTTAGAAAGAGAATCACCATTAATGCCATCTGCCAGCACCTGCAGTCAGATTAAATTTAAAGAGCTATGCGATTGCAGTGAATGAGAACCTTTCACCCCCTGCCAAGGGTCATCAAGAATGTGACATGCCTTAATAAGTTAGCCTTGCTGTTTCCATTATCATCACCATCCACATTTTGCAGATTGGGAGGCTGGGCACAGGTGCTGGGACAGTTTTTGTAGTGGGGGTGCCGAGAGCCACTGAGCCACACTGTAAACCCTGTATATCATGGAAACCACTTTCAGCGAGGGGGTGCGGTAGCACCCCCAGTTCCAGCACCTATGGGCAGGCCTGGGGTATTGGGGCATGGAGAGGACAACAGATCGCATACCCCATCCCAGGACAGGAGGAGAGAGGCACCACACACCGGGTGCAAGAGGCAACGTTCGTAGAGGAAGCAGGCGAGGGGAAGATGGTTTCATCTCCAGTGGGGACAAAGCAAAGTTCCATCAGCCCGGCCTTCCCCAGTGGGCGTGCTCTACAGACACCACCAATCATCCCAGCACCGCCAACACAGCAAGATCAACTGCCCTGTGTCCTCTGACGGGTCGGCTTCAAAGACAGCTACGTGGAAATCTCACAGGATACACAATGACTAGATGGGGACTGGATTTCAATCCTTGCCAGGAGGTCAACCGGCTTCTGTGCTAACCAACTGCAGGGAAATTGAGATGTTGCATTGGATGGACCCGTGTGTCCTGAACACGCACTGCAAAGCGGCTTGCGTGTGTTACTGTGTGAAAGGGTGGGGGGAGGAGAAGAGAATCTCTCAGAACGTGCAAAGCCATGGATAACTCCAACATCCCTGGCTTTATGCATCACCGCAAAGCGCCCAGAGAGGGTGACCAGATAGCAAGTGGGAAAAACTGGGACAAAGCCCCTAATTGGGAATCTGGTCACCCTACCCCCAGACACCAGGATGACAGAAAGGTAGCGCTGCATCACTTCCTTCCCTGGACTTCAGGGTTGTCTTTGTTTATAGCCTGTCCTCTAGTCAAACACTTCACACTCATTTTATCGAAAAAGTGAAACTTCCCCACAATTTCTACCTTGGTGTCCTCTTGTTCTCTCCCCCCAAGCCCAGTCGGTCCCATGTGCCAGATATTTTGAGTGGCTACTGACCCCATTTTCTCTGACACCCCATCGAAAGGTTTTATACATTGTTCATAGAAACATGGTACCACCTTCAGGCAAAACAGTGGCTTAAAAAGGATCAAATCAGGAAGACTGAAATTTGCCCTGTGAAGAGACATCTTATTTACCAAGGATCACCACAGCAGGATTGCAGAACATGCATGTAGAATTTGACCTCCTCTGGTATCATTAATAGCTGGGACTGGTGGGGAAAAATCTCACGCCCCCCTCCCCCGCCCATGGGAAATGGAGGTGCATAGTTTCCTAGGAAAACCAAAATCTATAGTGTTTTGGTTCTTCAAAAAGCCAGCTTTCCACTGTAAGCAAGACACTTCCTGCAAAAAAGATTTTATTTAATCAAAAATGGAAAAATCCTGATCAGCTTTATACTTAGCTCTTTCTTCAGAATTTAACAATCAAGTAGCAAAACACCCATCAGTATCATTATCCCCATTTTACAGATGAGGAAACGGAGGCAGAAAGGTGAAACAACTTGCCAAGTTCACACAGTGAGTCAGTGACAGATGGGTAGAACCCTGACTCCTGACCCTCAAAACCCAGTTCTAAACATGAGAAACGCTATCACCCGCTGGGATGTCCGTCAGAGGGCACACCTATGGGAATCCACAGAGAGAGGCACCTTCTGTTCCACCTGAAGACCATGAGTAACCACACCACACTGCAGATCTGGAGCTTAGCTTATATCAGCCATGCCCAGCGGCTGGGGTCAGCCCCGATCAAAACACTAGTTTCCAATTCCAGACAGACAATCTCACCTGCAGGCAATTCCTTTTGTTGGAAACGGACATTACGAGAGCGCCTCCAAACTTCAGAAGCATCCTAAGGCATTCAAGGGTTAAGAATATATACAAAAGCACGGCCCTTTAGAGTCAGCTCTGCGTTTCAGATCTCACTGTGCATTGCCCATTGCTGAAAATTAAAAATACTATAACGTGCTGCAAAACCCAGCACATTGTGTGCTTTTCTGTCTCTCTGAAAGACTTATTTGGAAACCTTCCAAGCTGTTCAGGAGCAGGTTAGTCAGCCAGCCTGCCGCACACACACTTCTTTAGGGAGAAGAGCCTGCAATGTACAGCATTCGTGCAGCGCCCCCTGCTGGCTGACACCAGTGGCTCCAAAAGCGTGCCTTGAAAGCAGTTTCTACGAAGAGGGTCAAAGTAGGAGGAGGACAGAGGGTAAAACTCAGTAAACAAGAGAACGTTGGGGCATTTGTCCAAACAGTGAGAACTGCTGAACTGCGGAGTCGTGTCTCAAAAGAGAAGAGACTGAAGACTTGTTGCTGGGGACACTAGAAGCCAACAGGCTTGATGTCCAGATTAGGAGGATTCAGAGTAGCAGCCGTGTTAGTCTGTATTCGCAAAAAGAAAAGGAGGACTTGTGGCACCTTAGAGACTAACCAATTTATTTGAGCATAAGCTTTCGTGAGCTACAGCTCATGTCTTCTGCAGTTTCCACAGTATGCATCCGATGAAGTGAGCTGTAGTTCACGAAAGCTTATGCTCAAATAAATTGGTTAGTCTCTAAAGTGCCACAAGTACTCCTTTTCTTTTTGCAGATTAGGAGGAGCAATCTTCCACTGTGCTGGGTTAAATGGGGTTTCGTGGATTGTTTCTATTTTCTAATGCCACCAATTCTAGCATTAAAAGTGCAGCTCACCCTGAGAAAGAGGTGCTAGAAACAGCAGCTCAGTGACTCCGGACAAATTCTGCTCGAGTTTAGGGGGAGCTAGATTCTTCACCCCACGCTCTTTAACTGCCAATCCGACCAACTCAGCCTGGGATCAGAGGTGCAAGCTGACCTCGCTCCTCATGGGCCATCACCAGATTCTGCAGGCCAATTTCTGGCCTTGGTTACACCAGTGCACTCTCACTTACTTGAATCAGGCCCTTTGTCTAGGCAGCAAGGCCTAGTGGCAAGAGCCATGGACAAGTACTCTGAAGACAATGGTTCTATTCCCAGGTCTGCTACTAGCCTGCTGATTGGCCTTGAGAAAGTCACTTCCCGTCTATGCCAGTCACAATACTGACCTTTCTAAAGTGCTTTGAGATCTATGGATGAAGAGCCATATGTAAGAGCTGCATATTAACACCCCAATGATGGCTGCTTGAGGGGTTCCCCCCTCCACACACACACACACTCTTTTCAGGACAATTGTACTTCAAGCAACTTGGGCAACATGGAGGGAGATTCCTTACCACTACCAAGTGGCCAGTGAAACTGGTTCTCAACCCAGGGGCTTATCAACTGTGCAGTAAACCCCACCCCAGAGTACTAGCTTAAAGTTTCTTCTGTGTCAGTTGCATCTCAAGATTGCAGCATCTGCTGCTGTGTTTTCAGTGCTGAAAAGAATGACTAGCAAAGTAATCAACGGGAAACCTCAGTGTTCTATCAGATATACAGAGAAAGTATTAAAGAAGAGGCATCAATGGACTGTGGCTATTTGTTTGCTTGCATTCAAAGACCATATCCTCTAGGACGGTCACCTTGCAATGCGAGCCCGTTAGCTGCTAAGCAAGGTTAGGGCTGCTCTGTATTAGAATGGGAGACCTCTGTGTACCACTCCGGGGCAGCAATGGTGATTCTTCAGGTGGTGTTTCAGATGACAGGCAAGCAGGAGGTCCCGACCACGTGGTCATAAGAGAACGCAGAGCACTTGCTACCTGAGTAACCGGAGCATCCTGGCCCCATTCCATCGCCATTCTCCCTGGAGTGCTTGCAAGAAGAATAAAAGGTCAATGGTGCCATCTAGCAGTCTTCTACAAATACAGCAAGCACTTCACATGGCTTGCAAATCTCTCATGCAACAGCATCCCCACGTGCTGTACCACACCCCCCCCTCTCCAGTGCAGAACGGAGAAAGGAGAATACCGCACTTTAAACACCATGAGTCAAGATTCTGTACAGCCGAGCACCTTGTGTAGTCCTTGACACCCACAGAAAGTCAATGCAAAAGTTTGGAAGCGCTGGTATCTGTCCCAAGGTTATTTACTGGTTTGCAACATACATGCTGCAGCAGGAAAAACACCAGGCTTAACACGCTGGCTTACAGTGACGGTCATGCTCGGGTGACGTTCAGCTGTTTATTTCTCCTTTATGGCTAGATAGGAAGCGAAGCTCAATCTCCTAGCTGCGTAACTAGCCAGCAGCCTGCATCGCACCTTTGTGTCTCCTCTCTGCTGCTACTCATGCCTGGAACTGCCTCTCTTCATTCCAATCCCTCCTCAAGATGCCTTTTTTCTTGAAAGCCTTTCAGCGACAATGCCCAAGGAATAACGACAAGAGCCTTTGCCCAGTGAGCAGCATGTGGTCGGTGTCTTCCTTAGGCTGCAATCTCCTTGGCAGAGGGATGGTATCTTACTTCAAGTCTGACCAGCCCCAGGCCACGAAGAGGGTAATCAAATCCCACTGCTCCTGGACCACTCTGAATAGCCCCCCAGGCTCCTGGCTGACTTTGCTTTGGCCCATTCAGCAGGGCCCAGCTTTTAGTTTCCCCGGCCAGAGAACGGAAATACCAAGAGACTGAGCCCTTGAAGCTATTGCTGCTGGTCGGTCCTAAAGAATTCTGGCTAATTGAGGAGTCCAGTTTAAAGAGCCAATGGAAGAGAATCGGGAAGGCATTCTCGGTACGTCTACATTGTGATAAAACCACCGCTGCAGCTGGTCTGTGCCAGCTCACTTGGGCTTGCGGACTTAGGGGGCCATAAAATGGCAATGTAATGGCAGACATCTGGGCTTGGGCTGGAGCCCAGGCTGTGAGACCCTTCCCTCTTGGAGGGTAGGGATACCCCCAGGCAGGCCCAGGGAAACATTCGGTTTGGATTCACTTCAGAGTCCACCCAAGATTCAGGTTCACCACAAAGTTTCCCAGGTCTGGGATTAAACCCATCAAGCTTTGTTTGGTGACAGTCCTCCAAGTGGTTCAAAAGCAGAGATGGGAGCAAGACACAAAATTCAGACCTGGGCCCAAATGTAATGATCGGGCCCATTTGCAAACATTTGGATCCAGGATCAGATTTCAAACTCCCAAACATTAGAGAGAGATTCAGATCTTGGTTCCCCCTGCTCCTGCCCTGGGTCAGGTTGGCTGAACCCAGCCCACCCTTTGAGTTTGTCATGAAGCCTTCGGGGTTTGGTCCTGTACAGCTGCATCCGGCCACCACAGTACAAGTGTCACTCGAAGCAAAAGCTTGGCTTCTATCCATTGCCCAATAGGGGTCGCTACCATGCTACAAGTAGCTTATTCCCCAAGCAGGCTTGGTTAACCAGCTGGGTTACGAAACAGACAGGTGGGAAAGAACTAGAGGAGGAGAGGGAATTTACTGCTGGGTCATGTTTAGTTACTTGTTTCCCCTCTTTGTGGGGTCAAGAGCTGTCATGATGCACAACGTTGCTGACAACCACGATCTCTCACTGCCCAGTGCCCACCCACAGGGCCTTCCTGCTTCACACCCTCTAGCTTGCCAAGCGTAGCAGCCAGTGAATCCCTTTCCTAGACAAGGGTCTCCATCCCAGGAACTCACAGTGGGGTGAATAGGTTTCCTCTCCATTCTCCCTTCCCCTACCTATCCCATCCTGCCAGCGCCAGTGCCCAAGCCCAGAGGCATTCAGCATTTTTCCAGACAGCCAATGGCTCTCCTCACAGCGATCTTCCATCAGACGGCGGTTTGGGTAGATCTCACTCCGGATGCCATCAGTGCCACTCCGTGCATCCATGACAACACCAGGTGCTCCCTCACTGAGTTCCAGAGCACTCCCAGTCCTGGAGCGATGGACTGAGCATGGACCCCAAGCTGCGATGCCCCCGCAAGGTAGTAGGATGTGCTGTCGCTCGACACCCAGGCTGGTTCGTGATTGCCATAGGGACTGAAGAGGAGGCTCTCAGGCAGATTGCTGCTGGTAGAGAGCCTCCGACAAGAGCCAGACATTGACTGGGTTAAAGGAGATGTCGAGTAATTGATTCTAGAAATGGGTCTCAAGAACAAACCTCGCCCCTAAACCTTCCTCCCTCCTGTTCCCTTTCAGATACCACCAGCCCCTCTCCCCCTTGTCTGGAGCCAGCCTGAGCCAAGACACACCTGTATGCTTCCTGCAGGGCCAGCAGGGGCTGCTGTTGGTACAGAACAACTACTCCCTTCCATCTCTCCCTGAAAACTGGCTTACGCTCCGTGCAGCGCATTCACCTAGGCCTAGGTGGTTTGGGGACTGGGTCAACTTCAGCTCAGAGTCACTTCTTCCAAAGCCCTTGCTACTGCAGTACAGCCACTCCAAGTGCCCCTTGACAGGACACAGGAGCCTGGGGAAAGATCCCGGGGCAGCTACACCAAGCTGTGTCGTTTAGAAATAAGAGCTAGTCTTTGAATCTGATCGACGCCTCCTACCGCCTGAGCAATGCGGTGCAGAGATGGGCAGGAGAGGTCATTCGCTAATGCACATACAGATGCATCCGATGAAGTGAGCTGTAGCTCACGAAAGCTTATGCTCAAGTAAATTGGTTAGTCTAAGGTGCCACAAGTCCTCCTTTTCTTTATACAAATGCTTGGAGGTGCAATTGTTACATGGCGTCCCCACAGCTAATAAAGGTACAAGACTGTGTGACAGTCCGGTTTGCACAAGTTAAAAAAATCTGCAGCTATGCACTACTACAATACCCCACCCGTTGCCATATTACACAGTTCACTCTGGCTGTTCAGCCTGTGGTGTCAGACCAAACATTGCCTTTACAAGACAGTGCACACGAACAGTGTCAGGGACACGGTCCAGTAATATAGCTCCCAAACTAAGGTTTTGGGGAAAAACAGTTTTGCAAAACCAAGCCAAAGACAGTTATTTGCAAGTTCATTTCTACTTTAATCCAAACAAACAGAGAACTTTGAAATCTGCCAGATAATTGGTTTGCAACCAAAATCCTGCAGCTTTGAACTAGTTCAGGAGAGTCAGGAAGGGACACCAACTAGATTCCAAAGTGGAACTGACCAGCCCAAAGGGGGTTTTGTTTCCTTGTTTTTTCAGAAGCGCTATATGTAAGCTTGTCTCTTTTGGTCAACAGAAGTTGGCCCAGTAAAAGATATTACCTCACCCTGCTTATCAGTCTAGTTTAGTTATCCATCAGCAGTGGAATACAAGTAGTGAGCAGCTCCAGAAATAAAAAGAAAATTGTTTAAGGGGTCAGATTTAATAATCCAAGAGGCCACTAGTAACACAGGCAAGAAAATTTGCTTTAAAATCATGTTTGTAAAAAAAAAAAAACAAAAAAAACAAAAAAAACCAGACCTGAGCTCTTAAGAGAGCTCACATGGTTGAAGTGCAGACAGACCGTGAGGTTTTTCGCAAGCACTCCCCGTTATATTTCCACAACAACCAGAAAGTCAGACATTAAATTGCTTCAGCCATCCACGAAATAACTGGGCAGAAAAGCCAGCTGAGCAGTTATCTTCAAAAATCAATACAAGTGAAATCTGACCCGAAGAGCTCGGGAATTTGGAAACCAAGCAGCAGCAAGCCGAGCTGCAGTCCGTGTTTAGTGTCCGTGAATTTAAAAAGTTACAGAAAAGAAGCTCTGGTTACATTTGATCTGACGTTTATGTCCAACAGCCCTGGAATTGCACTTTTGTGAAGATGCCAGGGCCAAGTCCACTGGGTATATGTTCAGCTGTTGGTCCACCTCCGCTCCCAATGCGGCCAGTGGAGGCTTTTTCCACTGAAGACAACAGACGCAGACAGAGACCAATGAGGAATTTTTAATTTTTTTTTTTTTTTTTTTTTAAAGTCCCACCCAGAATCTGAATCTCCTGTTTCACTCAATGCATCTCAGCTGCACTTTGATGCTTGGCTGAAGCAAGAGCTGGTTTTCTTCCACAACACAAGCAGCCCCCGCAGAGCGCCCAAGTTTAACGCTCTGTCTGGGCTCAACACCAACCACTTAGCTCCCTCCCTGGGAGCATGTTTTATGCAGAACACAGATTACTAGCTACAATCCCATCTGCTGAGGGGGGTCAGTGAAAAACTTCAGGTTCTAGAGGTATGTGGTTGAGTATTTCACAACGAAATTAGGCTCCCCAGTGTAAAGACAGCTCTTGTCCTTTAAGAGAGCGGGACGATTGAATTCCTGTTCCCTGATTCCCAGAGGACACGGTCTCCTAACTATGCGCTTCCTTGCAGTGTATTATTCAGACACTACAGTCTGTGGACAGTGTGGAGTTCCAGGCAGGGGTATGGTCCTTGGGAAACAAGGCCGGAGCCTGAGCTGTGTGGAAGCCTGTCGGTGCCTATCTGTAAGTGGTAGCTATTTTCTCTAATAAATGCCTCCCGTTTAAGGCAAACTGATTCAAGATCACGTGAGAGGTTTGTCCACATTTAATCCACAATCCAAATACCTAGACAAAAGCCCACAGATTGTTCGATATGGCCCAGTTCAACTACACAGAAGGGACTTGATTGAGGCTTTACCTTGTCAGCCTGTGGATACACAATCGTTGGGCTGCGCCATTCCTTGCTGATCCGTTTCCGGTACTGATTGCACTTGGGGATGTACGTGCAGCCAACATCTCCCAGCTCTGGGTAGAAAACCTCCAAGTCCCCTCTGGAAAGGAATAAGGGGCAGGAGGAGAGAAACACTTGGGTGAGACTGTGGTGTGTAGGGCTGCTTTTGTGGGGAAGTGAATCAGCTCTTATTTTCTGAGGTCCTTAAACCAGGGCCATGATACTGAAAGGAAGGTGAATTCTCAGCCCCCTTGAGCCTTCCCTTAGTGGTTCATCTCTCAGAGCACAATGGAAGTGCTTTACTGAGCTGGGATCTGAGATGTAAAACCCAGCGCTTGGCCATTTGTGATCTTCAGAGACCTTTTGGCACATCGTTAGCACCTATTGTACCTGCCCACCCTAACTGGGAAATTCCAGCCCACCTGTCGTTAGAAGCAGATCATTGAAGTGTCATAACATTGTGCTAGATTCCGTTGTGGTTTATTTCCCAAAGGTGCACAAAAGCAAGAGATGCGATTGGAGTCCCCCTGGGTGGGGCATGCTTCCCTTCTCCTTTGCCCAGCGATTAAGGTTTTAGTCTGGGACTTGGGAGTCCCCAATTCAATTCCCTGCTCTGCCACAAGCCTCCTGTGTGACCTTGGGCAAGTCACTTCATCTCTCTGTGCCCCAGTTCTTTTCCCCATCTGTAAAATGGTGCTAAAAATGCACCATCATCAGAGGGCACTCTGATGCTACAGTTCCAAGGGCCACATAAATACCCAAGGCAGACTTCTGAATCATTTTTCCTTATCACGTCATGTAACACTACAGAGGAACTGCCCATTGTCATGGGCCTACAACAAACTGCACTATAATCAGAACTACAGGTCATGCCTTTATGCAGGCTGCAGAGCAACAGAAAGGAGATGGCATGGCTTCAGGCTGCCCTAAAGATTAGCTGGAGCTGACATGAACCTTGTTAGAGGAGCAGTTAAATCCTCCAGCCAAGGGGGAAGCTAAGTGAATCCACAATATATGCACAAGACAGGAACGATTGTGCACATAGGGCAGGAGAGGTGGAGAGTTCAAAGCAAGATGTTCTTGTCTGTGACACGTGGGAGGAAATCAGAGATGGGATAAAATATACTACTAAGTAGCAAGGTTAAGTCTACACTGACTTTAATAATTTGGGAGCTCGGTTTAAGTTGCTTATTTTAAAAAGAGCATTTCAGTTCACCTTGGAAAAATGGAAATGCTATTTTTTATGCAAAAGTCCTTAGTAATACCGTTAAAAATAAAAAAGGAAAGACATATGCACTGTCCCTTCTTGTCTACTACCAGCCTCCTAGCTGGGCTTCTGTGTCCAACACCCCACACAAATCCTCAACAGAGTTTGAGCCACAGCCCTTCAGCACCAAAACCACAGATCTCCTACAACCTGAGCGAAGGGGCACCATTGTTAGCTGGTAACATTAGTGGCCTATTATTCTCCAGTGGAGCAGCTGTTAGAAAGAGGCATAAGGTGGGTTACTTCCCCACAACCTTGATGCCTTCCCTTTTGCTCCCAAGGCCCGTAAAAGTAGCTTTCCTGCATTCTCCCCCTTTCAAAGCTCAGCTCAAGTCATCTCTTGGTATGCTCACTTTTCAACTTCCAAGGTCTCTCCCCTACCCTGGCTATTCTTTTTTTTAAAAAAATAGCCTTTCCTCAAAACAAAAATCTCTGCAAAAAAAGCTCTTTAGAAAACAATGTGAAAAACCCCACAAGAAAAACATGTTGGGGGCGGGGGGGTTAAGCCTGCTCTAGCTATTATTTATCTTCATCTTTGAGGCAGTGAAGCATTTTGCGGGACAGGCTATACAAAATAAAGTTACAATTGACTGTATTGTACAAGTCAAGGAATGACTCAAACGTGACCAGGTGAGGATGCAAGGACCAACCTTGCATAAAATAACACAAAGACTAGAAGTCCCAGTGGCCTGTACTTTATCTTGGTCAGAACTTAAGGTCAGCATCAGAGCAGACAGACAAGGAATTTAGCTTTGCCCTGCCATGCAGTGAAGGCTCGAATTCACTACACTAGATTTACGAAGGACCTGGATAACATTACAACCAATAGCATTTGTAGCTGCAGACCAAAAGAGAAGGGAAATCAGATTTCATGCTTCAGGGCACCATTAGTTTACCACAAGGGTCAGGAAGGGTCACTGTCCTTTCCCTTCCTTTGCGTGCAGGATTACACATGGAGACCCACTGCATGGGGAACTACCTTCTTTGACGTATGAGCTTAGCCTACAGCTGGCCGCCAGAGGACACCTGGCTTATCAGGTCAATCTGGAATGGCAAGTCCTACATTCCTGAGCATGTTGGGACCTGCAGGCTGCTTCTCCACAGGGCCCCCAGATACATGGTGTTTCAGGGCACTAGCATGTCCGAGCACAGCAACAAGTGGAAGCTGCTCACCTGCAGAACTTGTAGTCCTGTCCGGTCAGCTTCTCAAAGACGCAGGTGCCCATCTGTTCATCCCCTGCGAAGGCCTCACTTCCCCAGGCAGCGACGCCAACCAGGCCTGCAACCAGCACCACAGCAGCCAGCAGCTTCATCCTGACCTGTCAGGGAGCAAGGGACATCAGGTTAGAGCTTCCTACTGGCAAAGCAGCACCCCAGACCTTCTCAGCAAGGCCTCTCCTCCCACATGCAGGCTCCCTTTGGCACCAAGCGCAGTACAGCGGCTTCCTGAAGAGCTAGCCCTCCACCAGAGCACGCACCTCATCTTCCTTTCAGCAAGACTGTTTGCAGCTACCTTGCTATTTCACTGGCAGTGTGAGCGTTTCCACTGCATCTCTTAGCCCTGCTCGTTATCTAGTCCTGGAGATAAGCTGCAGACAAAGTAAAGCCATTCTTACAATCACTTTTGCCTCTGCCAATTCCACATCTTTTAAATCTCCCTTATGTCAGAGGGTAATTGCATTTACTAATGACAGACAGCGCCAGGGAAGGCAGGACTCCTGCCAGGCTATCTGCTGTTCGCCCTTAGGAAGGCCTTGCTCCTCGGAGGGCCCCATTGCTACCTTGTAGAACAGGCAACTGAGCAGACCTCAGAAAAAAATTCAATCAGCTGCACTTCCGCGGTTGGCTTTGGGTACTCAGGAGGGAGAGGACGGCAAGTGGCTTTCCCTTGCTGTACCTGATGCAAACTCAATTTCAAGTGTACCCACTATTCCGCCATGCCCCCCAGGCCATACTCCCTCTCTCTTCCTCCAGGTCTTGTCGACCTTTCTTCCAGCATCATGCAGCTATAGCAATGGATCTACCAATATTTTCCTGAACACACAGTCATGGACGCAGCCTGCTACGCTGCCCTGAAGCTCTGATACTGGCCTCTGCCGGAGACAGGATCCTGGGCTAGACGGACCATTGGTCTGACCTAGCACGGCAGTTCTTGCATTTTGAATAAATACTGCAGCTCCAACCCACACGCAGCTGGAGCGGATGGGGTTTTGGGCTGAACCCAGAAAACCCCAGAAAGAGAAGACATAGTGTTCTGGTCTCCCTTCTGATCCACCATCCCATCTACTGGCCCATGTTGTACTGGGAGTTAGGAGACCTGGATTTGATTCCCCGAAGTACAAGCCTGGCTCTGTTTCTGCCTCCCCTGCACCCCTCCTTTGTTTTATTCTTTTAGACTGCAAGCTCTTGAGGGCAGGAATCCTCTCACTATGCACATACAGTGCCTAGCATACCCAGGCCTCCAGAGTATTGTTTGGACTACAGTAGTGCCTAGTCCCCATCCATATGTACCGCGTCTTAGAGTGGACTGCTCAGAGAGCGCGCGTCCCAAGGGACAACACCCTGTTGGCTAGTCAGTGATCAAAGCAGACATCCTTACTCTGCGGTACTAGCCAGGGTTAAACCAAGGTTTCTCTCTTCCGAGTAGTGATGCCGAGTTCCCTGCTGCTTTTTGTAACACACTGAAGCACAGCTTCGCAGTGTGGGGGAAGAAGAGGGAGGTTTGCATGAAACACGGCCTCATTTCACCCAAGAAGTTCAAATGAGTGCACTTAACTACAGAGAACAATTTCCATGGACAACGCAGCTAGCCAGCTCCTACCGCCCCCAGCTCATCACTGAGTGAGAAGGGGCTTTGGAGCCTCAGCCAGGAGCACAGTATAGAGACCTAGGAAACAAACAGGAATTCGTTCTGCATATTTTTAAATCAAGGTTGGAGGTTCCCCCCCACACTAAGATCTCTGCTCTAGTTCAAACAAGAATTAGTTCAAGGAAGTCCTCTGACCTGTGCTAGGCAAGTCAGATTAGATGACCACACGCTGCCTTTATAAGCTATGAAGCCAGGAAGATGTTACAGCTGGGGCTCCCATTCTCGACAATCACACACTAATTCACTTCAAGCGGTTCCACAACAGCCTCTCAAAGTGGTTCCCTCCAGTTACTAGGCAGAGCCCGTCCCCCACCAGAGGGGTTGGGACACCTTTAAGCCTTCAGTGGAGCCGTATCATTATTCAAAATTTGTAAATCAAGAAGGGGTCGGAGTGCTTATTCCAGGAGAACTATGGATTTTTATGTGGTAGGACGCTTTGGGTATATTTACGCTGCCATAAAAAACCCCACTGGTCTCAGAGCTGGGGCCAGCCGACTCGGGCTGGGGCTATAAAACGGTAGTGTAAATGTTTGGGCTTGGGGGGGGAAGGTCTCAAAGCCCGGGCTCAGGCCTGAGCATCTATGCTGCAAATGTATAGCCCCCGCATCCCAAGTCAGCCGACCCAGGCCAACCTGGGTCTTCTTTGCAACGTAGATGCACCCGTACAGGCCCCACCAGAGAACAGGGCCCCATTGAGCTAGGTGTCGTACATACAGGCAGTAAGAGACTGTCCCCACCCAAGAGCCTGCAATGGATACAACAGCCAAACAGATGACTGGCAACTGAGGACTGAGATTAAGTGACTTGCCCAAGGCCAAGCAGGAGTTGGATACAAGTCCCACTTAAGCGCATTAAGCATGAGTCTATCTTTCCTGTTGGCCTTCCTTACATGTCTTTCCCCTTCTCTGGAGCACCTAACTGGGTTTCTGCCTCTCTTGGTTACTCCTGAAGAATTAGGGAGCAAACAGGGAGAGGAGATAGCCCTTCCAAAGCCCCCTTTCCCAAAGCAGGTCATAGCCCACCCCCCAAATCTCTGCAGTTTACCTGGAGCAGAAGAATCAGGCCAGGCTGGAGCAGGGAACTGATCTGCCTCAAGCAGGCGGATAAACACTGCAGTGGGCTGGACTTTGTAACCCTCAGTCATTCCTCGTGCCCGGCCAGAGTGACAGTTAGCAGGTGCCAGGGAGGGAAAATGAGAGGAGCAGGGAAGCAGGAGCTGAAGCCGAATGGGTTTTGCAACAGTCAGTCATCTCAGACTTGACAGTTAGAGGCAGGTTCCGATTCTGGCTCCCTGTTCTCTTGTGTGTGGGGTAAGGGGAGGGCACGGAGTATTCAATGAGGGTTAGTGTATAGGCTTCCTTCTGGGAAGATCTTGACATTAGAGGGAGTTGTCCTCTATCTCCAGCTAAGGAAGCAGGGAGGGTACATTTTAGGTTGCTATGGAGATGGTTTCTTCAGTAAGAGAGCAGAGGGCGAGACTGGAAGCCGGGGATGGGAGAGAGAGAATATATGCGAGGAGAGGCAAACAGCCAAGAGGAAAAGAGCAGCTGCTAATTCCTAGAGTGAGAGACCAGTCTGGGGTGACCAGTCATTTTGTAGGTGGTGTCCCCCAGTTCAATATGCACCTCGTATTTTACATGCTACCCCTTCTATAGAGCTTTTCATGAGAGGATCCAATAGTGCTTTACAAACACTTACCTACCTCCTGGGTGGGAGCATGGAGAAAGGGGTTATGTTCCGAGAAACGGAAACATGAAGAGGTTAGGATACAGATCCAAGGCAGTGTAACAAGTGGGAGAGCAGGAATAGAACCCAGGAATCTCAACGCCCTGTCCCACAGCTCTGAGAGACCCCGCTCTCGGCAAATCCTGGATTGCAGTTCCTTTGTTCTAGTCGCTAGACCAGCGGTTCTCAAACTTTTGTACTGGTGACCCCTTTCACATAGCAAGCCTCTGAGTACAACACCCCCTTATAAATAAATTTAAAAACACATTTTTAAATAACACTATTATAAATGCTGAAGGCAAAGCAGGGTTTGAGGTGGAGGTTGACCGCTCATGACCCCTCATCTAATAACCTCCTGACCACCTGAGGGGTCCCAACCCCCAGTTTGAGAACCCCTGTTCTAGACAATCCCAGATCCCCATTTATATAAATCCTAAACTCGCCCAGGTTTGAGCAAACCCTATTCCCATCTCAGTAGGTTGCGAGAAGGCTTTCGGCATACGTTCTAAGACTGGCAAACTCTGGGGCCCCCACCTTAATTTTCAGAGGGTGCATGTCTAGAAAGAACCAGAAGAGTGAATCTCTGCATTACTACATCCCCTAGCAACTGCCTCCAAGTTAAGTGGGAAGGATTCAGTCTTGAGACATTTATTTGTAGGATGCACCACGCAATAAAGACGGCTGGCTAATTGATTCTGGCGGTGTCAATCCCAGCTGACAGTGTTTTTGCTTATATGTATTACAACACATGAGCCATCATAACATAATAGTTACAGGCATGCAGAGAGAGCACGGGCAAGCGAGAATGCCATGTTCACCAACAGAAGAGGAACCAGGAATGTAATGGGAGCCATCCAAATAATCGCACAGCGTTCCCACGTTCAGGGATGGGCAAGCCCTATAATTAGAGCCCTGATCCTGCAAACACCAATTCAGGTGAGTAATTATTTTCCCACAGAAGTCAAGGTGCCTGCTTGCATGACCAACAACTGCACAGCCAGGCTTTACATTCTCATCTTCTACTGTAATCCAGGAGTTAATCTCAAGAGCTCCTTGTTACCCAGTATAACTGGTGGAATGACTAATGAGGTCAGCGGGAGCTGCATGTGCTGATCAAGGGAAATTCTAGCCCCACAGCACGAAACGCATGACTTTGCGCTGTTTGCTACGTGGCTGTGAGCCACCAAATCTCTGTGTTACTTGAGGTGAGCAAGATAGCTGGCAGTGTACATTTCGCCTTTCCCACTGCGGAGAGAAATTCCCCGTTTTGACAGGTCTCTCCCTTTGAGAGATGGAGAAACCTAATCAAGGCAACCCACAACGTTGCCAATACCCACTTGAGATATGTCCAGGGGACACTCACGTGGCCTTGAGAACTTGGATTGTGCATGCTCTCGCAAGGAACACTCGAGTCATCCAGTTCCGTGCTCTGCCTTCTGCAGGCCCAGCCTTCCATCCGTCTTGCTGACATCTTCTCCAACCCATTTCCGAATGTCGGCAGTGGTGACACCTTGAGAACTTCCCTAAGTTTGCCCCACTTGCTCAATGGCTTAGAACCCGGTTCCTGGTAGATTCAGTCCCTTTATTGTAACTGGTCACAAAGGAGTTCTTAGCATCCTCCTAGGCATCCACTGTAACATTTACTGCAGTGTCTACTCACATTGGGATCCATCCCACAGCACCCAGTCTGGGTCAGCCAGCACCAGGAGCTTGGACAGCGGCACTTGGTCTACACTGAGGGGTTTTGCACAGTGGTAACCCATAGCATAGACATGCTGTACCGGTGTAAAGAGGGGCTTGAATTGGGCAACTCCTGGGGTCAGTCACTTTCACACCACAGCAGTGCATCTACACTAGGATTTACATTGGTGCAGACACACATTCCACCCCCACCCCTCACTGCCATGGTGTCAAGTCTTACACAGTATGTATCCGTACTTCCCATGCATTACAAGCAGTCATTGCACTCCTGGAGACGTTTCAGTAAAGGACAGGGACATGAATTAAATCTCAGATCCCTTTAAGAAAGGCATCATCCCTTCACAGATGAGGAACCCCAAGGTTACACACACTCCAATCAAAAGCAGAATCCAGGAGTCCTCAAGTCCTAATCTCCCCTGCTCTCACCACTAGACATGACTGCCTCACATCCTTTCTGATAGCTAATCCACTCGCTGCTTTTCACCCCCAAAGATACCCCCTGCATCACAATAAATACCTGTTGGTGCTGTTCACATTGGGCCCTTCGCTCGCTTTTGATACAGTGACGTGGCATCTGTTGGGCTCCCGCCTCCCAATGCGGCCTACTGTTTACTATATCAAGTGCATTCGCCGGGCGTGGCTTTGAGCTGGAGCAAGGCTCTGGGCACCATTCTGCAGCAAGACAAGACAGGCTTGCAAAGAGGCACGCTCAGGGGAGGTGCTTACCAGAGAGGAAGAGAGCAGGACACACACACAGTCAACCACTTCCATCACGGATAGTTATGAAACACAGTATGAGCAAAGGGATAGGAGGAGGGGCAAGGGGCAAACAGAGCTCCCTTAGCAACTGTGTAGGCAGACTGAGCAGTTGGGAACAAGCCTTTTTGCTGTATTGTGTGTAAGATGAACCTGGGTGTTATCCCTAAAAATCTATTTGCAGAGTACTTCTGTCATAAATATAAAGGGAAGGGTAAACCCCTTTGAAATCCCTCCTGGCCAGGCGAAAGCTCCTCTCACCTGTAAGGGGTTAAGAAGCTAAAGGTAACCTCGCTGGCACCTGACCAAAATGACCAATGAGGAGACAAGATACTTTCAAAAGCTGGGAGGAGGGAGAGAAACAAAGGGTCTGTGTCTGTCTGTATGCTGGTTTTCTGCCGGGGATAGACCAGGAATGGAGTCTTAGAACTTTTAGTAAGTAATCTAGCTAGGTATGTGTTAGATTATGATTTCTTTAAATGGCTGAGAAAAGAATTGTGCTGAATAGAATGACTATTTCTGTCTGTGTATCTTTTTTGTAACTTAAGGTTTTGCCTAGAGGGGTTCTCTATGTTTCTGAATCTAATTACCCTGTAAGATATCTACCATCCTGATTTTACAGGGGGGATTTCTTTATTTCTATTTACTTCTATTTTTTATTAAAAGTCTTCTTGTAAGAAACTGAATGCTTTTTCATTGTTCTCAGATCCAAGGGTCTGGGTCTGTGGTCACCTATGCAAATTGGTGAGGCTTTTTATCCAACATTTCCCAGGAAAGGGGGGGTGCAAGTGTTGGGAGGATTGTTCATTGTTCTTAAGATCCAAGGGTCTGGGTCTGTAGTCACCTAGGCAAATTGGTGAGGCTTTTTACCAAACCTTGTCCAGGAAGTGGGGTGCAAGGTTTTGGGAAGTATTTTGGGGGGAAAGACGCACCCAAACAGCTCTTCCCCAGTAACCAGTATTAGTTTGGTGGTGGTAGCGGCCAATCCAAGGACGACGGGTGGAATATTTTGTACCTTGGGGAAGTTTTGACCTAAGCTGGTAAAGATAAGCTTAGGAGGTTTTTCATGCAGGTCCCCACATCTGTACCCTAGAGTTCAGAGTGGGGGAGGAACCTTGACAACTTCTAATGATCTTAGGACTTTCGCAGAGGGCAGAGCTGTAATGACAGCAAGAACACTATGCCCACCACTGCTGAGTGGAGCCTGCTACAGGCATCAAGTCACATTGCGAAGCTCAGTACAGCGGCTTCTATGTTAATTTGCAAAGTCAAATGACCATCAGCCAGCGCTTCCCACCTCCCTGGAGGCTTCAAGCTAATAGACAGTTTGCTTTCCACATACATGCCTGGTAAAGGGAGACTCAGAATGCACAGACAATATTGGCTGCCAATGAAGCAAACAATACTTCAGCCTGTCTACGGCATCTTTCTTTACAGGTGCTTTAGGCCTCTGAGCCAGTGAGGAAATAACGTAAGAACTGTGAAAACAGGTGATTTTTGGTTCACTGGCCAAACAAACCCAAAGTCACCCAAAAGACAACAATCCAATCTGAAACAAAAACCACACAAAAATCAGTTCTCAGCAAAATAGAGCCAACTGAAATATTTTGAACTAGGATTTTTCCCCTCATTGAAAAACAAAAACACCAGTTGTTCAGAAACCTGGAAGTTACGTGGCAAACTGATGGCTCATTCGTGCCATTAGCAAAAACTATCAATCTTTTTTGTTTACTGAAACCCCAGTTTCTCAGTAAGTGGGGGGGAAAAAAATGCCAGAACTGCTCAGAGAGCGTTTTCAGTAATCTTCCTGGTGAGGGCTCTCCCACCACCCCCGCCCAAAGTAAAAATGTTGACGCCGTATGTCACTTAGGCAAAAATGTTCCAATGAAGCAGCGTAACACTTGCACCAGGAAGGCTTGGGTTTTGTTGTGAGGGGTTTGGGGGGGGACCTGCGGGGGACGGGGCGGGGGAAGAGAACGAACGAGCATGAACACACACTAACTGGATGGCGAGTGCAGTAGCCTGTGATGTGGCAAACCCAGATTCAAGTCTCCGATTTGGAGCGATCTGAGATGGAGGGGGAAGCCATTCTCTGCTCTAAATCAGGCACAGTGGGGATTCGCCCAGCTATAGAGTGACACGCACCAGTTCTGATCCCAGCAAACAACTTTATTAAACATATTGACTGGCTGCAGTAGACAGCCACCAACTTTTTGGTAAGGCAAAGTTTTTTTTCCCCCTCTTTCTCAAAAGCACTGTGCAGGTCATGGATATTGCATAAATAATAGACCCATTTTACAGATGCATAAAGAAGCAGTGCAGAATGATTAAGAGATCTGTTCAGCATCACTCAACAAGACAGGAATAGGTCTGAGGGCAGGATGCAGCACTATGCTTTAATCCAGTGATGTGCTGGAGGAGACTCTTGTTTAGTTTGATGCTAGATTCTTGAGGGAAGCTTGAATAGTTCACATGCTTTCAGCCACCCCTTTCTGGAGAGTGTCAAATCAATCACCTCCACCTGATAGGATGTATCCATTTACTTCTGAAGAGTACATATTTTGCCTTTTAGATGTGCCAAGTGTCAGACCTCTTCCACTCCACCTGATCCTCCACCCACTCACACTGGAATGAGTAAGTAGGAATCATGCCAAGAGATGAGTTGAAAAGTAAGGCTCCTTTCCGCTCCTCCCATCAGATCACAAAGAGTTCTCTGATCGTGACACTCCGTATGCTTCCCAAGAACAAAAGCAAACATTCCATCCAGTGGCACTTCCTGGTGGTTTGTGTGCTTGGAAGACGCGTCAGTACAACTGAGATCTCTCGCCAATGAGTCAGGAACCCAGTGCATTGGCTAGTGCTTTTCCTTTTGGTTTTCTTGGTGCTTCAGTAAATGAGAAGATACATATCTTCCCATAAGGCTTTGAAGGCACAATTAAAGTAGTGTCAGGTCCTATGCCAGCTCCTCCTGACACCCCTCTGCCAGATTTTGTTCTCCAAAGGTCCTTGCACACAAGAGAAGGGTAAATTGACTAATCCTACAGAGTAAAGAATGAAACTATACCATCACCTACAAAAGTACACAGACAGACAACAAGAAAAATATTTTCTCTTACTTGTAACCGGCAGAGATTCCAAGCAACGCTCAGGGGGACTAACACATGATACGACATTTTGATACAGAAGTCCAATTTTTAGTGGACTGTGAGCCTGCAATTTGAATTCAAAGAATCCAGAACAGGTGCTGCAGCAGCCAAACATAAGGTCACGGGCCTATCCAGTCCAGTAATCGATTTCCATGGTACCTGATGCTTTAGAAAGAACCCCCACAGAACACACAAGACCAGTTGTGCACTAGAGGGAAAGGAGAGTCCATCCATGCCAGCTTATATCCTGGATGGCACAGTGGCTAGCTAGGGACTTTGGGGGAAAATGGGCTCAATTCCACTGCAGAAAAATGCAGTCTTGCCAAAAATCAAAATATTTCACAGGAACATGTCATTTTTGCTAAGGATCAAAACAAATCACTGATTCCTGTTCTGATCCTGTTGAAACATTTGACTCTACTTTATCTTGACTTCAGTATTACTAGTTTTAATGGGTCAATATAAAATAGAATATCGATTTTTACCATTAAACATTTCTTTCCAAATCAAAATTTTTCAGAACTTCTATTCGTGAAGATTTGACTTTTCATTCTAATTCAGAACAAAAGCAAGATTCAAAATATTGGATCTCCCCAGGGGACAGAGATTTTGTTTTCCAATCAGCTCTAGTTTAAGATTAATTTCCAATCAGCACGATTTAAAATCCAGACACGAGATTTGCCTCCCTGACCTCCCCAGGCAGTGATTTTCCATGCCGTGTGAAGTTATTTCATGGAGTCTAAATTTACCTGCAGTAAATTTTACGCAGTGACCTCTATTCTGATAAGATGCAAGATGTTAATTGCCTGCAGAGAGAAAGGATGTCAGAGCAACTAAATATCTCTGGCCTCAAGACACAGGAGCCCAGAGCAGTGGCTGGTGCTTTTCTTTTCAGTTTATTTGGTCATTCAATCAATATAAGTAATTTATCTCCCCATAAAACTTTTGGGGGGATTTATGTTCCTTTACCGATGCAGAGCAAAGAAAGGTGTCCAATTTCTTATGCCATCATTTAAAAACCTCTCCTACACGGCAAATATTTAATTAAAAAAGAAAGTTGGCAGTAAGACATATAACCAGGGATGGATTTAGGGGCAGGCGACTACCTGGGGTGCCAGGCTTGGGGGTACTGGACTTGGGGAGGAGAAGGTGTTTTTGTTGTTAGCGACAAACGTTCCATCTTCCCTTTTGAAGTAACATGTTTCAGGTATTCTGTACGTGGATTCATTTTTCACTAACCTCCTAGAATATTCTAGACCTTTGTAGAATCTCGTGGAATCTTCCAGACTTGGAGAATGACATTTTCCTCAAACCTCCTAGAATGTTGTCTGCCATGCCCTCGCAGGTACAAGGGGCAGGGCGTCGCCAGTCAGTCTTATAGGACAGGGATAAATCATGAATGCAAACCGTGCACCCAAGTTGTGAAATGGGCTACAAATGCAATAAAAAATAAGGTATTCAAAGGTTTAACAAATGGAGGGGGGTGCCAAAGACACTCCTTGCCTGGGGTGCCATTTGCTCTTGGGCCGGCTCTGCACACTGTGACTGCAAAATTGCAACTAAACAGCATCGCTTCTTTCGATCCTTTAGTAAGGCTGTTTGGTCCAAACACAGCAGCAGGAGACCTGGGCGCTAACACCAGCTTGCTGTTTGATTTGGGAAACTGCAGTACAGAGCAGACATGCTGATAATTCCCCTCTCCTTCAGATGACCGACAATCGTCTTGATCTTTGCATGGAAGGAGAGATAGCAGTGCAGGTTCAGTAATAGAACATACCTAGTCCGAGATCAGAAGATCCAGTGAAGAACCTAAAGTTACAGGGAACTTTGCACAGCAATATAGCCTCAATCAATTCTGGAGGTACGGATACTCCCATGTTTGAGCAATGCAGGAAAGCAGAAGTTTCCTGGTCTTCCTGCAATTCTCAGCACAGCAAGGTTTGGATTTAGAGCATTGTTTTGCTTTTTAAAACAACCCAGTGCATCCATTATCAGCCTCTACTTGTGGCTGCTAGAACTGAACTTGCAAGGGCAGGGGCCTTGGCAAGGGAGTTTTCTATCTGCCCCAATCAGAGGCCAGGTCTTGCCATTTTTAGGTCATCTGCAAGAAGCAGTCCTCTGAGCTGGCTTGTCCATGGCAGCGGGTAGAGGCATTGCTTGTCTATTCCCCTTGGAAATTTCTCTCCTGGTTAACAAAGCCCTGGCAATAGGCTATTTGGGATAGCAGGGGTTGATCTCTTCACGTGGCGCTCAGGTACTAGAGTGTCATCGCTAACAAGTTTGAGCGATAGTGATCTCGGTCCAATAACAGACCACTTTGAACGTGTTGGGGGAACATCCAAATATCGTTATCCTCTCCTGTTTCCAGTAGATCAAGAGGCCAGAACATTTGATCCAACATCTTCTCTACCGGTTTCCTACCCTGCCGCATCGTACACTTTTGGCTCACGTGCTGCATAGAGCTTTAAAGAACTATGGCCACGGTTTAAGGCAGAGTTCAATGGGTCTTATCAAGGGGAAGAATTTGCAGCACACAGGGTATGGGCACTGCTCCCATAAATAGAGAAGTTGGGAATTTTTGGACAAGATCTTTTTCCTTGGAAAATCCTTGAAATCAAAACTGCAGGAGTGGGTCAGTTCTGACAAACCTCCCGATTTTCAGAGTTTCAAAATTGTTGAAACATCCTACTTTGTCATTTTCGAAAACAAAGTTTTTGGTTCAAAATGACTTTCAAATTTTAGTGAATTTATGCTAAGAGAGGTAAATTAAGAGCTGAAACATCTTTGTTTTGAGTTCAACCTGACCTGCTCTGAATTTTTCACAAATGTAGTGAATCAACAGGAGTTTGACTTTTCATGCTGGTTTGGTATGGGAAAAAGTTTCAGATGCTCAAAAGTCATTGCAGGGTGGCAAACAAAAACAGTTTTCCACCCACCTCTACTCATAATTTAAGTGGACTGGACAGGTATGTAACTAAGGACCCACACATTGTACAATCTTGATTTGTTCTTGTTAATTTTCTTGTCGTCATTGTTTTCATCCCAGTAGGTAATTAAGAATGCAGGACTGGATAATTGGACTCTGGAGACATTACTAAGAGTTCTTGGTTCTCTACCCATCAACCACTCTCTCGTAGCTAAAAGTCATAATAGATTTTTATTACAAGATAAAGACATCTACTGCAAGACATAGCACCAGGCTCATTTGAGATTCATATTTGCTAAATGGGTCCCTTGAAGAATGATAGTAGGA
Organism: Eretmochelys imbricata; assembly: GCF_965152235.1. Classification (NCBI taxonomy): domain Eukaryota; kingdom Metazoa; phylum Chordata; order Testudines; family Cheloniidae; genus Eretmochelys; species Eretmochelys imbricata. The sequence goes on from NC_135597.1 coordinate 6,496,141, forward strand.
CCCTGGATTTTTGACAGAGTGTTTTGCCTCACGCCCCATTAATTAGGGCTCTTTATTCCTTTAATGGTCCCGGAAAATATGCATTAAAAAGCACTTCTGGTTATTGACTGGAAAAGTTACGGTCTTTATGAAAATCTCAGTCAAGAGATCGGCAACATCATTTTAAAGCAACATACAGCGGCAGCTTCGAAAACTCAAGGGAACATGAAGTGGGATGAATCTGAACGTGCACAGAGAGGGAGCTAACCATAATTAGCAGGAGCCTGTATCTGGGCATCTGCAGCATTTATCGGATCATAAGGAAAGCGACACAGGAGAGGTCTGGCAAACAAGCCATTTCTATAATCACTGCTTTGAGCAACATCCATGATGTTTCAGGCATGGCACAAGGTACACCATCAGCCACTGGGCCAAAGCGCTCTCACATGTAAGAAAAACACAACATGTTACACAGATGGCAGCAGATTCACTGTATTAGCAGGCAATCAGTGTTAAGAGATTAACTGAAATGATTTCTACCTGCCACAGTTCAGGCTTCTGGATTTTGTCTGCACCGTTTGCCAACAGGCAGCTATGGTCAGTCATGTTGGAATAAGTGCCAACTATATATCATGGACCGGACCAGAGGTACAGAGGCCTGGGCTGCAATGAGACGATCAACCACTTCCGTGGCCCCACAAACTCATGGGACCTCCTTGTCAACCTCCTCCTAGCACTGTCCAAACTGGCCATCTACAACACTAGAGTAGAAGCGGGCTGCCGGGGTTTCCTGCGACTGTGGGGCCTATTTCCGATCCTCCGTCCGCTCACGCATCCTGGCAGATTTCCTTTCAGTGGCGTCCGCTGACTTCCTTGACACCTTCTAGGAGCAGTGGGCGCTGGGGTTCTCTGCTCGGTGTCCCCATTAGGTTCCCTTTGTTTAGCCCTGTGACCTCACTCCTGTCCCTGTTAAGTACGTGGGACAACTAAAGATATAATTGAGATCCTGGACCTTGTGGATCCTCCCCTTAGGCTGGGGGAGGTCCTTTAGCAGTGGGCAGGCTTCCACCCACTCACTTCCTGGATCCCAACAGGACAAGCAACCACTTCTCAAAGTTTTGTTTGAAACAGGTATTTGGAACTGTTAGGGCTATGTTATGGTTAGATCACACGCTTCTATCAGTCTGTCTCTAATCCCCCCCTGCCCGTCCCCAATTTATCAAGGGACAGATGGCTCCGTTTGTTTTTGCCCAGGAGGAGCATCCTATATTAGAAAGCATATCCCAAGATCCTGCCTGTTTTTCTGAAGACTTCCTGGACTCAGGTGCCTTTGGCATGCCTTGGAACGCCAAGGAGGAGAAAATGCTTTTAACCACTGTGCGTTATTGGAGGAGAGCAGGGAAGGAGATTAGCAGTGGTCAGCACCCATGTTCCCAGACTAAAATGGGGAGATCTCTGTACTTCAGATGAGCCACTCAAGTTTCAAGGGAAGAAAAAGCCACCACCAACGCTCATCTGGAAGGAAGCTAGGGAAAAAAAATCAGGTCCCATTAATAAAGTCAGAAGTTCAGCACTTGGCAGGCAGAGGACACAGAGACAAACCTCTTTGGAAAATCAGCAACAGCCAATTTTACGTATTAGCCATGCTAAGAGAGGCACCAGCCATTTTCATCGCGGGTTCCCAGAGTGAGGTCCTCAGGCCCATGACAACCCAAGAAGGCCTGAAATGCAGCCTGTTGCCACCCTCTCCCTGTAATCGCCAGGTGATGGAGCTGATCTCGCAGCGGTTTTTTGCTGGTATACTTTACAAGGAAGAAGCCGCAGCGTTATCTGTTTGTAACCCACACTCCTTCTGGGTACAGTGTTCTGTCCCCTCTAGTGGCCCCGAGACCACTTAGAGAGAGAGTGAAATGAGTCTGCTCTACAGCTTTAGCTAAGAAAAGCTCGCTCATGCAATACAAGCTCATGCACTAAGCTTCAAAGGTCCCATCCTGCCCGCCAACGACCGGGGCCTGTCGGCTTTACAAGTGGGGGCTCATCTGGGAAGTCTCTGAAGCTCGGGACACGCTTCCTCGGCTCGGGGAAGTACATAACCCACACATCTCCTGGGTGTGGTGTTCTGTCCCATCTAGTGGCACTGAGACCACTTAGAGCGAGAGATAAAATGAGTCTGCTCTACAGCCTTAGCTAACAGGCAGTTGGCTTTTAACTCATGCGGTAGCAGCTCATGCTTTAAGCTCCAGAGGCCTCCGGTTCGATCCTGCCCACCAACAACCAGGGTCTGTTGGTGTTACATATTCACCGAGCAAACAAGGTGGGAGTACAAGCAGACATCACGGCTGGTTTATTTCTGCTAATGCTCAGTTAGCTCTAGTGGTCAGTGCAATGGGGAGGGGCTGCCGCTTACTATGCATTTATACAGCACCCAGCACAATGGGGTCGAGGTCTGTGTTATGCCAGTCAGATTAGACACTCACAATGGTCCTTTTTTCCTTAAAAAAAATAAACACATACTCTCCCCAACTATGAAATCTTTCCTCGAGGCACTGTTGAAATGCAGACAGATGGGAAATCTGTAATCTAGGATTCTGTTTCCTGTTCTGCCACTTCTCCGAAGCCATACATTCAGATGATAAACTCTTCGGGGAAGTGACTAATGTCCTGCACTTGTGCCGTCCCTAGCATAAAGGGCACCAGCGTGTGGCTGGTCCCTAGGCACTACCGTAACAGACATGAATAATCTCAATTTCAAGGTCCCACAGTCCCACGTCTATACAACGAAGAGAGTGATACTTAACCGCCTTTGAAAGATGCCGTGAGATCCCAGGGTGAAAGCAGAGAGCAAAGTATCATAACAGATCTGGTGCTACCTACGAGCTTCACGACTGTCCCTCTACTACACCAAGGGAGCAGATCCCCCTGCTGCAAACAGCACAAGCCTCTGTCACTTACAAGGAGAATTTCCCTCATCTGTTAGCACTATAGGGCCTTTAACAAACAAGCAGTTCTGAGTCGATCCAGTAGGGGGCAGTGATTCACAACACCAGTCAGTTCAATACACTAAATACATGGGCAAGCTGGGGCCTCAGGCTTCTGGCAAGGTGCCATAGAGGCCTCCATGGTAGCAGTGTACCTCCACCTATTTGCTAGTCTAGTCCCTTAAAATGGCCTTGTCTGCACAAGGCCTTTTTGGGATCTCTCCCGCTGTGCAGCCTTTCTGCAGGCAGCGCTGGCATTAACAGGGCTCAGGTGGCTTCTGGCATTTTTCACCATGATACAAGAGCAGAAGGATCACTGGCCCTCCACTCTAGGGCTCTCACTCTCCCAGTCTTTCCCCAAGAGCGTCTAGCGCAGACCGAGCCACGGAGCCAACAATCCCTCTAAAGTGACACACCGTGAACAATCCAGCTTCTTCCCCTGCCCCAAGCATTGCAGCCTGTTGCCAAAGTACGGCACGCTCAGCAGCAGGGCTGTCCGCCCTCTCCTCCCTGCAATCACTCCAGCCCACGTAATCATTGCCCCATTCACGAACTCCCCTCCCAGGAGTCACGCCTGGCACTTACATGCCGGATGGCCCTTTTGGGGAGGGTCACATGACGGCTCTGGTATGCATGCCAAGTTCTCTTGAGAGACAAGAAAGGTGAGGTAATATCTTTTATTGGACCAACGTCTGTTCTCTCGAGCGAAGCGAGGAGGGGTGACCTTGGAATCTTGAATCGCCTGGAGTTAATAGCACTGAAACACGGCATGTCAGAGCTACCGATTCTGTCCCCGGCATTAAAAAAAAGACACCTGACAATACCCAGCCTGCTGCAGCCACATGCACATTGTGACTCAGCTCTTTCTGGGGGTCGGTCTTCTATTCCGGGAGTAGGGTTCTCGTTTGACCTGTATTAAGTATGTACATTTTGCCGTCACAAGGCAGATGCAGAGAACACAGGGCTGTGTACGAGAGCCTTGGTTTTCGGAGCCAGGCAGCAGCTCTGAAGCTTGGCACATTGCGGCACGATCCCAGCAGGGAGAAAAGAAACTACTGATCCCCTTTGACCCACCAGGGCATCACTCAAACACACACCACTCAGGACCATGCTAGGGTGCACAGCCCCTAGCACAATGGAGCCACTCCATCTTGATTATGGCCTCTGGGCTGTAGTGTAATACAAATATTCATTACTAATAAGCGTTTACATCCAACCTCTCCCCAAGCAAAGCCGGATTCCATTCACTTGGTGGGAAGGCCCCGGGGCCGGTTCTTCACAAGCTGTTTCCCTTGCCACACATTACGTAAGGTAGATGATGGCCACGTTCTCAGGTCTGACTCAGAGACATGAAGCTCAGTTTAAGTCACATGCAGGCTGCTGCCCAGAGGTACCTGTGCCACGGCTTGTGTCCTAGACCGTGGGAAGGAGAGACTCAGGGCATTCCCCATCACACCGAGGTGTAACTCATTGACACAAACACAGCCTCAGGGAGCGTGAAGCATTTCCACATCACCTCCACATTCAGCCCCAGAGGCTCCAAAGCCAAGCTCCCCAAGGCTGCTGGCCTGCACACAGATAAAGATGCTCCAAGTCAAGCCACCAAGCATCCTTCCCTTTGGACACTGCTCACAGCCCCAGAAACCAGGCACCCCCTTCTCACAGACAGCTCCATGCACCATTCTCCATGGACACTTCCCACCCCAAGGAGCACAGATCTGACTCTGCTGTGTTCACTGTTAACCTTTTTGATCCTCAGCGGCTTTGACAGCCGTCAACATCCCGCTGGGAACCCAGACACAGGGGATGCTCAAGACCAAGCCAAGGGGCTTCCTACCCTCCCTGTGACTAGCTCAGGGCTTGCCTACACCATTGGTTGCACTGGTTTAAGTTAAAGACCTTTAGAAAAGAAAAAGCCCAAACTGGTGCCCACCTCTTGTGCAGGCACACTTAATCCAGATTAACGCTTGCCTCAGTAAATTAGCAAATTATGTTAAACCCAAGGATTAAATCAGTTTAGGTGTGTCTACATTAGGGGCCTGTATGGATTTAAGTACATCATCTGAATTCCACAGTGCAACTTATCTAGTTTGGCCCAGACATTAGAACTCTAATTCTGGACCGGCACTCAGATGCTCTACATAGCCTGATGTCACAGTGCCTTAGGACTAGTTTCTAGGTTACCATAGTATGCATACTCTCCCTGGCATGTTCTCTTCCTTTGTGAGCCCGCAAGCACTCAGGAGCTGGGGTGGGGGTGGAAGAAGACATGGAAGAGGTTTGTACAACAGAGCAGGGGGGCAGGAGCAGGAAACAGGGATACACAGAAGACACCACCATTGCGCCCATGGCAAGCCTGTTTCTCCACAGGATTTGCACGGAGAGGGATGTTCTCCCTGCATCTCGCTTACCAGTTAGACATCCCTCCTACAGTGGCTTTGAATGCCATTAAGAAACAGACATGAACACAGTCCCTGGGGCTCACAGCTTAATGGAACAGGAAGTTTTCAACTGTATTTCTCTTCCGTTTCCAGCTTTAGCACTGAGGAAATGGTCATCCCCACAGGCTTGGAGACTGAGGCCTGGTTATCCACAAGTCAGGAACAGCATGTGGAAATTAATCTTCCCCCGGCACATGCTACCTACTCCTCTGCTAGAGGGTAGCAACCCCACCCTGGACAGTTCAGAGTTCAGTCCCCACAGCTGATTGAGCTCCTACCCTCTCTGTCAAGACTGCACATGAGGGGACTACTGAACAGTGGTGACAGACAGCTTTCCTCTAGGGGAGATCTTGGGAGCTTGTGCCTTGAAGGCCTGAGCTCACCAGACAGAGAGTCTGGGCAGGATACTCTGAACCTCTTGTTATACATAGCCCATTGGAACCAGACACCCGATAAAAGTGTTTTTTGCAAGGGCGTTAGTTTAAGCACTTAAGTAACACTGAACACCATGCTAGGAACTGGGCTGAGAACCACCAAGCCAGTTCACAGACAGGCCAAAGAGAGACAGTAAGGCACCAGCTTCTCTGGTCACCACTGGTTGACAGGCCATTTGATACAGAGCCTGAGCCCCACAAAGTTTCATTGGGCACCTTATCCCTTTTAAATAGTTCCCTCCCTGCCCCAAGGTAGAAACCCACCATGGGCTTTGCTCTGCATTTGCACCCAGCTCGCCAACACACACATCACCGCAGGAGCTCACACCCAGGCCTGAGAGTAGCCAGCTGATGTGCTACCAGGGCCTCCATAGCAGAATCCCATAGGACCTTGCCTCTTATCGGCAGGGCACACTACTCACCTTCCACAAGCTCTTTTTGCAGCTGCAGGAGGGCAAAGGGGAGCCTCCTGGGCCTTTTTATCCTTATGGCAACTCTTGGACCACCACAGCATCAGTACCTGCCGTGAGGAGAGCTGAGCTTCTCCTACTGGGATCAAGCAATTAGACTAGAACAGTCCATACAGAAAGAACAGCAAGTCCCCTAGAATCCAACAGCCCAGTGTCTCTGGGGTCTCATAGATTAAACAGCCCAGTCCATATAAACACTGAGGAGTCCTTTAGTCTGGGGAGTTAAAGTAAGAGGCAGAATGTTTCCTTGAGACAGGCACACAACAACAACTTCTCCCTCTCACAGAGTGCTGAGATAATTACCCCATTCACTACACCTGGCCCAGGCCAGCTACCTGCACTTATTGCCTGCAGCTGTGGGCCTCCCCACTTCTCAGGGAGGCATTGTGAACCCTCTCCCTGCTGGCCCCTGGAAGCATCTGTAACCCTCTTCCTGCTTGCCCACTGTTGCACCTTGTCAGAGCTGTAAAGGAGCGTGTGTGTTCCGGGGCTAGTGAACCCCTTCTTCGCTGCATAAGGGAGAAGGATGGGACAGGGAGGCCTTGGATGCTCATAGAATAGTATCATATGATAAAATTAATCAGTGCTCTGCCCCTGCCTAGGAATGCCTTTGTCTTTATTTGTGTCATAAGAATACAGCAATGTACAGAAATGTCACCCAGCACCTCAGAGCACTTTGCAAATATTATTAGATTAAGACTCAACCTTCTCCTGCTCTCCCAACCACTTGGAGGTAGGTAAGTATCCTTACCTCCCTGACGACGCAATAATCCTCAGACACTGTGATGATGGGGGTGCTAGAAATACATAGATTGATATTTACAAGTAGGCATTGATATTTAAAAGTAGCAAAGAGAAGCTATTGGGCTTGCCCAAGGTCACAAAGCAAATCAATGGCCAAGCAAGGAACAGAACCCCAGAGACCTGACTCCTACCTGAACACTGACTCCCAGTTCCTCCTACTCTAGTCCCTAGACCTCACTCCCCTGCTCAACAAAGAGCCCCCTCCCAAGCTGTGAATAGAACCCAGGAGTCCTCACTAGCAGTCCTGCCTGCTCTATCCACTAGCACACTCTCCTGTCCCCACCATGGGAAGTCCTGATTCCTGCTCTCCCCTGGTTCTAATCCACCGGACCCCACTCTTCTCTGAGAGCTGGGAAAGGAACTCAGGAGGCCTGACTCCCAATTCCCTGCTCTAGCCATTCAATCTCTGTTGCTTCAGATGCACTTGGAAGGGGAGAAAATGGGAATTTAAGCACGAATCCCCTGGAAGAAAATCAATGATCGTGATCTGCCCAAAAATGCAACACTAGGAGGGATGGAACGTGTCACACTGCAAAAGAGAGCCCAGTCAGACAGCCATGTTTGCTTCAGTTCTGCACGCTTGCTGTTAGCCCCAGGAGGGAGATCCCCTCTGAGCACCCTGAGAATTGTCCAACTCAGCCTCCGCAAACTGCTTGGCATCAGCCCTGCCCCCAACTCCAGCCACTGTGCTGGAGTCAGGTCTCTGTTACTCCAAATGCACTTGTCCACAGCCCCCTTCCCTGCGTGTTTAGTTTCAGCCTACAGAGCTCTGGCTCTGAAGGGGATTTCAAGGTGACTCCGGTTTTTACAGGGAGTCTCCTACCACTTCCCGCTTTTCATTACAAAGGGCTGCTGCCTCACCGGAACCACGAGCCCTGCAACTGAACAAGGGGTCATAACGGGTAAACCACAAGGGTGGAAAATCAAAGGGGAAACAAAGAAAACCCCCAAATGCTGTTCTCTTGCAGGAAGCCAGGATCCCAACGCCCTGCGTCAGAACCGGTGACTGAGTGAGATTTCCACTCAGTCTGAGTCACCGGAGAATTCAAACTGCCAGAGATTGCTCTGGAATACAACACAACTGTTGGCCTTGTTATACTCACCGGGGTAGGTCCAGTGGGTGGGTGATGGGTAGCCGTGGTCCTCCTCGCCCCTGCTCCCATGCCCGAGCACTGAAAAACAGAGACCAAGGAGTAATAACGCTTAGCACCGAGATGCAGTATGCCAACGCCAAACGTTCAAAATTCATGAGTCAGACTCGCCAAAAATCATGGATTGGCCTTACAATCGTGAGATGCCATAAAAATACTAGATTTGGGGTTCTTTGTGTTTGCCTTCTGCTTTTTGAGCCTTTAGGGCGCACTGGGGTCCCATTTTGAAGCTTTCTCCACAGCCACAAGGGCTAGCAACTTACTTTTCCTTTAAGGATGAAGACGAACATCATCACATCTCCTCTTGACTCCAGGAGCTGGGGCTTGAAGGAATGCAATCATTGTCAGGAGACTGATGACAGAATCATGAGAACTGTGGGGGAGAGAAACCTTGGCGCTCACCAGACTGATGAGATTTGGGATGGGGATTGACAGCTGGCAGATCCCAAAGCTTGTAGTCAGGCAGAGCACCCCTAGGCTTCGGTGGATTAAGAATCGGAGCCATTAGGCTGCTTGCAGGAACTGGAGGTGAGTTCACTGAGGGTGAGGCAGGGCTTGTTTCTGGGGCTGGCTAGTTTGCAGAGGATAGAGCTGGCCCACAGGCTGGGATTGGGCGGTTTGCAAGGGCTGCAGTGGGCACAGGGGCTGAGGTCAGGCCATTTGCAAAGGCAGGGGCTGAGGACAGGCAGGCTGGAGTGACTGAAGCTGGGGCACTGGGCGGAGGGCAGGTAATTTGAATGGGCAGGAGTCGGCACAGGGGCTGTAGCTGGGGCCTCAGGGCTGATGCCAAACGGTTTGCAGAGGCCGAGGTTAGACGATCTGCAGGGTGCTCAGAGGAGAGCTCCCTTCTGGAGCTAGCGGCAAGCGTGCAGACAGTGCAGGACTGAAGCAAACATGGCTGTGTGACTGGGCTCTCTCTTGCAGTACAACACCTCCCACCCCTCTGATGGCTGCAGTTTTCGGCAGATCATGGTCATGGAGTTTCATGGTTAAATTCCCATCTTCTCCCCCTCAAGTGCGTTGCCACTTGGACCTGAAAAAAGCACATGGCCTCCTGTGAGAACATACCGTACCTGTGACTAAGCATCAGGTGACTGCCCAGCACACCCGGCCAGAGAGGCCCCGGGGCATGGCAGCATCTCAATTAGAAGGTGAGGTAACTTCTGCACCAGCAGAAAACAACCTGCATGTATCCAGTGGTGGCGCATTTCTGCCGGCTGCCGATTGAATCAGCGGCAACCTATGTCCTCATCTGACACCGATCATTTATGGAGCTGCCCCCATTGTACTGGTGTGACGGGCACAGACAGACCCAGGCATTGGCAAGTACATCTCTGGGTCCGACCGGCTTCTCAGTCTCTCTGTGTGCGGTCTCTGCCGGAAGCTACAGTCTAGCTGACTGTCATGGTTACTGCGAAAAAAGTAAAATATTAGAAGTGAAACTTGTCACCTAAGGCAAGGAGAGTCTCACAGTCACGACTAACGCAGTGAACACCTCAGAGCAATGGACATCCATGGAGCCAGCGTCATATACTGTCAGGACCAGGTACCAGCTTGAGGATTTACAGACAATAAAACCTCAAGAAAAGACTCTGAATGGGGGACACCCTGGGGTAAGAAACAATAGTGTGTAACTGTGGAAATGAAGAGAAGAGGACCCAAGATTTTATTCATTACACAGGAGAGACTCTGCCAGCCAGGGCGTCTCATGAAAGGCAGATCCCTGCTCTCTGGGCTGGACAAGCTCTGTAAGGACTGACCATTGGGTGAGAAATGCCTTATTAGACAGGAAAGTAACTTTTTAATAAGGATAGGTTATAGATTACATTGTATGTGTTTCTTTGACCGGTAACCTTATGTTTCCAAATCCTTACACTTGCTTTTATTTTGTAACTTAAGTGCTGATAAATAAACTTCAGGGCCTTGAACTAAGTTGTGTGTTGAACTGAAGCGAAACTAGTAAACTGGGGTGCACTGCTCCCACAGAGGCAGCAGATCTGTGTGCCTTATGGGTGTCCAGAAGGTGAGGGACTGGGCCCTCGAGAGTAGCAAAGTGGGGGTGTGCTAATTGCTAGTCTGCAGAAGAATAGAGTGGGGCTTGCAGAGCCTGTGTTGCCAGTTGCCGGTGGCTGGGGAGAGATTCCCCGGGGAGGGCACAGCAGGGTTCCTTCCTGCTGTGAGCCAGTGGTGGTGATTCACCCCAGACCTTTCGGTTAACACAAAGTGCCACAATTGGTCCTTAGAAATTTCCCATCACATTCCTGTCTTGCACTGATTTGATAACTACCCGTTCCCCATTATCTTATTATCATCTCCCGGTTCCCATTGACTCATCGGCATCTCTCTGTTCCCACTGACACCCTTCCCTTTCCATTACCTAGCCAACGGTCACCTCTCCATTCCCCTTGATTTGGGTGCATGCGAGGTGAGCACAGAACCAGAACAAGGCAGAATGTGCCATTGGGGGGGCGAGGGCTTTGGGGATAGCAGCCGCTGAACTGCAGGGAGTGCACTCTCCATGTAAGGTCTTGACAGCGTGTGTCCATTAAAGTTCCCATCGTGCTTTTTGTTAGAATATGAGTGTCCGCTGTCAGGTTGTGGCAAGGGCTGATGCCATACATTTCCCCTGTTGGATACTGTGTTCCTTTTCATTTCATGTCCTGAAAGGGATGCTTTTGAACAGCTGCCCTGTTCTGTTCCAGAGGTGGTTACCTTTCAGTTGTAGGTGAAATGAGGTGTACTTTGTAGGATCAGTCAGTAAAGTTTGTAAAGCGCTGTGGGATCCTATTGGATCTAATCTGTTCATCCATTCTGCCCTCCATACTATCCATCCAGATTATATCTACCTATCCATCCCTCTTGCATTCCCCTCTCTCTCTATCTAGAGGCAGTTGTGCCTAATGGATAGACCACTGGACTGGGATTCAGAAGACCTGGGTTCTATTGCTTGTTGACCTTGGACAAGTCACTTTGCCTCTCTGTGCCTCAGTTTCCCCATCTGTAAAATGGGGGTCACGCTACTGACCACCTTTGTAAAAGGCTTTAAGATCTACTGATAAGTGTTATGTAAAACGTAGGTATTATCATCTACCTACAGCCCTATATAAGTAGTTGCTCTCCCCCCCCCCCACAATTGTTTTTCCCCCTTTCTTTGTCCCATCCCATCCTCTGAGATGTGATCTTCAATGCAGGGAAAAAGCAGGCTGTAACCCGCTGAGCTGGATTGAACGCCTGTAAGTGGAAAATTCCTTTCTGTTGAGCGTAGATTCCGGCTCAACAGGTTTTGTTCACAGGACTTTTTTTTTTTTTTTGGTTGATTCAAAAACTCATCCCTCGGGCATTTGTTCAGATCACATGGGCAGGTGTATAAGAATGGAACTTGCCTGCTCAGGCCAGTTCATATTTCGAGGGCCTGGGAGATCCTACCAGCTGTTCCTGGGACACAGGAAGGCGGAGAGAACGTACAGCCACATGCGTTAAGGCAACAAGAACCAGCACGCAGGTAGGGGTGCCGGGCGCATTGCTTGGCTTTGAACCTTGGTTGCTGCTTTTAATGATTCTGCCTCCCTTTTTGTTGATGGTTAACCTGTATTCAAGGGGCTGAGCCTGCTCCATACTTAAATAAAAGGGAGTTCTGGGATGGAATTCAGCAGGAGTTAGGTCTTTCACTTGACTGAGCTGGGATGGGAGGGGGGAGCCTATGATGCAACTTCTGAGCACAGACTGATTCCTCGAGGGCGTGCAGAAGGGAGGTCTTTCTTTCTGGTAAAGTTACGTTCTGCATGGATAGAAGTAGAAAGAAAAGGAGTACTTGTGGCACCTTAGAGACTAACGAATTTATTTGAGCATGAGCTTTCGTGAGCTACAGCTCACTTCATCAGATGCATACCGTGGAAACTGCAGCAGACTCTGCTGCAGTTTCCACGGTATGCATCTGATGAAGTGAGCTGTAGCTCACGAAAGCTCATGCTCAAATAAATTCGTTAGTCTCTAAGGTGCCACAAGTACTCCTTTTCTTTCTGCGAATACAGACTAACACGGCTGTTACTCTGAAACCTGTCATGGATAGAAGTGCCTCTTTAAAAGTGCGTGGGGCGAAGGGACATCTAGTTGTTCATATGCCTGGGATGTGGATTCAGATGTACTGACCCGATCCTCCTCTCCCATTGACTTCCGTGAGGGCTCAGCACCTTGCAGGATAGGCCTCTTGATGAGATTTGACCTGTTTGTGTACTCAGGACCCGTATGCGCCGTGTGCAGGTTAATATGTGTGGAATACTGGCAGTACTTTTGATTAAGGGAGTTCCCTCATTTTTATCAGGACTCTAAGGGCGCTGCATAGAGAACAGGAGTCAGATACAATCACCCCTGCACAATGCAAAGGGAGCAGAGATGGACTCGGACATTACGTCCAAATGCCCCAGCTGCCGAGGAAATTCTAACCTCTCTGGAATGGGATGAACTAGACAACTGATTCTGAGAAATTCACAGTCCATCGCCAGGTTCTGTGGCTTGGTCCCAGCTCCCTAGCTGATAATAATACTCAGCACTTAGAGTCCATGGATCTCAAACTGCTTTAGAAAAGTGGCTATCATTATCCCAGTGTTACAGATGGGGAAACTGAAGCATGGACTGGGGCTGTGACTTGCTCAAAGCCACTCAGTGAGACAGGAATAGAAACCACGCATCCCAATCCTTCATTCAGTGTCTTACCCACTGGTTATGTTTCACTCAGCAGTTAAATCAGTTAAAAAAACTCAGAAGTAGCAGGGCTGTCTCAGCTCTGAGACTCCAGGAAGGATGATCTAGTGAGTAGGGCACTGGATGGGGGCTTGAGACCTGCATTTGATTCTGGTTCAGCCGCAGACTTTCTGTGTGACCCTGAGTAAGTCACTTAATCTACCCTGTGCCTCAATTTGCCAGCTGTAAAAGGGGGTGACACTTCCCTGTCTGCCAGGGATGTTGAGAGGATGAAATCCATTGATCATTTTGAGGCGCTCAGGTACTATGGTAATAAGAGCCATATAAGACAGACAGCTAGCGATGTCACCCATTGAACTTTGGAGAGAATAGGCTCTGGTCCTGCTCACTTTACCCTGGGGAGCAGGAGAAAATCTCCAGCACTATCCAGAAGGCGAGGCAGAGGTTATGTTACAAAACTGAAGCCAGTGGGCCCAGGGAAGGGTTTAGTAGCAAATGCTAAGAGGGCTCCCAGGCTTGTAGCCCAACAGGCCACTTTAAAAGATCATTTTAAAAGAAATATTTCAAATGCTTCAGGAGCTATCAAGTTGTGCAGATTATTCAATAAAAGGGGTAACCAGTTGTTTGACTGCACTCGCGGTTCGTTCTTACAAATGCTCAAGAGACCAAATAACTTAATTTAGGCAAATGTTTTGTCTAAAGAATCATAGAATATCAGGGATGGAAGGGACCTCAGGAGGTCATCTAGTTCAACCCCCTGCTCAATGCAGGACTAATCCCCAATTTTTGCCCCAGATCCCTAAATAGCCCCCTCAAGGATTGAACTCACAACCATGGGCTTAGCAGGCTAATGCTCAAACCACTGAGCTAACCCTGTACCAAAGAAAAACAGTACACTATGAAAAGAAGACATACATACCTCCTTCTGGGGAGCAAATTCTCACAGTGTGTTCTCCTTCTGCAGGAGGTGCGCTTCCAAGATATGCATTTCAGCTAGTTGTATTTATAGGATGACGTCACAAACTACAAATCTTTTGAACATCGCTAAAATCCAACCCACCAGTTCCTAAGAGTTGCTTAGCTTGTGGTCTTGTTGTGTAATTTTCTTATCTCTGATTGGACACTGCATTCCAAACCATTTGTGTGTGGAGGTACATCCCACCCTGTGCTCGGACACGCCATTCATGCATCTTGGCTTTCACAGGCTTCCTGTTTTCTAATGCCAAAGCTGACTTCAGCTTTGCAAAGTGTTGTGGGATACTTGACATGGGTGAGCAGAACTGTGCGGAGATCATAATACATTCAGTTAACATAACGTCCCTACACTTAGATATCTATATTAATACTGTGCACATAATACCTATTAATATGGCGTATACAATGCCTAACATGTATGTACTGGCTAACAATATTGGACCTGATCCTGATCTTATGGAAGTCTTTCAATTGGATTTCAATGGCCACAGAAACAGGCCAGTTTGTAGCCTATCTAGCTACAAGATATTACCGTTACCCTCATCCTCCATTGCCTCGTGTTGTTTGTTATGCTCACTTGTTGCCCCTTGTCTTGGTTTATATTATAAGCTCTTTGAGGCAGAACCATGTCTCCCTATGTGTCTCTAGTCTAGAGGGTATAGCCCTATGGCTCTGGTTTAGAATAGGCCTTATAGAACTAAAATGGTTAATTGATTATTATTAATTATTGTTATTATACATACAAAGTGCCTCCATTTTTGTGTGTGTTTGTTTATACAAAGAACAAGACATTCAACTTAACAAATGCAGAACATGTCTTAAACACCATGCATTTCCTTTTCCCTCCAAAATCCAGCCAACAGCCCTGATTCGCTTTGGCTTTTGAGGCAGAGGAGATGGTTTAACGTCCCCCTCCAACTTTTTCCCACCAGCTCTGTCACGGGATCATAGCCGTTAGAGCCAGAGAGCTTTCTGGGTATGTTTACACTGCCGTTAACACCCATGACCGGCCCATGTCAGCAGGACCTGAGTCCCAGAGCTCAGGCTCCAGCCCAAGCCTGAATGTCTACACTGCCATTCTACAGCCCGAGTCAGGGATACTGGCCAGCCGCGAGTGTTTAATTGTAGTGTGAACATATCTTCTAAGTCTGCGCCTGCCTTCTGTGGGAATTGCAGGTGCTTAGCGCCCCTGTAGCAGGGGGCAGGAGGAAAGTAGGGGGCGTTATCTGGCACATTCAGAAGCAAACTGGAAGGATTCTCTCCAGAGGCAGCTCTGCTTAGCCTGCTTCCATTTCTTCTGCACTTCTTTCCCCACAACCCTCTTGGCCTTTATTGCTATTGGAGACGGTTGCTTGGAAACAGGATCTTCATTTTTTTCCTTCTTCGTTATGTGCAGATTTAAGGCTGGGGACACAGGCCCCAACGAGAGCCCTAGAGAACGAAGCCCACGATGGGTCCACAGAGCAGGGAGTGGGGTAAGGAGCCTCACGCGCCCACCCTGGGAATTCAGTGTCCATTCAAGACTTGGCCTCAAGAAGGGGGCCGGCTAGGGTTGGTCTCGACTGGGATTTAAAGGTGCACAGCCCCTCCTCCCGCCCCCACGTCAGCCAGGAGGAGTCACTGTCCTGCTAAGTCCCTGCTGGGCGCATGAGGGAGACTGGAGCGGGCGTTGGAACAAGCAGAGGTTTCACAGAGGCAGCCACTCCGTTATCTTACTGTCAAGCCTGTAAATGAAAAAGAGAGTTCAGCGTTTCAGGCCCCAGCTCGATGGAGCCCAGGCTAGAGAGTATGAGGCAGGGCTGAGTTCTCACCCCAGGAAGACACTGACTCCCTCTGAGGCCTTATATTATTATTACTCATGCACCTGGAGGCTCCCACTGAGGTCAGCGCTTTGTACATACACACGCTCAGAGACAGCCCCCTCCCTGAAGAGCTTGCAGTCTCAATAGACAAAGCGTGGGAGGAAAGCAACATTATTATTTTTCCCTTAAACCAACGGGATTTGGCCAAGGTCCCATAGTGAGTCTGGAGAGTGGCCGTACCAGGAATAGAACCCAGAGCCCCAACCTTTCCTCTCCCCTCTCTGGGCCTCAGTTTCCCCCAGCTGTAAAAAGCAAGGAGAAGGATCATCCTATTTAGCTGCCTCACAGATGCTTTGTGCAAATTAATTCATTGCTGAGCATTTTGGAGCTGAAAAGTGTGAGGTACCCACTGGCAATATCATCCTCCTATTTTTGTGCTGCTGTCCCCAGCAATAAAAAGCCCAGGGAGAGAGAAAAGCAGAGACCACGGGGCGCGCTATTATAAGCAGAACGGTCTCCAAATAGAAAGCTTTTCACAGGTTTTTATGAGACGTCAGCAGCTCTTAATACTGCATGAAGCTGTGAATCCTGTATGAAGCAGCAGTTCAGTGGGGAGTCAGACCTGTAAATGTTTCATACCGGCAGCTGCAGCTCTCCCTGCAGGCTCCGAGTTTGTCGTGCATGCTCAGAACCAGGCTGGGGCTGGTGGCAGAACACAGCCGTAGAAGCCGCGGTTTGCATGATGCTGTATAAAGAACTGCTTCTTAACTGGTCATTGCAGACTCAAGCCTGCTCTCACATTGGCCTAGGATTTGGCCAATCCCCTTCCCGAGGGCCACGGGTTTTTGGTCTCAATGCTGGAGTAACTAGGTGGAATTCTCCGGCCTGTGTTACATAGGAGGTCAGATGATCTGTTGGTCCCTTCTGGCCTTAAACCCTAAGAATCTGACAATGGACCTATGAAATTCCGCCCCAGTGTGAATGACAGTATGAGCTACACATTGGGTGCCAGTTGGTCAGACATGGGGAAAGTGGCAAAGTCACGAAACCTGCACTGACATAGGACCATATTCAGCCCTTGACCTCAGTAGGTGCAAATTCTGCCGAATCAGGGTTAAAGCAATGACTGGGTTTGACCCTGGGCTTGCTGGGTAAGGTGTAGGATACATTAAAAAGGGACCGGCTACTTTATCTTACATCCTTCCATTAGGTGCTTTTCTTGCTACACCTCCCATCAGTGAAAAGCACACCCATTTTGCACCCCTATTAAATGACAAACTGGTGCAAATCACCTGATTTTGCCACTGACACCTGTGTCCTGACCAGCTCATGCCCTGTGCATCTTTAATACAATGGAAGAGGCCCCAAGCAAAGTCAGATCCCCACCTTGTCTCTCTAATATCTGGGGACTGACATGGCTACAGCTACACTGCATGCCATCCAGAGCTGGTACCGTATGAATGGCATTACTTTGGAGATACAATGGAAGACCGATGGCTGGACGATAGCTTTCAATGACTGCCTGGCCGAGGGGACTTTCCACCATCCTCCTCCCACACCTGAGCCCACGAAAGGGTGGGGACCATGCGGGCAGCTCACCTGACTGCAACAAGAAACAAAGTGGTGTGCGAACAGACTGGAAGGACAATGCTGCTGCCGACCTACTGCAAGGGAAATTGAATCCTGGATGCTAAGGCAAGAGAGGCAGGTCGTGCTGCCAGGGTGGACTGGCATGTGAGCTTTGATCTTCCATTCTAACCTAAGGATCATAAGAACGGTCATGCTGGATCAGACCAATGGTCCATCTAGCCCAGTACCCAGTCTCCCGACAGTGGCTGGTGCCAGAGGCAATGACCAGAACAGGGTAATTAACAAGTGATCCATCCCCTGTTGTCCAGTCCCAGCTTCTGGCAGTCCTCCTTCCCGTATTCCAGCCGACCGTCTTGTTTTGAAAAGGTTCCCTTGCATTGCTGCAAACATCTGTTGCTTGTCTAGCTCCCATGAGGGTTACGTCTCCAAGCAAAAAGAAAAGGAGGACTTGTGGCACCTTACAGACTAACCAATTTATTTGAGCATGAGCTTTCGTGAGCTACAGCTCACTTCATCGGATGCATGAAGTGAGCTGTAGCTCACGAAAGCTCATGCTCAACTAAATTGGTTAGTCTCTAAGGTGCCACAAGTCCTCCTTTTCTTTTTGCGAATACAGACTATCACGGCTGTTACTCTGAAACCCGTCTCCAAGCAGGCATTCTAGCTCTGGAGGAGCCAAAGTAAGACATGGAGGAGCTGAAGCTGGGGACCCAGTGTCTGGGTAATGGGGCCAGGGGGCTCACCCCTATGAAAAGCAGAGGCCCAGAGCCTAGCGCTAAGAAGGGGACGCTACCAGAGAGACTGGGTGAAGCAGAGCATGCCCTTTGAAAGTGTGACCAAGAGCTTACAACTAAACAGACATGTCGGATCCCGAGTAGGAGAGATGAAGGATTATTACACCTCCAGACCACTGCTGCATCTGGCCCAGATATTTCCATGGGAGAGGCACCCGCTTACTGCAGGCTGTGTATTTTCGAGTCAGGTTTTCATTCCCACGAGCCCCGTGGAGCCAAGGCAGGTACATGAAAGGCAGCCAGAGCCTGTTCAGCTCTGCACATCATCAGCAGAATTGCCTATTTCCTTCCCATTGCAAAGAGTTCATCGCTGGACAATGCCTGGGGCAGAAAGAACCCAGCTGGATTTGCAGCTCTCAGGTGGAGATTGTGGCACTAACAGTTAGAGGATCATCCTTCCATTTGTAACCTGAGTCAATCAGATCTGGAACCAGAGAGTGGGAATCGATGCTGGCAGTCACTCCTCTGACAGAGTCTGATTGACCTTTTCATGAGGAGGCTTGTTTCGGGGATGTTTATAGCTTGGAGATGCTTCTGCTCTTCCAAGAGAAATGATCTTGTGCTCAGAATGGAGAATCCATAGTGATTCTAACTCCCATTCTGGGTTTCATCCTCTGCCATACCCCTGCCCCGCTGCAGCTGTGATCCAGCTAAGAAGAGCACAGGCTGTGTTAACACTTGTGTGGGAGACCTCCAAGGGAAATCTACATGACGTAGGACATGATGCTGGTGATTCAACAGGAGGTTCTTTGCTTCAGTGCCTCAGTATTAACTGAACGTTCCAGCAGGGTGTTAGCAGGTGCTGCATTTTGGATGGGACACGAAACCAAGATTGATCACTCACGTTTATTCAATAGCCCACGGCACGTTGTTGAAGAGTTGGGGTGTTAACCCAGGTGTCCTGGCCAAATCCCAGCGCTGGTGATTGCATTCCATCTACTTACCATGTCTCCCCCTGCAGTTTCAATTTGCTGCAGGATTCTTCTCTGCTGTCTGTCCCAAACTGTTAAACAGCATCGCCATATACAGTTGAAACAGCAGCTCCACTTCACCCCAGGGGTGGCTGTTTGTCAGTGACAGGTAAACTGATCATGGTGTGCAGTTTTGCATGAATCTTTGTAAGTCTAACATGCATTCACGCAGGAAGCCAGGAACGGCCGGACTAGAGCACACCAATGGTGTGTCTAATCGAGTGTGCTGTCTCTGGGATGGATCTTGCCGTGGTGGTGGGATTCCACCTTGGAGAGATGCTCTTTTACCTACTTCTGGTGAGGGGTGTGGCCTGGTGTTGCTGTTGCAGCTGTCCCAAGGGCTCCAGACTGGGAATATCTGAGAGAGGCTGAACTGTTAATTGTTAGCAGGACCAGAACTGGTACCTTTAAATGTGAACGAGTCCCAGCCCAAAGGCCCCGGGCACCTTATTGTATGAGTGGCTCTATATGCTCGGGGAGTGGCTGGGGCTATTATCCCTAGTCATCGTCCCAGCTGTAGTTGATAAGGGGGGCTCTGGCACAGTGGCACCGTCTTGCACCCAGTTGACCTCACGCCCCCCCTACCCACACTGTCATGGCACCGTTTTATCTGTGACATCAGCTCAGCCCTCCTGGTGCTCTGCAGCGCTGGCTCGACTCTCCCTCCTGTGGCACCGGTTCCATCTCCCTGGTGCCATGCTCTGCAGCCCAGCATCCCTTTCCCGCTCTCCTCATTTCACTTACGGCTGGGCTAGGCTCTGTGATTTTGCAAAGTGCTTGCTTGATACTTTTATTGCCTGCTGGGCCCGAATGGATATTAAGTCCATAAAGCCATCCATCTGAGATGCCATCTCTCTCCCCAGCCAGCCAGCTCATTAGACTATCTCAATAATGGGAGTAGACTGAATTAGCCCAGCACTGGACCAGTTCTCGTTGAAGGGGTTACTAGAGTTCATGTGAATGCTTAGCGGCTGGTGCACTGTGCAAGGGGACCGCAGGTGGCTTCTGCCAGGAGGAAAAGCAGGCAGGATTTTGCTTTGTTGTGTAACAAAATCAAACCTCTTTGTGCATTTCAAGGAATAATTTTATCCACCGTTCCCAGTAATATCCCCCGCAGGATTTGGACTTGACTGGGGTTCACGTCCTCTGATCTTTCCTTTAGATTTGGGTTCTCAAAGTAAAACGCAGCCGAAACTAGCTGAGTTTCATAGCAACCTATAAATCAACTCGGCTTTGCTAAAAACTGCTCCAGTCTCACACACAACTTGTCCCGCGTTTGCTGGAGACTCTCCCCCGGTTTACTTAATTCATGACCCAGCCTTGCTTAAAACTCAGCCTCAAGCTCCCTCCAAACAGTTTCCAAATCTCTGTGACTGAAAGTCTGGCTGGTGCAGCAGTTGCTCCTTTGTATCAGGGCTCCAGCTTGCCAGCCCTGCCCCTGATGTGTTTAGAAACTGTTGATATAGCAACTGAATAGAGAGAGGAGGAGAAAATACCTCTTGTGCTCCCTCAGTCCAGAGTTCAGACGAGGGAAACTTTAGACAAAATAAACAAGCGAGAGGGCTCATTGGTCTGCTTTGAACTCTGGTGCACTGGGTTTTGCTTAGGTCACAAACAAACGGAGTGTAATGCTCTCAGCAAAAGCTGTCCAACACATAGTGATTTGAGCGGGGGACGGGGAGCCAAGATTCCTGGGTTCTAGTCCTGGCTCAGCCACTGACTTGGGCAAGTCACTTCCTCTCTCTGAGCCTCAGTTTTCCCATCTGTAAAATGGAGATAAGACTGCCCCACCTCCTTGGAAGAAAATCAACCTTAATGAAAGTCTGTAACGTGCTTTGAGATCCTCAGATGAAAGCGTAAAACAAATGCAGTTTAGAATGATGACTGGAAATAGTGCTGGTCCCTACACATCCCCTGCTGTGGGGTTCTTAAGAACTGTGCCATGTGAAGAAATTAGGGAAGAAAGAAACGGATTTTAAGTTCAGCGTCACTGAGAATTTTCCTCCCCATTACCCGAGACTGTGCAGCAAGGTCAATGGGCAGCCCTGAGTCTTTGTCTTGCTGCGTTAGAACTGGATTTTAAAGAGCCCAGTATCCAACATGCAAGAGTGATGATCTAGGATCTCCCCGTCCAGGGGCTGCCTCTGCCCATGGGGAGGGAGGAGAGCCGGGGAGGGAGGAGTTCCAGGTCAACTCATCTCACCTGCGCCTTTTCCACCTCTCCTTTCAGAGCCTGCTGAGAAGAGAAAGCGATGGAAACCCGAGCCAAAGCCCACCATGCCGTGAAGAAGACCAGGATGGATTACAGCTCGTAAGTACCTAGCTCATTCCTGTTTTCCTCCTTAGTGGTTTGTAGCTGTTGCTAGACATTCACATGGTCAGTCCAGATTTCGTCCAGTCTTATTTTCCTAGCTGGACCCACAAGGTGCCCAAGGATTCCGCTCATTGTGTCCCGTTTAATGTACCCCCTGTCTGTATCTCCAGACGCCTTAGGGAGAAGGCCCAGCTTGTTGCTGGCAGATGGATACCCACTGGTGATTAGCTCATAGCAAGGCTTGGAGGTGGGTAGGGCAAGTTCTATGCCCTGGGAATGCAGAAAGCTGAAGGGTTCCCGGCTCCAGCCAGCCAGGATACAAGAAAGGCAAAGGCTGCTGTAAATTCAGAGGATACCCCCAAAGGAATCTGCAACACTTCACCCCCCCACCACTCCAATTTAGACGTGGTTGTTTCACAACAAAGCTCAGCACCTTTTTTAGTTTAGCCTGGCATATTGCCCAGGCACCCTAGTGCCTTAAAATCACCTGCTCCACAGGATGAATTCCCCTAACTATCGCTGAGCTCGGGTGCATATGACACCCCCTTCCTGCACGGGGGCCTGCACTTTAAGTTCTCCAGGACGATGTGTTGAGGGTCCTTCGTGCGGACTCATGGGAACGTCAGCCTGTGCAAGGCAGAGAGTGGGTCTGATTTGAGGGGAAAGAGGATGGTGCTTCCTGGGCACTCACATTAATGTTACTGCTTGGGAATGCAGCCCAGCTGGCCCGGCCGACAACCTCCTTCTGCCTCAGTGCATGGTCAGCTACCCCCCTTCCTATCAGAATAGGCAGAGAACCTGTTCCTCCAACACAGCCTGCGGCAGCTCTCTGCCCGTTTGAACTTTACCGGAAGGCACAGTTCTTCATGACCACACCCAGAGCTGACTCAGCTCAGCCTGTTGAGCGCTGACAGGGCTTTGGCAGCTAGCACCAAGCTCTCCAGAGGAAGAGGAACTGAGCTTTGCAGGACTCCCCACCAGGCCCAGGCCACAGCAGGTGAGGGATGTAGGGAGGTTGGAGGAAGAGTATTTATCAGTGACTTGAATTTCTTTGTGAAGTCACCGCACATACTGCTGGGCAGGGACTCCATGGGGCTTCTGGGTAACAGAGAATGCAGCACTGGCTCCGGGTAGAGGCCTGGGATTCTGGACAACAGAGAATGTGGGGCTGGGGCTGGGTAGGGGGCTGAAGGGTTTCTGGGTCCAAGAGATGGTCACGGTATACAAGCCTCGAGAGAGTCAATCGGTCGTGTGTGTTGCGAGAAGGGCACTTCGGGAAGCTGGTAGCAAAGCTGGCTGTTTGCCCTCTCCGCCTTCCTGACATCCTTTCATTTGCCTGTTCAGTGCCGGGGGGTGTTCATAACCCTTCCGCACACAACTCCCCAGTTTGACCTGTGGCTGCTGTGATGTCTGGACGAAAAGCTCAGTGTGTGTATTTGGGTTTGGAGCTATTTGACTGGGAGCGAGGGTGATTATAAAGCAGGGCAGATGGGAGCCTTTTGGGACAAGTTCAAGAGGCTTATATCAGAGAGAGACACTGGCACACAGAATAAACTGCATTTTAATTACAGCTGTGATAAAACAGCAGACGTGGGGGAGGGGAGGGGATGCTGCTGCTTCTGCTTTGCGTTGCATCCAGTTACTGACTCACAGCTGGAGCTCCAAGGGCAGCGTAGGCTCATGCCTGGCTGTTCTCTCTCAGCCCAGCCAGAGACCCCTTTGTCTGAGGCAGTGATGAGACTGTAAGAAGGGCTGGGGCTTCTGGTGAACTAGGCTCGTGATCAGTCTTCCAGGAAGGGACAAGCGGGAAAGAGGAAAAAGCTCACTTTCCTGCCCCATCAGCTAGGCAGTGCCTGCATTTTACATACACCCTGGCTGGATAATCATTTGGGATGGGAGAAATCCACGCGCTGAGACTCAGAGCTTCAAATGTCCATCAGAAATAGGTGGATGGATAAAGCTTTAGGCCTTCTGAACGGAAATGAACTATCTGCAGATTCTCTCTCTCTCACACACACACACACACACACCTGTCAGGGATGGTCTAGGTATACTTAATCCTGCCTCAGCATGGAAGATTAGACTAGGTGACCTCTCGAGGTCCCTCCTGGCCTTACATTTCGATGAGTCTATCCATCTGTCAGTCCGTCACCATCGGTACTCCTCTGTCCATCCATCTCTCTGTCTCTCTTTGCTTTCATACTGCTCTCTTTGTGGTATCACACCTGAGCACCTCATCATAACGATCTTAGCCCCTACTGGCCATTCACTTCCTACTCACAGGGCACTGGGGAATTATGGGCCTGACTTAACCAGCTGTACGCACTGCAGCTGTAGCCAGGGGGTGGGGAAAGGTGGATCCTCTAGAAAAGAATCTAGACCTTACATCTGGAGTGCAGCTGAGATGAGAACCCCCAATGTGCCAACGTTCCTGGACTAGTCCCTATAGCCTCTCCTGTTGGAAGACACTTCCAGAGGAATATCTGTGGACTTCTCTAGAGTCAGTACTCTGCCTCTGTTCTATACAGCACCTCCTGCTGAGGGACTGGAGTAGCTGACAACTTCTACCCCATTCCCTACAATGGTTCCTCCTTAGAGAGGCTAGGACTGGAATAACTGAATTCCCCTCCATGCGACATCCTTCCCTGTGGTGCCTTCTACTGGGAGAAGCAGGGACTGGAGTAGATATGGGCTTCCCCACAGTCAGCATTCCTGGGCCAGTCCCTGCAGCACCTCCCACTTGGCCTCCCCCATAGCGAATGCTCTGGCAACAGTCCCTGAAGTGCCCCGCGGCCAGCACCTGTAGCACCTCCTGTTGGCAGAAGCTGGGAACGGAAAAGCAGTGAGCTCATCCAGAGCTGGCATTCTTTCGCCGTTATCTGCTGGCTGGGCCTTGCCTCGCTCTTCACTCCCGCACAGCCAGTGCTCCTACGCCATTCCCGGCGGCACCTCCTGCCGGGAGAAGCTGAGACTGGAGTAGCAGCGGGAATGTGCTTGTTTGAGCTGTTTTTTTCAGTGCCAACGGTACAGCCTGGAGGTTTTGACCAAAAGCCACAATTGTGCTTTTGTCTTGCTTCAGACGGTGGGGAGTCACTCCGGAATTAAACTGATCGTAAAGCTGCCAGGAACTTTTATGCCACAATTAAGCACCTGCTACGACAGAGCAAATAAGCCAAATCATGCGGCTGGCAAGCAAGCTTTACGTGTTCCTTCCCCGTGACCCACTCGAAGACGGAAGCTAAAAGCAGCAGCTAGGCTGCTTGCAGTTTTCATTCCAGCCCAAGTGCAGGGAAATTAATAGCTTTTCCCAAGAAGTCGACAGCCTCATTGCTAGCTTCCATGGTCCCTGTGGAATACGGAGACTCACCAGGGAGAAGCATATGCCAGACTTAAAAAACAAAAGGACACCCCCCCCCCCCCCAGACAAGTACTCCAGATTCCTTCTGCTATGGAGAGAGAGATTCCTGTCTTACGAGTTAGGTGAGGAACGGCATGGGGCAGATGAGCAATGGTGCTGAGGAGAGTTGCGGGGGGGGGGGGGGCGTTCTGGCACGGTGATGTTAGGAGCTGCTGGATGTCTGTGTGACTGGACTGCAAAGGTGCGAGGTGAGGCAGATGCTGGAGCGGTGACGCTGGCTGACGCCGCATTGCATCAATGCCAGGCCTTTGAGCGGTTCTGAGGGATCGTGGCTGGCCGGATCCTAACAGGAAGGGAACAGGAGCCGGGGTTATTTTGGTTAGGCACAGGGGAGGTGGGGGGGAAAAAAGCCTTGAGAAGGACAATGAGGCATCACATGATCTGGATATGATGGGGCACAGCAGCTGGCCTGGGCTGCGGGGAAGCAAAGCTGCTTCTCATTGGTCAGGCCGCAGAGATGACGTTGAGTTTTTACTTTCTCGGCTCTGTCCTTGGATTGTGAGGCAGCCAGAGGGGGCAGCACAGAGGGGCTGGGGGGAGCTGAGCTGGGGAGAGGGACCGCAGAGATGAATCTGGGGGAGAGGCAGTGGAGAGGTGTGAGACGGGTGCAGTGGGAAGATCATGGGATGGGTGGAGCTGGGAGTGAGCAGATCCATGAGAAGGAGCCAGAGAGCTGGGTCAGCGAGAGGGGGCTACTCACCTTGTTAGGTGCTGGTGGAGCTGAGCGACCCGAGGAGCCTGTCTGTTGTAAAGATGCATAGCTTCCAGGGCCAGAAGGAACCATTAGATCAGCTAGTCTGACCTCCTGTGTAACACAGGCTGGAGAATTCCTCCTGCTACCCCTGCACTGGTCCCAGGCACAGGCAGATTTCCGCATGCTGCCTCAACCCACACCTCCAGGTAGGAAGAGAGTTCAGTCTGTGACCTGTCCCATCACTGGCATCTCTGCAGAGACGACCAGCAAGGCGGAAGAGGGCGAAGTCACACCAGCTTTTGTACCAAGCCTCCACTAAGCTGTTTTGCACAGGTCAGGTGCCAATCTCCATCACTGCTCATACCCACGCAGGCCTGGTTTGAACCAGTGACCTTGAAGTGTAAAGATCTCTATCCCAATGCAGCTCCCTTGAGCCATCCAGAAACTCCTCTGAGCCCCAACCCCACTAGTGACTGGGTGAGGGGTCTCCCTATCAGAGCTGCCCCTGTCCCGATCAATGCAGCATCCTTCACCAGAACCCTCTGGGACACTGCCAGTGGCAGTCCAGCCTGCAAAGTATACTTCTGAGGGCATTCTGCACCAAAAAATTTAAAATTCTGCACCAAAAAATGTAAAATTCTGCACACAATATTTTAAAATTCTGAAAAATTCTGCAAATTATATCTGTCAATAAATAAATGTGGAGGCTCCAGCATGGCAGTGGGGAGCAGATGCCACTGACTGCACAGAGGTAGGAGATCACCCTGCGCCCCCTCTCCCCCGGACATGGACTCGGCGGTAGAGTTGCACCCAACCCTGACACAGCGCAAGGACCAGGACTGTCCCAGAAACACCCCGGGGCCCTGCCACTCCGTGCCAAGCACAGTAGATGTAGGCAGGCAGGCTCAGCCCAGCAAGATCTAGATATGGATGAACTTAGTGTAGGAAGATCCAGGTGTGGGGTGAGAGGGTTCTGTGTGGGGCAATCTGGGTTTGGGCGGCTTGGTGGGGGGTCCGGGTGCGAGGGAGATCTGGATGAACAGGGGCTTGTTGTAGGGGGAGGGGTTCTGGGAGCAGTTGAAGGTGGCTGGAGCTCAGGGCTCAGCGGGGGGGGCCAGGTGCTGGCTTGGTGGGGTGCGGGTCTGGGTGCTGGCTTGGTGGGGTTCAGTGAGGTGAATACCAGGATGGTGACTGGGAGCAGAGAGGAGGTGATAGCGGTGGTGAAGGAGGAAGGATGGAGAGGCAGTGGGGTGGATAGAGGCAGGAGCATGGATAGATGGAGTGGGTGGGTGGTGGGGAATGCAGGGAAATGGATGGAAGAGAAGAGATGCAAGGAGTGCAGGGGGAGGGGTGCAGAGGATGGATGGAAGGGAAAAGTGCAGGGGGAGGGGTCCAGGGGATGGATAGAAGGGAAGAGGGGTAGGGGGATGGGGGGAGGGATGCAGTGGATGGAGGGATGGAAGGGAAGAGGGGTAGGGGTGGGTGCAGGGGATGGATGGATGGATGGAAGGGAAGAGGGGCAGGATCGGGTGCAGGGGATGGATGGAAGGGAAGAGGGGCAGGGAGGGGTGCAGGGGATGGATGGATGGAAGGGAAGAGGGGCAGGGGGCATGCAGGGGATGGATGGATGGAAGGGAAGAGGGGCAGGGGGCATGCAGGGGATGGATGGATGGAAGGGAAGAGGGGCAGGGGGCATGCAGGGGATGGATGGAAGGGAAGAGGGGCAGGGAGGAGTGCAGGGGATAGATGGATGGAAGGGAAGAGGGGCGGGTGCAGGGGATGGATGGATGGAAGGGAAGAGGGGCAGGGGGAGAGGTGCCGAATAGCGGGCGAGGGGTGGTAGCAGCAAAGGCAGAGGGCGGTGAACTCCCCCCAGACTCATGGGCACCTGAGCTGTCTCCCCCCCTCTTGGCTGAGCGGCCTCTGCCAGGCCCGGCCTGGCACAGGAAGTGCCCCGCTCCCCCTCTCAGCCAATGGGCAGCTGGGGGGGAGAGACAGGGGCGGGGCCTGTGGCTGGTTCTTGTTTTTGTGAATGAAACCAGGCGGTGGGCGAGCCCGGCCGGGAGCTGCAGCGCCCGCGGGCTCAGGGACAGCGCGGCCGGGAGCGGGGCGGCGGCGGGGCCACGCGCCGTGCCTTGGGGCAGCCCCAGCTGGCAGCAGGGCCCCGCCGGGCCGGTGGGCGGGCGGGCCGGAGAGAGGCGCCGGGGCCGGGGCCGGGAGGATGCTGCTGGGGAGGACGCGGCGATGGCTGTAGGCGCCGAGCAAGGGCCCGCATCCTCCCGGGGGCCGGCGCGGACCGTCGCGGGGGAGCCGCGGGGCGGCCGAGCTTAGCCCCCAGCGCCGCCCGGGGTGCCAGGATCTGAGCCGCGCGCTTCTGACCATGGACACGTCTCCCGGGGGGAGCTTCCTTCTGCCCACTGGAAATTCCCCGCTATGTGTCGGTGTAAGTAAGCGAGCTCCCCGAGCATCCTCCTACCGCCGCCCCGGGCTGAGCAGGGAAAGCGGCCGGGCCATTTAACCAGGCGCGCCCCAAAACCTTGCCTGCAGCCGCCGGGGGTTGTTGAAGGTGCCCCGCTCCGGGGAGGCTGCAACGCCAAATCCCGAGTTTCTTGCCGTGCCCCGGGTTGGATTTGCACTGACGTGGGTGCCCTTTGCCAAGGCTCTTCGGGCCGATTAGATTTCACTGCATAAGTCCAGGCAGTATAGCCAGGCTCGCCTTTTAGTTCTGGTTCCTCCCCGTTCCTAAAATCGTTGCAATATAGAGGCGTTTGGTGACTCTGTGGGGTGGGGTGTGTTTGTGCAGAAGCTTTGCATTTTATTATTGCTTTTTTATATATACTATATTTACAGTTTAGTTGTGCTTGATTTGCAAAAGCCTTGCAAACATGTTTGTGTTTTGTTTCCGCTTGGTTTGCACTGTGCCCTCTGTTTAGATTTGCATTTCCTTCGGCATCGCAATTATCAGGACTACTACCAATAATATTGTGCAAGGCCTTAGCCTACAAGATTCTTGGCACCTAGTTTCTCTTTTTTTCCACTGGATGCCTCCGATGAAGTGAGCTATAGCTCACGAAAGCTTATGCTCAGATAAATTGGTTAGTCTCTAAGGTGCCACAAGTCCTCCTTTAGTTTCTCTTCTGATCATCTTTTGTTGGAGATGCTCTGATTTCACCTGCCCGCCCTTTCCAGTGGCTCAGCAGGTTCCCAGTTGGTGCTGCATTCATGAGACCATTCTATTTTTGTTGCATTCCTTCTGTTTAACAGGATTTGTGTGTGTGTGTGTGGGCGCGGGCCTGCCTCTTTATGTTGCAAGATGCTGGGATGGAGGATTTTTAGCCTGAGAGTTGCTAGGAAACACTCTGGGCTCCCTGGGGTGATTCTTTAGTTTCCTTGGTAACCAGAGACTGGGGCTGCCGAAAATGAACAAATCTCGGTTCTCCTGGGGAGGTAAAGGGGGTAGATTCGGTGCCTTGGGAGGGGGATCCAGAGAAGGGCTAAGGGGGAACGGTGAAGGTTTGGATCAGGGAGCCGTACTTATGGGGTGCATTGCAGTCAGGGAATAAGGGGTTGCATTGGAGATGGGGCAGAGAGAGGAGCCCATCGTGGGGAAGTGGAATGGCTGAGAGAGGGTTTATGGGGTGATTTAGGGTTTCAGGGTGGCTCAGGAGAGGGAACGAAGCAGATGCAAGGGGAAAGACGAGAAGGATTGAGATGGGGTTATTACTGGGGGCATATGGAGGGGAAGCCTCTGGCACAACCTCAGGGCCTGATCCGTCTCATTCCATTTACCTCAGTGGGAGTTGGGTCGGTTCCTGGCGTGGACACGGAAGAGGGGAATGAGGAGATGGGACGTTGGATTGTAGGAGGTAGATGTAACAGCGATAATCAAATGTGTCTCTGGCAGAGTGAAATGTCACATGGGCACTGATTTGCCACACACACACACACACACCAGTTGCTGTGGCAGAAGTTTCACATTTCCTTCATTTTGTGCCATCCTTTTCCTCTCCTGTCTCCTGCATTTCTTTGCATGGATGCTGAAGCCTGCTCTTGCTGGCATTCTGTTTTTTAACTCCCTACATTTCTACCATGGGGGCCTGAGTTAAAAACTAACCTGTGCTTAGACAAATGGGCTCCGAACTTACTGCACAGGGGTTAATGCCAAGACATATGCCACTGAACCAAAGCCCGCCAGGCGATCCCGAGGCGCACAGCGTCCACCTTCCAAATGGACCCCATGTCACCCAAAATTCTGGCTCTGCTCTGCAATTTGCTTCTTGTTTTAACTGATGGGCACTTTGGGGGCACTGGGAAGAACATGTTGTAGTTATACGTTTCAGAGGCCTTCCGAAGAGCTTACTACGCCCACTTCTCTCCTCTTCTAGGGCTGAACTGTGGAGGGGGCTAGGAGGAGCATGGGGCTTGGGCAGAGAAGTGGGAGTCCTCGGGCAGGATTCCTTATGGCTGCTTTAAAAAAATTCTGTTTGTCTGATGTCTTTGCCTTGTGCCCATCACCACAGTATCTGAGCACCTACCTAAAGCTCCTTTTCTTTCCTGGCATTGCAGTTAGCAGAGGTCTTCTTCAGCAGGATATGAGCACCTCAGTTAAAATAATCTTTGTCCTGGGACATGCTGGTTTCCCCGTCAGCTCAGGAGCTGGCCTGATGCGTTGTCTTTGAACCCACAAAACCTGGGGCCTGATCCTGCTAGGTGCTGAGCCCCTGCAAGTGAAGAGTGCTCAGCGTCTGCCAGAATGGGGCTCCTAAGGAGCTGGGCAGGGATGGTATCATTGGAAAGTCCCTTTAGTACTTTTAGCTTCGGCTACGGAGAGCTGCATTCACATCCCTTTCTGCAGCTCTCCGTTGCTATCGTTACCTTGGTATTAGCTCTGCGTGCCTGTGGGCTGGAGTAGGCACACAGCACCTCAGAAGACCTTTGCCTAGAGGTAACGCTGCTCAAGAGAGAGTTCAAAGCTGGGCAACTTGGGTTTGCGGTTACAAAGAGAAACTCTTTTCCCCTCTTTCCTCCACACGGTAGCCTTGCAAATCCCTGGTTTAAGCTGCCATGAGTTAATTCTGTTTGCTGCAGACGCCTGCTCGCTACATGTCCAGAGCTCGGCGCTGGCAAAGCATGGCCGCGTGTGCCTAGGGCTGCTGAGAGCTGGCTCGGAGCCTCGGCCTCGCCGTGCCCAGTTACAACTCCAACAGCGCAAACATCCTCCCAGCGGGGTGGGAGGGTGTGTGTGTGTAGACATCTGCTGGGTGGGGGAGAGAGGGAGGATGTGTTTGCTCAGGTGGATCTGGAAGCTTCCCAACGCTGGGAAGGGAGGAACAGGGGAAAAAAATCTCTCTCACATGACCAAGCATGAGCCTGGGCTGGGAGGGAGGAGAGTCCAAGCAAACAGACAGGGCATGTGTCTTATCAGAGGCAGAGCAGTGCATGCTTCCAGGAACCCATTACACTGTAAAGGGAATTTGCCTGGAGTGCACATTGAGAAGGGGTAGGGAACTGCCTTCACTCCGTTCCCCTTCCAAGGGCTGTTTGTTGTTCTCTGCTCAGAGCTGCTTTGGGTGGCCTGGTCCCCGCTGGGCTCTCATTGGGAGAGCGGGGGAAACAGCCGGCCAAGGTCTCTGCAGATCAGGGTGGCTGGGGCCGTCAGGGGTGTGAGGAAGGGGGAGAAGCTCATGAGGACCCCGGACGAGATTCCCTGCTAGGAGAAATGACTCCGAGCGTGTGACAGACGGAGCGACTCGGACGGCCTGGCAGCTGCCTCCTCCGTGGGAAGGTTCTCTGGGAGGGGCACAGACCATGCGGGAGTCCCTTTAAATCGGGCCTTGTGAGTAAGGCAGGAGCGGAGGCGAAGCTGGAGGGTGCCCACTCTCCGGTGTATTCCCAGGCACTGTCCCTTGCCCAAGAAACCAGTGCTGTTTCCCAGATCCCCCCTGCCCTGGCTCTGAGCACCTGCAGGGGGTGTTGCAAATCCCAGGGTCCCAGCCCGCTGCTCAGTGGCAGCAGAGGCTGAAGTGGGTGTAAGTTTCATTCTCTTTCCGCAGGTGCAAGTTTCCCTAGGTTGGGTGCTCCCAGGAGATCCCAGCCCCGGGCCTCGCCCTAGGTGCTGGCCAGGTCCTAGGTCTCAGTCAACGGTGCTTGTTAATTGGCTGTCTCCCCTGGGGTTTACCATTGCTCTGCCTGGGAAATCTTTTCCCACTGGGATAAGTAGGATGGCTGCCTCCTGCCTGCAGAGTTTGGGTGGGGGTGGCTGGCCACTCTGGGGGAAGAGAGGACCCCCTTCCACTTGGCCAGCTGAGGGCTCTCTGTGGAGAGTGGGGGGTCCACCCTACTGTGGCCCATTGGCTCTCTGGAAGGGAGCCCCCCATGTGTGCCCAGTGGCTCTGTGGGAAGAGTCCCATGTTGATCATGTGGACCCAGTTGCTCTCTGGGATAGCAGGACCTCTCTCCCGCGGATTAGTCCAAGGGCTTTCTTGGGAGCAGAGGAGGCAGAGGCTGGCCTGGTGTGGCACCCAGAGCTGCCTTGCAAACAGGTCTGGAGCACTGATCCAGCGTTTCCGCTGGCCCCTCGCCCTTGCTTTCTCCCCAGGTCCCAATTAATGGATTCTGACATGGATTATGAGAGGCCAAACGTAGAAACCATCAAGTGTGTCGTGGTTGGGGACAACGCGGTGGGCAAGACCCGTCTCATTTGTGCCCGCGCCTGCAATGCCACGCTGACCCAGTACCAGCTTCTCGCCACCCACGTACCCACGGTCTGGGCCATTGACCAGTATCGTGTTTGCCAGGAGGTGAGTGACGTCTGCTTCGCGGGCGGGACTGGTGCCGATGGGGCTGGGGGGACTGTAGCTGTCACAGGACACCCCTCTCTTGGAGCATGGTGCAGATGGGTTGTCCAACAGGGCACGCACGATCATGATTGCAGTCCACCCTCCCAAGCCAAGTAGAGGCTCAGAGCAGGGAATTCTTCCCCTGCCTGGGGTCAGCAGTGTCATTAACTCCCCTTTAATGTCCTACGTCCAGGGGGAGAAGGGAGCTAGCTAATTCCATCCCCTGCCCCTTCCCCTCTGCAACCTTACTTAGAAGGTGGCTGACCTTTTCTGTTCCCTCAGGTGCTGGAGCGCTCCCGAGATGTGGTGGATGATGTTAGTGTGTCCTTGCGACTCTGGGATACCTTTGGGGACCACCACAAAGATAGACGCTTCGCTTACGGAAGGTAGGGTGACAAACTGGTCTTTCCTGCGGGCCTAGGAACTAGAAGGAGAAAAAGCATGAAAGGGCAGGTGCATTGCCCCGGGGGGGGGGGGGGTGAGTGGAGGGGGAGGGCTGGCTTCCATGCCAGGAATGTGCATTGCTGTTCTGGGGGGCTGCTCCCATGTTGGGGAGTGTGCATTGTACCGGGGGGGGGGGTAGAGGAGGGTTGGCTCCCATGTGAGGGAGTGTGCATTGCATCCTAGCCAGGAGGAGAGCTGGCTTCCATGCAGGGATATGTGCATTGCACCCCTGAGGGAGGGGAGGCTGGTTCCTGTGCGGGGATGTGTGCATTGCACCATGAACGGGGACAGAGGGCTCACTTCCATACAGGGAGTGTGCATTGCACTTGCGAGGGGGAGACTGGCTCCCCTTCTAGCCTTAGGTAAGTCGAGGGTGCAAATGGTACAAGTCACTAATGGTTCACATTGTATTGAGTTTGAGGTTGGTGAAACACACCCACGGAGTTTATTTAATACAGACATCTATCCCTGAAATCACAGAAAAATTAAATAAAGCAAGATAAATATAACAACCCTCTTCTCCTACCTCATCATGCATACTTATAGCCTTAGGCTCGCACAAAATAAAGCAGTCTCCAAATGTTGACATACATACAACGTTATGGAGACTGGTACCAGCAAAAATAGAAGAAAAAGCAAGGGGAGGTCCCCACAAGACAACTTGTTCATACTCAGGCTTCCGCCATGGTCATCCCTGATGTCCCAGGTGGGGCTTGGTCTGATCATCTTTTATACACATTTTCCTGTTCCATCCACATGTGTCCGGGACCGTATTTGATCAGGTTTCAGCCCCTGCCCATGAGTGATATTCTGGCTAGGCACAATTCAACTTCCCACAGGTAATACCTCGGTTACATCAATTATTGTCCCAATGTGGTTTTTCCATGGTTACATATACCCCAAAACCCCCTAGAAATCCATTACTTCAGCCTTCTGTGATGTACTTTTCAGCACAAGCTACATATTGCAAGATGTTGCTAAATCTTCTAACCTTACATTAAGCAGTCTTGCTAACTCCTTTGCTAGACTATCAAAACTAGTAACAGGCCCACAATGCCACAGCTTATGGCCAAGCCTGCCTTAGTGGTTATCCGGATTCTTATGTTTCTCTACTTGCATGTTTTGCATAGCTACTGTTTCACTATTTTAAAGCATTTTAAAGCACAGAATATATAATTTAATCTTGCACCCTAAACTCAGGTCTGGATTTACAGGTCAACACCATGCAGGGAACCGGCGTTTCCTCCTGGTGCTGACCCCTTGTGCAGGGAGTTTGCCTTGCACTTATGCACCTGTGCAGGGTAGGTGCATATGCTCCCATGCTTGAATCCTGTATGGGATGAGTGCATGGCCCCTGGGGGACAAAATCGTAATGGAACCCTGTCTCTTCTCCACTCTCAGGTCTGATGTCGTGGTTTTATGCTTCTCCATTGCTAACCCGAACTCCCTGCACCATGTTAAGACCATGTGGTACCCAGAGATCAAGCACTTCTGCCCCCGAGCACCTGTCATCCTGGTGGGCTGCCAGCTTGACCTTCGCTATGCTGACCTGGAAGCAGTCAATCGAGCCAGACGACCCTTGGCCAGGTAGAGATTGGGATAAAGCAGCATACAGGATGTGAGGAATGTCAGGGTAAGCCCCAGGGGACACATATTGCTTACCAGGGAGCGGACGACCGCTTGCAGAGAGGCGAGGCAGCAACTCCCTCCAGATGGACCCATGCTGTGAAATCGGCAATACAGAGCAATTCTCTTTTGGGCATGTCTGTGGAAGAGGAACAGAGAGGGAGAAGGGAGGGAAAGAATAGAGGATAGCGAGGAGGGGAGAAAAATAAGACGAAGAGAGAGCCAAGATGGCACTGGTTGACCCCTGGGTATGATGTTCCTGGCCCCAGGCAGCCTGATCGGCCCGAGGGAGTTCTGTGTCTGCCACTGCACAGGGCCTTACGCTCCCCTATGTTGTACCTCTGCGCAGTCCCCTTGCTATGTGTTTCAAGGTCGCTGGGTCTCTGAGCAGCTCTTACTGTTGTTCCCCACCCTTCTCTGTTCCAGGCCAATCAAACCCAATGAGATTCTGCCACCAGAGAAGGGGAGGGAGGTGGCCAAGGAGCTGGGCATCCCCTATTACGAGACCAGCGTGGTAGCCCAATTCGGCATCAAGGATGTCTTTGACAACGCCATTCGGGCAGCCCTCATCTCCCGCCGGCACCTGCAGTTCTGGAAGTCCCACCTCCGCAACGTCCAGAGGCCGCTGCTCCAGGCCCCTTTCCTGCCTCCCAAGCCACCCCCACCCATCATCCTGGTCCCAGACCCCCCTTCCAACAATGAGGAGCACCCAGCCCACCTGCTGGAGGACCCACTGTGTGCAGATGTCATCCTAGTGCTGCAAGAGAGGATCAAAATCTACGCCCACAAGATCTACCTCTCCACCTCTTCCTCCAAGTTCTACGACCTGTTTCTGATGGACCTGAGTGAGGGGGACCAGCAGGGTGCGGCTGGGGGCAGTTCCGGGGCCACCGCCGCTGCCGAGCGGATGCTGCACCAGGAGGAGAGGCACCACGGGCGTGACTTCCTCCTCCGAGCCGCCAGCTTCGACATCTGCGAAAGCACCGAGGAGTTCAGCTCCAGCCAGCATCCACCGTGCCTTAGAGCCTCCACCAGCGACGGGATCCTACGAGGCAACAGCTACGAGAAAGGGCAGCGCGGGCTGAGGCGGGGGAGGATCCTGTCCTCCTGGAGCCGTGCCTTCGTCAGCATCCAGGAGGAGATGGCAGACGACCCCCTGACCTACAAGTCCCGGCTCATGGTGGTGGTGAAGATGGACCCTTCCATCCAGCCGGGGCCCTTCCGGGCGGTGCTCAAGTACTTGTACACGGGGGAGCTGGACGAGAACGAGCGGGACCTCATGCACATTGCCCACATCGCTGAGCTGCTGGAGGTCTTCGACCTCAGGATGATGGTAGCCAACATCCTGAACAACGAAGCTTTCATGAACCAGGAGATCACCAAAGCCTTTCATGTCAGGAGGACCAACCGTGTGAAGGAGTGCCTGGCCAAGGGGACTTTCTCTGGTACGGCCCAGGGGGTTCCCTGTTGGAGCGATAGCTGTGGGGGACTCGACTGCTCAGGTGGTGGGGGTTTGCTCACCAGTGAGGAGGAGCCGGGGGCTCTGGGGACTGGGTGTGGGGAGCCTTTATCACCTCCCTCTGGGCCTGGACGTGACACAGGGAGCCTTTCTGAGTCTGGTCTGGGTCAGTTGTGACTGAGAGTTGACACCATCTGATGGCTATTAGATGGCCCGTGAGTGAGAAGGTGCATCTCAATCCAATTCCTGGACAGGCATCTGTATCTCAGCTGCCACTCTTGGGATCCCTTGTTTGCAGTCTCAGGAAAGGAACCCAAGGACTGAGTGGGCCGTGGAGGCCGAACTCTGAGGCTTAGCCGTGCTCCCGCCAGAAAAGGGCTGAGGCACGTTAATGGGGCAGCTTCCGGCACTGCTGCCCAGGATGTCAATGTGCTACCAATATACAGGCTGTCCAGCCCAGCCTTTCCCCACGGCTTCTGGAGAGCTTCCAGTGCAGGTTTTATGTAATTGTGACGTCATAGTTTCTTTCTCCCAGAAAGCCCTAGCTCTAGCATCTGGTGTCCTGCAAAATTTCTGCCCTCCAGCCAGTTTTCCAGCTCCGGTTATTTAAACAAGAGCAGCTCGAGCAACTTAGTTTCCACTTGTTCTGGATTATGTAGAATTGTCCCCTTTCATGATGGGAAACCCACCATTTATGGGACATGCCTGGTCCCTGAGACCCCTTCCAGGGCTTCTGAAACCACATCCCGGTAGGACATTGCCATGATATTCCAGTGCCATGTCATCACGCTTTGTCGTGACATCATGGTACGATGTTATGACATCTTGACGTAAACGTCCCAGCATCACCCTGGCTGAATTTGTTCCATTCAGACAAACCCCAAGGTCACATAAGTAGCCAGTAGCTCCTCTGAATTAGAACTCGGGTTCCAGGGGATCCGGGGAAGACAGCGAGGTCCTGGGGATAGGGAATCAAGAAAGGTGGCTTCTTCCACTCTCAGGTCTGCCAAGGATTGGTTTGCAGGCGTTTATCCTTTTGTGCCTTTGTTTCCCCATCTGTAAAATGGGAGTCGTGTTACCTGTGTAGAGCACGCTCAGAGCTGTGTCTGAAAGGCCCTGTCTAGGTGGTATGTGTTCTGCCGGGCTTTGTTCCAAGCCCTCCCGCAGGATGCTCACAAGCAGGCAACTGGAGATAGGAAAACCTTGTAGAGCGTCGTGTCCAGAGACTTGGCTTCTCCTGGATTGTTCCCTGGGGCGACTGCCTCTTCTGGGCCTGCGGGTTCGGCCTCAAAGTTATATCCTTGCTGGGTTTCTTGTAGGGAGGGGCAGAGACGCTGAGGCTGCTACACACATGGGGGGCGGTTGACAGGCTGCGAGCTCCTTCCTTGATGGACGCCCCTTTGCTTGGTTGCAGATGTCACCTTCATCCTGGACGACGGTGCTATCAGTGCCCACAGGCCCTTGCTCATCTCCAGCTGCGACTGGATGGCTGCTATGTTCGGGGGTCCGTTTGTGGAGAGCTCCACTCAAGAGGTGAGGAGGGCAGCAGCAAACGCCGTGGCAGGGTTGGGATTTGCCTTCTCTTGCTCTCCCTCCCTGCAGCCCCGCCCGGTGCTGCCGAGAGTCCTAGAGAAGGGAACGCAGCCTGCTCCATGCAGCACCCGAACAGCGGTTCTGATGAGTAGGCACTTCCGCTCCCTGCATCGCTGTCGTGGCATCCCAGTGGCCCAGAGCAACAGCATTAAGGAGGGAAAGAGAGAGACTGAAAAAAGCCTAAGTGCCTTTTGCACTGACTCAGTGCTTTCCCTCTCTCTAGCCAGGGCCCATGGGGCAGAAAGGGAGGGAAGCCAAGATTTCACAGCAAGCAGTGACTGGCTGGGGTCAAAGGGAAAAGTCCACTCAGCAGATCCTGTAGGTTCCACGGAGCAGGAGGAGACCGGGCAGGGGAAAAGGGACATTTGGGAGGGCAAAGGGGAGTTCCAGAGGCAGATCTCTCCATTACACACAAGCCCCTCTGTGCCACTCGGACAGCATAAAGTAGCCTTGACGTGAGTGGGAATGGTCCCCCGAGATCCCCCTTGCACAGCTTGAGAACTCACGGAAGGACTCTGTTCCCAGTGTAGTGGGTGGCCGGAGCGCCGTGCACTGTGGCTGTTCTCTGCTCCCCAGGGCCCATAGGGGGTGAATATGTTCTAGCAGCCTTGGGGCCGTTCTGACTTACACATGGGGCCAGGCAGGGCCCCGGAACAGCTGGAGAATACAGGAAGTGCAAAGGGGGCTGAAAGTCCGTCCTCCCTCTCCCTCCCTCAGCACAGGAAGGGGGTAAATGAGAATCAGGCTCAAGCACTTTTCGGGGCCATTGCCCATGCTGTGCACGGCCTGATTGAGAACGAGAAGTCTGAAGAGACAAAGAAAAGCTCAGACAAAGGGGTGGGGGTGCAGTCAGACAAGGGGTCGGTCAGAAAAAGGTGCCGGCAGACAGACAGACAGGGACGGTTCAGGGGATGGTGCAGGGAGCATTTGTGCCAGGGCAGCTTACCCTGCTTGGCCACGGACAGCTGAAATCCCCAGCGCGGACAAGGAGGCGTGGGTGCAGCCAGGCCACAGAAAGACCAAGCAGGTGCGATTGAACCAGATGGATTCCTGCTGCGTGGGGGCTGGGGAGAGGCAGCGCGTGCATCCCCAAGCACTGGGAGCGTGGGGCAGGGTACAGAGCCTGCCCGCCCTGTGGAAGGTAACCCTGTCTGTGTCCACACCCCTCCTGCACAGGTGGTGTTCCCTTACACCAGTAAGAGCTGCATGCGGGCTGTTCTCGAGTACCTGTACACCGGCCAGTTCAGCTCGAGCCCGGACCTCGACGACATGAAACTCATCATCCTGGCCAATCGGCTGTGTCTGCCGCACCTGGTGGCTCTCACAGGTAACTTGGGGGGGATGTGAGAAGGGCCTGTGTCAGGCAGCACCCAGGGCAAGCCAGGCTTTGTCACCCACAACCACATCCTGAATCAGGGGAAGGGGGGTTCTGTGACCCTAGCTTACAGCTAGAAATGAATCTGAATGATCAGGGACTGGGGGGTGGGGGTGGGGGGCTGCTGGGGTCACTGGCCCCTGTGGAGAAGGCAGCGAAAGCTGGGATGTGACCATTTTATCTGGAGTTCCTTCCTCCATCAGTGAAAGGACCCAGAGGCCCTCCCTAATCGGGGACTCCATATACCCATCTCCATCGGAAGGGGTGGTAACTTAGGGAGACGGGCTTTGGGGTTCTTCTGCCAGCTTTCCAAGGTTCATCCCAAAGCGGGTTGAACCCGAAAACCAGTGCCCAGTAGGATGGCCTGACAGCGCTTGTCCATGTAAGGGAGGGGGCTTGGGACCCCATGAGTATGGGCTGGCTTGGTGAATCATTGCTGTTCAGAGGCATGACAAGCTCAGTGCCGAGTCTCCCACTAGGAGTGTGGGTTGCAACATGGCAGACGCACCCTGCTGGGTCTGTCACCATTACCCATCTCACACAGGTCCAGTGGCTTGGTGCTGGAGGTAAAGCCGGCC
The DNA here is from genome assembly GCF_965152235.1 of Eretmochelys imbricata. Taxonomy (NCBI): domain Eukaryota; kingdom Metazoa; phylum Chordata; order Testudines; family Cheloniidae; genus Eretmochelys; species Eretmochelys imbricata. The sequence continues at coordinate 6,535,571 of NC_135597.1, forward strand.
GGAGGGCAACACAGGTCCACTTGCCTGAGCGGTTGTCTGTAGAACGCTCCCTGACCCCTCTGTGTGTGTTACAGAGCAGTACATGGTGGCGGGCCTGATGGAGGCGTCGCAGATGTTGGTGGATATCGATGGGGACGTCCTCGTGTTCCTGGAATTGGCACAGGTACGAGTTGCTCATTTCTGGGCAGTTCCAGTGCTGCCCTGTGGCTTTTCGTGGCCCGCTGGCGATGGCTGTTGCTGCACCCGCAGGGGGATGAGAACTCCAGGAGGGAAAGGCCAGGAAGATGAAGTGGAGCTAGATAGAGAGCTTTTGAGAGCAGTTCTTCATGCTCTGTGATCCCGTCAAGTCTTGCACGCTACCACAGGGCCAGCTTGGGTCGCTGGCTGGATGGGAGACCTATAAGAGACACTGGACTGTGCATGAAGTGGTGTGGGTGGAACTCTTCCATCAGCACTGAATCTAATGGCTCACCGGTGGGTGTTTGGGGCTGCCCCCTTTCAAATAGGATGTGAAAGCAACATCCTGACCTCTCGCGGTCACGGAAAACCCTATTGCAGGGTGGCCAAATTCCAGGGTGGCTAACTGCCTGTCGCATTTCCAGCGGGATGCCATGTCCTCCTCCACTTCTCTAAAGGGCTCTGCGGTTAGCTGTGCATTGATAAACGACGCCTGCCTTCCACCCCAGAGGTGGCTGCACTGCAGTGGCGGTAGTTTGTAAGGCAGGTGAT